>NC_137009.1:3620910-4030910 GCF_032717465.1 Coenobita brevimanus
GTATTTATTTATTTACTTGGTACGAATGTATATGTAGTATGTGAGTATATTGGTTTTCAAGCAGTAATAAAGGCATTATAAGCAACGGTTTCACTGACTAACTAATCACCATACCTGACCTTTTTTTGCCACATTACCTGATCATTATTTCTGGCTGTTTCTTCTTCTAATGCTATGTAAACATTGTCCTCCACATTGTCATCGATTGGGGAATCACTCTGGCCCTGAATATCTTTACTAGGCAGGTCACTGGTAACAGGTCCTTTGCCAAGACAATGGCATGAGGGGGGGAGGGGGGAGGTTATGCAGTGTAAGGCATTGTCCCTGCTTGGCATCTTGTAGAGGAATAGAGGAAGGTGTCCCGTGTATACATACGAAAAATCACGTGCGAAAATTGAAAATTGTGCAAATTAGGGACCTTGCAATTGCACGACGTACTGGTACGTCGCCGGGACTGGCAAATGCAAATCGTTGCAACGTACCCATACGTCGACGGGATAGGGCGGGTTAATCAAATGATGCCTGTAATTCCTACTAATCAGTCGCAAAACATTAGCAGTAGAATATGATGTTAGTTACGAAGAAGTGCTATGGAAAGGGTTTAAACCCATAACTTTGTCCTACTCTGTCACTGAGCTTCAAGAAATCAGTTGCAACAGTACAAAAATCCACGTCAAGTTAAGGTAAAAGAACTACCGTGTAGTCTATTTTTACTGCAGTATTGCATTAGTTTTTCTCTAAGCCATTTCACTTAACACTGCTTTTTTAGTTGCAGAAGCATCTAGAGCATTTCTGTCCATCAAACACTCCAGAAGGTTTTTCAGGCATCATGTGCTTCATTCCTTTATATTTCTTTGTAGCCTCATACTACGGCCCTGATGGTTCTGTATCAATTTATTATTATTATTATTATTATTTAGTTTGTTTAAAAAGTCACTGCTTAAATGTCTCCCCATTTACTGGACACACAATCCACGTAATTTCACATGATATCCATATTCTCTTCAGTCCTCTAAAGCATCATTTAACCTGCCCTGTACCGACTAATTTATTACAAAACCAACCCCCAAAACCCGAAAAATTTTCGATTTTTTTTTTTTTTTTTTTTTTTTTTTTTGCTCAAACCTCCGCTTTTGGTGAGAAACAATGGAAAATCACCAAGAAAGTGCTCACCTGAGGTTAGAAATGGTCTAGACAGGTGACCCTCTGAACACCTGATAGTGTTTTCTGGAACCATGCTGCTAGTGTTGCGTTTTCAATGGTAGAGTAACTATTGGAAACCATTCAAAATACGTAGGTATTTATTAATTTGGTACAATTTTTCATGTAGTACAAGAGTATATTTGTTTTCACACAAAAATATAGGTGATATAAGCATTGTTTCATTCACAAACACATGAAAATTGCAGAATTCTTGCACAGTTGACTCAATAAGACTGTTGTTTCAACTTACATTCTGTTTTGCAACTTACATTTTACTTTTCCACTAACATTATACCAGTCTCCACATTATATAACTTATCACATAATTACAGGACTTACTATTATAGTGAGCACCATAGTATTGAATATTTACAGGCCTTACTATTATAGTGAACCTAATATTATCTCAAGCACACACAGTATCAGTAATGCACTAAAATGTACTAAGGGGTGGTAGAGGAAGGTGTCCCATGTATATGTATAAAAAATCACGAGTGAAATTTTAAAAATGTGCAAACGACGGACCTTGCAATAGCAAAATGTACATTGTGCATCATGGGGACTGAGTGTGAAAAAAAGTTGCGACATGCAACAAATGTTGTGGGTATGGGGCGGGTTAACTAGCATTCGTATTCTTTCATGTACACAACAGTACAATTATGGAACAGGCATCTTCAGTGTATTTTTACCTGTGGCGAAGCTGACACATCCGGAAGTGGTACACCGGGGGGATTTTTTTTTTTTTTAATCCTTCAAGGGAAGGTCAAATATCTGCTGTTGGAGAAATCTGAGTGATTTTCTTATGAAGAGAAAATTGCTTAGCTTGAAATTTTGAGTCAATTAAACATGTCAGTTTTTCCGTCACCTGAGGCATCAGAAGGGCACGGCCAACCAGACGCGACGAGTGGGGAGGGATGTCCCGACACGATAAAACTCACCAAATTCAATGTGCCTGGCAACACTAGGTGAGTGGGGAGGTTTGTCCACGCTGGTTGCAATGCAATGTAGCATGTTCCAAAATGTTGTGTACTGCCTAGCGACATATCCAGGCATTTTCATCATCATTTAGTCATGCTGGTACTGTACGTTAGAGCGACTGGGTTCTGGTTATTATGTCTACTAAACAACTTATTAAACTCTTGAAGTCAAGGTGTGTTCACAGGCAGATGATCTAGTTTCAGATGTGCATTTTCAGCAAGGAATAATTTTCTTGATTGCTTGGACAATGACATGTCTGCACCAATGAACAGTTTCAGACTATCTTTTGCTCGAGAGGTTGCCTATACGGTCAGGCATCTCGTTGATGCTCGCCTCGCCGCTCATCACTTGATGCCACCTCCTCGCTTGCTGCTTCTGGTGTAGCCGCACCCAGTGACTATTAGGCAGTTTTAAATTTTGGCACTAAAGAGACATTTTACCGACAAAGTTGCTCAACTTAAATTTTTCAGTTGATTTGACATTACAGCTGTTGCATCAGCTGATTATTTAGCAATTTTCAGTTTTGACAATAAGGAAGATTTTTTCGCCGCTTGTTTATGACATAAAAAGTTGCGCTGCTTGAAAATTTTAGTAGATTTGACATGTCATAAAACAGTTTCACATATAAGGGTCAGAGGGAGAAACTTTTAAAATGGGGCTTCAGTAATTGGGCCACAGGTCGATGAAGACAGTTTCTTCTTGTTCCACCTTAATGTGAAAATCCGTCCTTTTTTTTTTTTTTTTTTTTATGTGCAGTGTCACCACGGACGGAGTAAATCTTGTTTTAAGTGTGTGTGTGTGTGGGGGGGGGTCTTTAATTTGAATGGCAATAATTATGCTTTGTCTTCATACTACAGCGCACGAATAATCGAGTATACTGCGCTGCAGTATGTGTTGTTTATCAGGTGTGTCTGAGATCATTTTATTAACTGATATAAGCTGGTTTGCATTCAGTTGCCACTTCTATTGGTCTCTAATGTTGTATCTTGATTTCATTGTTTTAATGCCGTCTTATATGTTTATTTCCTCCACAGGTGCCCTTCATATATGTTACTCCAGGTGGACTTATCACTCCATTTTCTGATCTGATAGGAAATCCAAATTTTCCTTCCTTTGTTACTTCCAGCTTATTTACATTCAAACATCCAATGACCTTTACACAACGGGCTGTCAATACCCTTTGGGAGGCCACGTTTGGGACTATAATTGAATATTATATCATGCATAGGTATGTGATGTTTAATTTTGTTTGTTAATATTGTTTTACTGTAATATCTTGTGTACAGTGTTGGATGTAAAACAGTCAGTGAGTCTTTAAATATTAAATGCGTTAGCCTAATATATTGTATTTGTATCGTTCAGTGCTCTGTGGGATACTATTACTATATTGTACTTAATGTATGAGTGCAAACTGTAGGTTGAATAACAGTATATGATATAATTAGATTAATTTGTAGGAACGGGATATGATTGTGTTGACAAGTTGTTGATCGTTTGAGGGCGTTGAGAGGTGGTATTGCGTATAATGCCATCATTGTAATAATGTCATTATATTTTACTCTATCTGCCTCAGCATAACTGAAATGTAATCTTATGGGAAATCTCTTGCAGTGTAAGGCTAGGAAACACTCTCTTATTTTGTCATACCATAATGAAAACTTCCCCATTAGATGAGAAAACTGCCAAGTGATAGCAAACTAAACCCAGTATTGCATCATCAGGGTGAATGAGTTAATACATAGATGATGCAAGTTAAGGATAACAAATTGTTTGTACTGTACTGTGCACATTTTATCATTGCAGTACTGAGAATGAGTGTCGCCGTCGAGGTCTGTGCCCAGAAGATATGCCCAGTATGCATACCATTCGCTACAACTCCAGTATCGTACTCATTAACAGGTAGGGTGTAATGTAGTTCATTGGGACAAGCTTCTTTCTTTCTGTTTGTCTATACTATTTCCACTTTACCTTGACTTAAAACTGCCACCTCTCAAATCATGAATATTGAATAGTGTCAATCATGAAGAGGCTCTATAAAGGTAAGAGATTTGCCCTCTTTTGTCACCTAGGTACGTGAAATAACTGGAAAATGAAAATAAATCGTCGCTAAGTTAAGTTAGATGAATAATAATACCGAATTCATACAGGGTGGCCATGACAAACACATATCCAAAGTTTCCTGTCATCAATAAAATGTTAAAATTAACACTGAAGCATGCACTGTGCCAGCTTTTGAAACCACTCATACCTGCAGTAACTTCTTCGACAACACATATCTTCTGTCTCTACAGTGTGAGAACAGTTGACTTGCCACCACGGCCAATTGTCCCAGCCGTTGTACATGCAGGGGGCATCCACTGTCAACCTCCACAGCCTCTCCCAAAGGTAAAAAAGATTTAGTGTACTTATACTGATACCGAAGTTATTGTTTTCGCCATGGAAAATGGTAAACACTTTAGTAATTGTGTTAATTATGAAGCACTGTGAAGCACAAGTACCTCTAAGAGTTGCTTAATGATTAACTTCGTACACAACTTCATTTATCAGTTTTATGGAGCCCACAATGTACCAGGAGATATGTACCCAGGACTCTCATTTATGACACTTTATGTGCATACCATCCCATCATCTGAGGCCTCTAAGACAAATAGTACTAATGCCACACACTCTCTTTCTACAGGCACTGTACCAGCTTCTTGTATCGTCTCAGAGTGATGGTAGCAGTCACTGCTTTCTTAACCCAGTCTATTTTATGGTTGTCGGTTTAACAATTTTATAGATTGACCTGGGTAATTGATATTCATGTAACAGCATTGTTATTTTACAATTATATCAGGTTTTACCAAAATTCTGTTAATTTTAGCTCATGTATTCGTGATTTTTTATATATTTATGTTTAATGAATTTCTCGCGCACCTTGAGAAAAGGTTTAGCGACCTTTGTGGATTTTGTGTAGCAGCTCTAATCTGTTTTCCACCTCATTAATTCACTCAATTTGGGCATCACTGTTGGTACCCTGTAAAGCAATGACATTAAGACAAATACATACAACATATACTTCTCTCTCTCTCTCTCTCTCTCTCTCTCTCTCTCTCTCTCTCTCTCTCTCTCTCTCTTCTTCATGTCAGCATCCTATATCTTTTGGTCCATCTCTGGTCCAGTAAGAGTAACACCCAAATGTAAGGCTTTTGTAATCAAGAACATATTAACCCTTTCAGAACAATGACAAATATTTCTCAGTATTCATGTTACAACCATATGATTTTATTCAGTTCAAAGGAGAACTCAAGAGGCAGAGAAGTTAATGTAGATTACTGATACCCTCCTCGGGAAAAGAAAGTTGTAGCTGATAATGCATCTTCAGTGGTGAAAACATTTGGCATTTCCTTGCCAAGTTTGTACATATATCAGGAAGAAGAGGACACAGGAAATTCATGTGACCCCAGCATCGTTGATGTACATATATCAGGAAGAAGAGGACACAGGAAATTCATGTGACCCCAGCATCGTTGATGTACATATATCAGGAAGAAGAGGACACAGGAAATTCATGTGACCCCAGCATCGTTGATGTACATATATCAGGAAGAAGAGGACACAGGAAATTCATGTGACCCCAGCATCGTTGATGTACATATATCAGGAAGAAGAGGACACAGGAAATTCATGTGACCCCAGCATCGTTGATGAAGATGTTCTGACTTCCCTTCCTCAAAGAATGGGATGTTTTGCACATACTCAGCAACTGTGTGTGAACGATGGGTTTACTCACCCAAATGTAAAAAATTCACAACTCTCATCATTGCTTCAGCAAATTGCATCCTTGATCAACTCCGTTAGGAAATCAACAGATCAACAGTGGCTGTTCATTACGTTCGATCTAAAGGGATTGTTCTCCAGACACAAAATGTAACAAGTTGGAATTCTTAGTTGAAAATGGTGAAATCTATACTCAAGAACCCTGCAGAGGTGATTAATGCAATTGATCTTCTGTCCCAGAGAGAGCATAGGAGTAAACAAACCATGCCAGTGGAGATTTCTGCCTTAAAAGAGCTTGTGATTGTCCTCGAACCTTTTTCACGAAGCCATGGAAGTCGTGGAGGGACAGATGAAGGTGGCCGTAATTGCTATTGAACCAGTGATTCAGGGACTTAAACACTCACTGGAGAATCTAATTCATAATACCAAGTTACAATACTGTGAACAACTGGCTAAAGTGCTATTGGACTCTGTGATGAAAAGATTGGATGTGGAATTAGAGATGTTCAAGTGGCAGTTTTTTTTTTTTTATCGTAGGTTCGAAGTGGTTTGGCTTTTATTACAAGACCAGAATGACCAAGTGATGGCATATGTCAAGGAAATGCTTGAAGAATTAGAGGTGGTTCACGAGGGGTCAACAATGAATGAAGAAAGTAACAAGGATGATCTAGCAGAGGGATTACCGGAATCAAAAAGACCCAGTCTTTCATACCAAAATGCTCATCAAAGCTCCAAAATCAAGGGGGATCAGAGGGAAGCACAGTGTCAGTGAGTCTCTTGTTGAAGCAATATGTAGAGGAATCTGCCATTTTCCAGTGATCCAGTGCTATACGGGAATGAAGTGTCACAAGCTCTGCATCCACTGAAGAATCTTGCAAGAGAGGTAACTGGGTGTACTGGTACATCTGCTCTATCAGAGCGAGTTTCCAGCATTGTTGGAAATTATATAACAGCGAACAGAGCTCAGCTTGGTGTCACTTCTTTCCATTCAATGTTATTAAGTGTAATAGTGAATTGTCTGAAAAACTACCACCTTTTTAGCTACTATCTGCAACTTCTACACAATGAAATATATATTTTTGTTTTCAAATAAGTTTGTGCCACTGTTTGTACATAAAGGACAACCTTCCATTGCAATATTAGTGTCTTTCTTATCAGAAACGATTTTTCTTTCAATTTCGGGATTTTGTAATATATAACTGATTTTGTTTCGCAGTAATTGTAGTTGTAATGTGTGTGTGTGTGTGTGTATATATATATATATATATATATATATATATATATATATATATATATATATATATATATATATATATAAGTGGATGAGGAGGAAATGGAAAATGTGAATACGTTTAAGTACTTGGGTAGTGTGATGAGTAAGCGTGGAAGTTTAGTGGGTGAAGTACTTGAAACGGTACAACAAGGAAGATATGTTGCTGGTTCCTTGAAAATTGTGAAAAAAAAAAACAGGGAACTGTGCATGGAAGTGAAAAAGTTACTGCATGACAGTACTGTGATACCAACTCTAACATATGGAAGTAAAGTTTGGACCTTGTTGAAGGGACTGAGGTCAAGAGTGAGAGCAGTGGAAATATGTTATTTGAGAGGATCACGTGGTTTCACATGGAGAGACAGACTGACAAATGAGGAAGTGAAGGAGCATTGTGGTGTGATGTGGATGTGATAGGAAGCGTTAGGAGAAACACACTGAGGTGGTTTGGCCATATGGAGAGGAGGGAGAGTGAGAGACTGAGGAGGGTGTATGTAAGTGAGGTCGAGGGGGAGAGAAGAAGGGGGAGGCCAAGGATGAGATGGAGGGATGGAGTGGAGAGGTATGTGAAAAACGAGTGTGTGAGCTGGGAGCAGGACAGTGAATGGCGGGGAACAGGGCGACGTGGAGGCGATTTGTTTGTAGCCATCCCTTAGGGTTTTAATGCGTTTGGCAATAGACTGATAATAATTCCAACAATTTCTTGCGCTTCATACCACAAGTACACAATTCATTTTTCTATCTTTTTAAACGAACAAGAACGTATTCTGTGTTTTCAGGACTTGGAAGATTGGGTGAAGGATGCTGGCAAGGATGGCTTTATATTCTTCAGCCTGGGATCAGCAGTGACACCGTCCAGCATGCCAGAGAAGTGAGTCAGAGTCATGTATTCACAGAAAGGTATATTTTACCGTATTGTTTTTGTTGTTATCATGATGATGATCATTATTATTATTGTTGTTGTTGTTGTTGTTGTTGTCGGATTTACGTCTACATTATAATTATGTTTTATGGGTTTGATGGTTTCACCCTATAGCGCTTCCACAGTCTGCTGTGTTTTACTCCTGCTTTCTTGTAATACCTGCAGCTCTGTGGTCGGCACACACCAGTTTGTCCAGTGCCTTCTCAAGACTACCTCTCCTTCGACGGACTGGTATCTGTATACTTCTACACACCCTCAACCAACTCGCTTAGTTCATTCCATTGACAGTACAAACTTTGTCAATCTCCTTTCTACTTCCTTTATGATGCTTTCCACTCCAAGCTGTCACCTCCACTCTTATGATGATACCTCATTATTCACCTTTACTCCTTATATTTATCGAGTTATTCGCATGTCATTTCGTTTCAGTCTCCTCGTAGCTTCCTCCATAACCCTCTGTTTCACTGTCGTCCAACATGATTCCTGTCGCAGGTACGAAACGTTTTCCCTTTTATGGACATTGAGAACAAATCAGAGTCAATAGCACTCCGTCCGACATGTTGTCATCAGTAAGGTAGCAAAACTTATCAACAATATTCAGTGACTCTTACCACGGATGTTATTGGTCTAGCATCGAGCGGTCTGGCGACGTCTCTACGTCTCCTACAGTGAAAAACTGCCATCAGACGCACTTTTCTACATCTCTTGTTTACCCAGTGTTTGCATCGGGTACGTAATGTACTACAGATGTCCCTACCCACACCCATGACTATACACACAACATGACCATTTACCCCACTCCGAAACCATCCGTAATGTCATTCGCTGATTATAGCTCTGCATTCCTGATGTTTACTAGGAGACCTTAGTCTTCATAAGATGTTCTCTCCACTTCCTGAATTCTTCAGTACATTTTTTTATTATAACTTCCATCAGCAGTTGATTACCTGCTTATAAAAGTTCCCATGGGCATCTCTTCCTCTAATCTCGTGATTTTGCTTCCATGGCCATTATGAACAGCCTTGGGCTTAGGACTGATCCCTGATGTATCCAAGCCTTGGCACTTTTAGTCACGGTCAAGTGTATCCTGTGTTTTCGCATAAGAACGCAAAGTCCACAGCATACTACACCCCAAACTTGAAGGGATTTGAATCCTACACTCATAGCACACATCAGGATTCGATTCTGCTAAAGCGGCAGAGTGTTATGATCACAGACAAAACACTAAACAACATGAAATGCACAACTGCAATCACTGTGAATGTTGCACTTAATGTGGATGAAAATCCAGGCAAGGAAGCGTTCATAAGACTGCAAGGACTGATCTCAGACTATTTGCTGTTAGATCCAGTGACTTAACGATATTTCTAACATTCGCATACATCATTGCAACCATCCAGTCAGTCCATATCTAAGCTCCCAACTCTCTCATTTCTCTCGTACCACTTCCATCTGGACTCTATCAAGACCTTTTCTTTGTCCATAAAAACAGTATCATAACCCTAGCCAAGTAGTTTTCCAGCAGTCGTCTGCCATTGAGTATTAAAGAGGTTTCGAGTCCGAAGGAGTGACAGTCCAGTTCAGATCTAATTTGGTCTGAGCACTCTTTAATAAGCTGAGTAAATTACTTTCGGGACAGACAGAAGGGGTGACAATAATACAGCAGACTCAAATAAATATTCATGGAAACTTGATTCAGGAGATTACCAAGCTGTTGTCATGCATGTAGTATAATCTTATCCTTTAAATTGTTTGTTAGGCTGAGAAATATCCATATTTCTACTGTGTTTGGCTAGGCATCGGAAGACCTTGGTGGACGTGTTCGGGTCACTGAAGCAGAGAGTCCTGTGGAAGTGGGACAAGGACACAATGGAGGACCTTCCCCCCAACGTCCGGCTTGGCAAGTGGCTCCCCCAGCAGGATATTCTAGGTACGAACTCATAGTCCATTGTTCTAATCAAGGTTAGTGTTATAACTACTGTTGATCTGTCTTACCTTGAATATATATATATATATATATATATATATATATATATATATATATATATATATATATATATATATATATATATATATTTTTTTTTTTTTTTTTTTTTAACCTATTTACAAGCCAGCTTAATGACCATTTCTCAAGGTGACTCTCGGCTGCGATTGTTCTTCACTCACGGGGGACTTCTCAGCACTCTGGAATCCATGTACCATGGGGTGCCGGTCCTGGGAATGCCTGTGTTTGGAGACCAGGAGAACAACATGAGAAAAGTAGAAAGTGACGGCTGGGGTAGTGTGTTGCTCTGGGACGACCTCACGCCAGATACACTAAAAGAGAAGATACAGTTTGTAATGCAAAACAGTGGGTAAGTTTCCTAATACTCTTCTGTAATGAATTTTTATTCTGATAATTATCATTATCCTGTTTCTTATATCAAGCTGGATAGGAATTTGAAGCAATGCTCTTTAATATCCTTCAAGATATAATTCAAAGGAGAAATAAGTCTCCATTTCATTCCCTTCTCCTCGATGGTAGAAAAAAATGATGTTTGAAATACATTTCTATTTTTTTATCTTTAAGCCATTAGGAAGGGGAAAAATTCCCACCCTATTGTGGCTCTGGCTTTAATCACCTTTTACAACACATGAATCGTATGCAGGTGCCGCATTTTTCTTCCATTTCACGCACCAGATATACACCACGCTTCAGCGGCAAGCTCTTTCTTTACAGATTTCACAATTTATAGAGCTGATGACCATGGTCGTAGTTGATACAGACACTGTCAATCAGGAACCCTCATTGATGTACTAGAGTATTGGACATAGCTCGGCTTCCATTCATACTACACTTGATGGAAGTCTGTTCTTGCAGAGTAAAATTGCTTTGCGATAGCCCCAGTAAAAATCATCAAGTACTTCCCTACTGTGCTGTTTTTAATACTTACTTTATCCTCAGGTTCAAAACACGGGTAGCGCACCAATCTGCGGTGATGAAGGACCAACCTCAGCATCCCAGTGAGGTGGCTGTGTACTGGGTGGAATATGTCATGAGGCATAAGGGAGCTGCACACCTCCGCTGCCCTGCTTTGGATATGCCATGGTATGAATTCTGATGGTTGTACAATAGTTCTTATAATACCCTGTGATGCTGGTGATGTAGCTACTTTATGATGTTTTACTACCATTGATGTAGCTGGTTTTATAATTATTACCTAATCCGGTAATCACTAGTGTATTATTTGTTCTCACTGGTAAAACTATGGTATTTAATTGAAACTATATTTTTCTGTTGGAGGAGCTTAAGGAAACATTGGTGATATTTGTAGTTATAAAGACGATCCCTAATGATTGGTGAGCCAGTACAGGCATGAAATTACCCTACATATAAAAGTGGAATATTGTACTACCGAAGGCAAAAACCGTGCAGAACTATATTGGCTGAGAGTTTATCCCTTACTGCCTGAATGACTTGTGTATTGCACATACATTCCTCAGCAGTCCCATCTCCACAGCTCTTATTCTTGACTTTTCATTTTCATGTCACACCATAGTCTCAGTGCCGTTAAAGTTGGCACTAACACTCCATGCAAGCCTCGTGCAGCTGCAACACTCAAGCCTCTTTAACATGGCCTTAATAGCACCAGCTACTTTCCTTCCTTGTGTCGCTCTACTTTCCATCTCTCGTGCACATTTTCCTCTCGTTTCTATCACTGTACCCAGGTATCAGAACTCTCTCACCAATTCCAATTTCTCCATTCACTGTAACATCACACTGGGAGTCACCCTCCTTCTCAATAAGTATCACTTTACTCTTTTCTACATTTACTTTCAAGGCACGACCCTCACTGACACCTACAAAACTCTGCACTAGTCTGCTAAGGTCTGTCCAGTATTTGCAAGTACCACTGCATCATCAGCATACAACAAATTCGAGATGTTCCATCCATTACTATTCATTACCAACGCCCTCCCTCTCTCCATTACTCGTATTTTTGCTTGTCTCATCACCCCATCCATACATGTATTGAACAACCACGGGGGAAATTACACAACCTTGTTGCACGCCCACATTGATCGTGAACCAATCATTTAGATGCCCATTTACCTTTACACATGCCTCACTGCCATCATAAAAACTTTTGACGGCATCTATCAGCTTACCATCTACATGGTATATGCGCAAAACCTTCCACAATCCTTCTCTGTCTGCTTTGTTGCGGGCTTTTTCCAGATCCATAAATGCCATAAACACTTAGTTGTCTTTCTCACACGCCTTCACAATTGGTTTTACTGTAAATATTTGACCCACACATCCTCTGCAACTCCTGAAGCCACCCTGTTCGTCACGCACTAGGACTTCTGATATTTCTCTTACTTTCTCTATAATAGTTCGTCCATATACCTTCTCTACAACACTCAATAAACGTATGTCACGACAATTCTTGCACTCACTTCGCTCACCTTTATTTTTGTACAGGGGTACAATCACAGCCTTTTTCCACTCTCCTGGCACAGTTTCACTCATCCATGCCTTCTTACTTATCTCCCACAAGCACTTCATTCTGATCTCTCCACTACACTTAATCATCTCTGCATACACCTCATCATCCCCAGCTGCTTTCCCGTTTTTCAGCCTCTTCACAGCATTCTTCACCTCTGCGAGTGTCACGTTTCCTAGCACTGCATTCCTTCTCCATGCATCCCCCAAACCAGTCACTTTAACAAGCCCTTTCATCAGATTTTGAAAATGTTCATTCCATCTGGTCCTTACTTCATTTATTTATTTAGCTTAGTAAGAAGGGCTAAAAATGGAGAGACAATTTTTCCTTGCTCGTTTGGGGGCCACTGCATGGCTGAGCCAGAAGACAGACTGCAGTAGTCCTGATAATTTCAGCCACAGGCAGCATTTTTCCTCTTGTCCTAATAATGACTATATTTATTGAAAAATGTTTTATTGTAGTTTATGTGGCTCCACAGATTAAGAACTAATGTTAACTTCTACACAACAGTGTCCAACTTTTTTATTTATTTTTTCAATGATTCTGTTCTTCCTAAGCAACGGAACGGACAGACCCCAATAAACCGGTGTTTATGTAATTCCTAACAACATGCCTAATCGTTCCAACTCAGATTTGCATAACATGTAACTAGTATTGAAGACAAGAAAAAAAAAAGAACAGTAGAAAAAATGAAATATAAATGAGGTAATTTTCTTATGGAATGAAGAAAAAGCCAAATGCAAGAAGTCTGCAAAATTGTTCCTTCAAGAAAAAAAAGCCAGACTGAAGATCCCGTCTTTTTGAGAAGTCTGAATACATCGCCTTAAAAGACTGGAGGTCGTAAGCAGAAGGAAATACAGACAAAGGAAGACGCTTCCAGAGCTGACATGTTCAGTACTTGAAGGATTAGGAATATCTGCTAACTACTGCACGAGAAAGTTGGACAGAAAATGAGGGTGAGTTTGCGCCACACGAGTCCTGTGCATCCACTGTAACTGAGGAGAGAAACAAGCAGACGCTTCAGAGCATCAGTGATCATTGATGTAGCGATAGAAGAGATAAAGATGCAACAGCACAGTGTGGCGAAGAGAGAGAAGACGAAGGGAGTCAGTAAGAGGAGGAGAGATAGTGAGAGGAAAACCCTTTGACTCCACGTACTTGAGAAGCGCTGTAACCTATGTGGAGAGCTCCCTCCCCACACATGAGAGCTGGAATCCACAGAGAGACGAATACAACCCCTGTATAAAGCCAAGAGCTGTGAAGGTGTAAAGAAGGCATGGAGTCAGCTTAGCATTGCCAGTCGCTTGGATGCAAATTTTGCAAGAAAGATAATTATGATCTCTCCAAGGCAATTCCCGAGAGGTTGAACCTCAAGAATGTTGAAAGATTATGTGAGATTGAGTTGAAAGTTGTTGAATATTCAAGGATACGCCTATAGAAAATATTGACGTGTCAGATGATGAAGGAACTGAGTTCATGATGCATTACAGTAATACCAATAAGGTTGATTTTACCCCAATCAGATATATGAGCCAAGTCATACATTATGTATGGTATAGCCACATCCCATGTTTCTTAAAGAAACTGTTGCAATGGACGCTATGATAAGTTGATAGAAATCTGAAGGACAGAGTTATTGGCAAGCGAGTGGATAGGGTTAGATGTACATCTTACGTCACTTGTAATAGAATATTAGAGCTGGTGACAGGACAGGACACTAAGGATCACCACTATTGATAGCTGTAGGAGAAGATCAGAGGCTGTCTACGACAGCTAGGCTATACGAGTAGAATGAACAAAAAGGATGCTGGAGATGAAGGCACAGACAGATGGTTAGAAACCATAAAAAAAAATAGATTGGCCATTAAAGATTAATGATAGACTCGACTGCAAACCTTTGAGATGTCATGTATACTGACAAAGCTATAATCAGTTCCCGAAAGTAGGATTACCAGTATTCTGAAAGGAAGGTGAGAAGATGGCCAGTGCAGGGGCACTGGTGAAATATATACTGGCGACTGGCAAGGTTACGATAGGAAATGTGCTTTATTGTTTATTTTTTTCTTGAAAACAGATTCTTTAGAAATCGAGGATGATAAAGCAATTCACCAATCGTTAGAGGGCTGAGAATGGTCACCGTTATTCAGAACAGACGAAAGAGCAAACTTTTCCTTTAACTTACGCTCTGTTGAGCACCAGCTCTCCTCCTCTAAACCTCACATACTTTTCCTAATTGAGACTCAGCTGTCTGAGGCAACTGACAGCAAACCCTTTTCTGTATCGTTCTACTTTCTCTACACTCATTTCAAAGCCAAAGTGGCTGTTGTGTATATACTGTATATGCAACGACTTACCTTCCTCTCGTGTTTCTGAACTTGATTCTTCTGAATTCTCTACTCTCTGGCTTCGGCTTTCCTGTCATTCTCTGACTAAATATATCTGTGCTGTTTACTTACCCCCTAATTCTACTGACTATGAAAAATTCTTTGATTCTCATACTTCTACGATGGAACACATTCTATTCATTTCCCTTGTCTCTGAAATCTCCATTCTAGGAGATTTCAATATTCACCACCACCTTTGGCTCTCCTCTCCTTTCACGGATCCACCTGGTGAACAAGCCTACATCTTTTCTATCCTTTAATGACCTAGAGCAGCTTGTACAGCACCCTACCCGTATCCCTGACCGCCTTGGAGACAGCTCCAACATATTTGACCTCCACCTTACAACTAATCCTTCTGCTTACACTGTTAAATTTTCCTCTCTCTTGGGCTCCTCCGATCACAACCTTATTACCTTAACTTGTACTATCCCTCTGGTGCGGCCTGTGGACCATCCAAAGAAACATTGACTGTAGCACTTTGGAGCTGGAGGCCCTCAGGCAGTACTTCTTTGATTTTCCCTGGAATGATTATTGCTTCCATGGCCGGGAGCGATCTGAGTGTGCCCTGCACAATATGAAAGTTATTCTCTCGGGCATGGAAGCATACATTCCCTTCTCATGTCCTTTGACTGATGCAAGAAAGCCTTGGTTTAATCGTGCTTGTTCTAATGCTGTCTGCAACAAGGAGAGGGCCTGTAAAAGGTACCAGAGCCAAGCTACCCCTGAATCACATCTTTTTTATGTTTCTGCCCGGAATCGTGCTAAGTCTGTTCTTCGTTCTGCTAAAAATAATTTTATCTGTACTAAATGCTCTCAACTCTCCAAATCTAATTCTTCCCCCTCCTTCTGGCACATTGCCAAAAACCTTTCTAACAACTTTACCTCATCATCCTTCCCTCTTCTTTTCTGCTCTGATGGCTCTGTAGCTATTTCTTTTACTGATAAAGCAGATCTCTTTGCTCAGACTTCCTCCTCCAATTCCACCTTAGACGATTCCAGTTCTGTTCCTCCATCACTTCCCCCCTCTGACTTCCTCATGGCTGACGTTAAAATTTCTTCAGCTGATGTATTTTCTGCCATCACATGCCTCAATACTAACAAGGCATATGGGCCTGATGGAGTCCCTTCTGTTGACCTCAAGAATTGTGCTTCTGTGCTTACACCCTGCCTAGGTAAACTCTTTCGCCTTTGTGTATCAACTTGTACCTTTCCTTCTTGCTGGAAGTTTGCTCTCATTCAGCCAGTCCCAATGAAGGGTGATCTTTCCCAACCCTCTAACTATCATCCAATTGCTTTAACATCCTGTATCTCAAAAGTTTTTGAGTCAATTCTTAACAGAAAAATTTTAAAGCATCTTTCCTATCACAACCTTCTTTTTGATTGTCAGTATGGGTACCGTCATGGATGCTCCACTGGCGATCTTCTCACCTACCTTTCGGACTCCTGGTCATCCTCCTTTTGGGACTTTGGCGACAGCTTTGCCATTGCACTTGACATCTCAGAGGCTTTCGATCGAGTCTGGCATAAATCTCTAATTTCCAAACTGCCCTCTTAGGGTTTCTATCCTTCTATCTGTGCCTTCATCTATAGCTTCTATTCTGGTCTTTCTATAGCCACTGTTGTAGACGGCCATCGTTCTCCTCCTAGATCTATCAACAGTGGTGTTCCTCAGGGCTCTGTCCAATCACCAACTCTCTTCCTCTTATTCATCATTGACCTTTTAATCTGTACATCTAACCCTATCCACTCGTGTGCTGATGACTCCACCCTTCACTTTTCCATTTGGTTCCCACAACGTCCACCTCAGCAGTTACTTCAACAAACAAGGGATGAGGCTATGGCATACCTAATGTCTGACTTGGCTCGTAACTCTGACTGGGGTAAAAATAATCTTGTTGTTTTTAATGCATCAAAGACTCAGTTCTTACATGTATCAACCCTACAAAATCTTCCACAGGAGTTCCCACTATTGTTTAATAATATTCAGCTTAATCCTGCATCATCCTTGAACATACTTGGGGTTTCATTTACTCGGGACTTGTCTTGGAAAAATCATATTACATTTCTTGTGAAATCTGCTTCCAAAAGATTAGGTGTGCTAGGCCGACTCCGTTCCTTCTTTGCCCTTGCACAGTTGTTGACTTTATACACGGGTTTTATCCGCCCCTATGTAGAGTACAACTCTCATGTGTGGGGAGGCTCCCCACATACAGCTCTTCTCGATGGGGTGGACTCAAAAGCTTTTCGTCTCATTAACTTTCCTCCTCTTACTGGCTCCCTTCAGCTTCTGTCTCTTTGCCGCACTGTTGCATCTTTATCTCCTTTCTACTGCTACTTCAATGGTCAGTGCTCCTCTGAACTGTCTGCTTGCATCCCTCCATCTCTACGATGGGTGCGTAGCATCCATCTAGCAGCAAACTCTCATCCCTTTTCTGTCCAACTCTCTAATGCAAGAGTTAACCGTTATTCCCAGTCCTTCATTTATGCAACATGTCAGCTCTGGAACTGTCTCCCTCTGGCTGTATTTCCTGCTTGCTATGATCTCCAGTCTTTCAAATGCAGTGTGTCCAGGCATCTCGAAATGATCGGATCTTGAATTTGGTTCTCTCCTGTATTTTGTTTTTCTCTTGGACGGAACAGCATTGCTGGCTCGTGGCCTTCAGTTCCTTCTTCCTAGCATAAAAAATAAAAAATAAATAAAACTTCCGTCAAGAAGGAAGGTACAAGTAGACAGACAAAGGTGAAAGAGTTTTCCAGGGCAGGTTGAAAGCATAATAATATAATTCTTCAAAACAAGATGATCAACAGAGCAGGCCCGTATGCCCTGACAGTAAGACAGGAAGTGTAGAAATTTCGTCAATTGAAGATATTTTAACCCCTCATGTACGGGTGACATGGATACTTGACGATGTGGGGACATCTGGCCATTGTTTAAATATTCCTCTGGTTATTTTCACCACACCCAGCCACTGGCAACCCTCATGCATGCATCCAAGTCACGCTTCAGTTCCCTGTGTACCTCCGTCATGGATAGGTCTATGCATAAAGTTTCCCTGTGTCCAGATCCTCGGCTGAGCACCCACAGCCGTCGACTTTAACACTAGTGAAGTCCACAGGTCAGAAAAGAAAAGGCTTTAGTGACAGAGTGATAGAGAGAGAACTCGAGGTGACGTTATCGACAATTATGAGTGGAGAAAGTGACTCTCCCTCTGAGGAAAGTGACTGCAATGTTGAGTGTTGGAATTTATGCATCGCACGAGGAGGGTGGATCACGTGATTCCTCCATCGTGCACTCATCGTTTCCCCATGTACGTCCATCTGCTATTTCCAATGATGGGAATGGTTCAGAGTGTAGTGATGATCCTGGAGAGGAGGATATTGGCACGGATGAGGAGATGGAAGAGGGGGGTAGGGAGTGGAGACAGGGAGGAGGTGGAGGAAGGAGGGAGGAGGAAGAGTGGTGTGGCATCTCACACCACCGCTGTGTCTATTTACATGAATAATGGAAGCAGAAAATTTGTTTCATGATGAAATCAGTGCCTTATTTTTTATTGAAAGTTTTCGTGTGTGTATATTTATTATGATGAAAAAGTACAAATCACAGGAAAAAAAAAATTCTGTCATAGTGGAAAATATTTTTGATTATGGACAGTACGTGAATGACTATTTTGTTCACAATATATGTGTGTGTGTGTGTGTGTGTGTGTGTGTGTGTGCACCCATGTAAGGCGGTGGTGTGGAGCAGTGGTGAGGCAAGCAGGTACCTGAGCCAGCCTGCCTCAAGGTCGTTGCTATGGTTACCAGACTCGCAGCAACAATCGCGCCACAATTTTGGAATATATACACGGAAATAGTGTTTGTGGTGGACTGCAGTCTTCCGAAAGTGTAATTATTGTGGAGGGCTAGTCTAAACCTCAATCTGTCACTGCACCTCTGCCACACATACGGATACAGGCAAAAAAAAAAAAAAAAAAAAAAAAATTGCCTCCCCTTTCCCCACTCACTCTTTCTGACTACACACACCTCACAGACTGTCTGAGGCAATCAGCTTGAAGTCGAAGGATTGTTGAGTATTATAACACCTCGTTTTTTATTTCTGGTTAAGTATTAGCTGTCATGCTGTCATACTAAGGTTTAAAAATTGATGATTCTCTCAGGAATGCCTAGCTGAGAGAAGGGTTGACGGGAATATATGCTGAACGCACTGGGTTAATGTCAGTCATGAGGAAGACAGAGGGGAGAGAAGCTGGAGGAACAGCACCAGAATCATCCAATTTGAAAACGGGGGACAGAGTCTAGGAGCAGGGTTCTGCATTTTCAGTAGAACAGTTCCATCAGAATGGAAAAGATGAATGAAGGTGGATGAAATAAATTTGTTTGAAAGGTTTCTGGTAATGTGCCAGTGAGTAGAATGAATTAGAGCGAGAGAGTTCAGAGCATTTATTCTAAGAAAAGCAAAGAAGAAACTTGCATGATTCCAGGCAGAAACATAAGAAGAGATGAAATTCAGTGGTGTTCTTGCACTGGCACCTTTTGCAGGCCTCTTACCGGTTGTGAACATTTGAACAGTCGAGATTAAACTTTTTTTTTTTTTTTTGTATCAATCACGATAAAAGAAAGAAGTCTATGATTCATTGCCATAGTGAGTAACCTTAGAAATATGTGACAAACACAGAGACGGCTATCGGCCTTAAAAGCAATAATTATTGTAGGAATATCAAAGAATTACTACTTGAGAGTCACCCAATCAGCAGCTTAAAGGTGCCATAGCCACTTGTTCCTGTGGGGTGGTCCATAGGCCCTACTGGAGCAATGTTACATGTTAATGTTACAAAACTGTGATCAGAGGAGCTCAGCATGAGAGAAAAGATTAGAAAGTAGGTAGATGGATTAGTTGTAAGGAAAGGCCAAGTACAGTATATTAGAGTTTTCTCTAAAGCAGTCAGGGAACTTGAAGGATGTTGTACTAGCTGCAACTAGAAAAGATGTAGGTCTGTTCACCAGGTGGATAAGTGAATTCAGAGGAGAGCCATGTAGAGGTGTATGGTATGTAGGAGGACTACTGGGCCTTGAGAGCAGGCTGTGAAGCCTATGCCCAGAGTCAGACACATAAAAAAAAAAAATAATAATGAACATTGAAATCACCTTCTATGGAGAGTTCAGAGAAAGGAGAAATTTATAAAATGTGCTACATCTGTGAAGTTAATCAAAGAAATTCTCATAACTGACAGGATGAGGAATAAATAAACACCACATAAGTATTTAATCAAAGAATGACAAGACAGCTGATGCCAGAATGTAGAAAATTCAATGGAATCATGTTCATGAACACCGGAGCAAGATATATAGTATTCTGCTTTACACAACAACCATCTTTGACTTTTATATGAGTATAGAGAAAGTAGAAGGATACAAAGATACAAGGCCTTTACGATCAGTTGCTTCAGAAATCTCAAGTCTCAGTGAGGAAGAGAGGAAGAGGTTTAGAGGAAGAAAGGTGGTGTTCAGTCACAAATGTTGAAGAAATGAAGAAATAGTGAGTCAGACAATTATCCAGTACATCTCACTTGGTCACCACTGGGAGAGGGGCAGATAGTGGGGGTATTTATGGTTCCCCCCCTCCTCTCTGGGGATTTCGAAGCTGCATGCTGAGATATTATCATTGCATGTTATGGACCCAGAAGCATCATGTGAAATGTGCATCGAGTTTGGTGTAGAGGAAGATGTACATGAAGGTATGTGTATCCTGGCCTACTCCCTATATTATCAAAACAGTAGATAAGCTCAGCGAAGGGAGATGGTCAGAGCAACTCCTAGGAGTAATAGCATACCTCTCGGAGGAGGAGGGGGGAAGCGTGGAAGGGTCTATGCTTACCCAGAAATCTCTGATGTCCCCTCATCCAGCTCATGTCTTAGGTGGCATTACACTGGGCCATTTTTCACTCATGGCTTGCCAGACGCCATGCTTTTCCTGGCCAGAAGGACATTCTCGCAAGAAACGGCTGGTGGCTGGTGCTCCCCTTTTGGATGGAGAGCACCAGCCACCAGACGTTGCTTGCGAGAATGCCCTTCTGACCAACAAAAGCTTGGCACTCGGCAAGCCATGAGCGAAAAAACGTCCAGTGTGATACCACCTTCAGTGATATCTGTGTAGTGTACTGGGAACTGAACAACCAAGAACAACAAATATCTGCATGGATGAATTTGTATACAAGTTTTTGGTCAGTTACAGTAATTTAAAAAGTAATGCATTCTGAGACACAGGAAAAGGTTAATGAAATCTACTTTATATTTTTGTTATGTAGACTGCTTGATTGTATCATTGACATTTTTTAGTGAAGTATTCTCTGTTCAGTGCAGGCCATGTTAAATTTGTGTAAGTTAAAATGAGGCGCCCCCTGCTGAAGTGATGCAAGTGACACAAAGTCGAGAAAACAGCGTTTGAAAGTTGCCGGGCTGGCTCACTCCCGCTTGCCTTTGCCTCACTTTACCTCTAGAGCGGAAGTGAAGCAAGGAGCAAATCCGTGGCGCTAACCTCATTTCCAACTCTCATACGCTATTTTTTCGGGTTATTATTAATAATACATGACCCCTTGAAGCACATGGCGCTTTTGTACCTTATATTGTAGGTACCTCAATACGATCTCACTCAACATACGAAGATTTGTCGGAGTTGCATGGATAAAAAAATGGCATCCTTTACTTATTAATAATCCTGTTGTTTTAAACTGTCTGAATAAGTGGTTGATGAAGACTGAAGGCCTGCCCAAGCCATTACGAGACAATGACCCTGATAATTACATTATTTAATGTAATTGTGTTTTGTCTTATTACCGTACTACTTCGTCACTTAATAATTTGTTCTTGATGTCAGTACTTAATAATTTCCTCTTCATAAAACAATGAATATTATTTTCTTGTAAATTAAAAACAAATAGGTAATATAAAACTCGTAAGGACTTTTCAAAATAATAGTTTTCTTTAATATAGCCACGTACACACAAATTGCTTTTTACTAAAAAAAAAATAATAATAACGACTTTTCTTTCATAATATTATTCTTATTATTTTTTCTTAACACTAACTTAACACTAAGGCTTTCTCTTGGGTACTTCAGTTAATCATAGCCGTAGAACCCCCTTTGGCACAAGGGGTCAATGCTGAATAATATTTTCTTGTAAAAAAAAAAAAAAAAACAGTAGGTAATGTAACACTCGTAAGGACTTCTCAAAATAATATTTTTTTTTTTTATGTAGACACGTACTGTACACACAACTTGATTGTTACTAAGAAAATAATGACTTTCCTTTCATAATATTAATACTTTTTTTGTTAACACCACCTTAACGCGACGAACCGCACAGGTCAGAAAAGCACACAAAAAGGAAAGAAACAAAAAAAGATAAACCAGTTAATACAAGGCGGGAGCTATGACTGACGGCCCTGCTGCGCTCCCATTGGCTGGCGGGCACCATGATGTTAGCGTGGTGATTGGTTGGGCACCTCTCCCGGGCTCTTGCTTTATTACAGATCGGAAAGTAAAGTCGTGCAGCATTTCCTCCAACAAATTGTGGTTTTGTGTAGGATTATGGACCTTATGACCACACCACTTCCCTGAATCACTTTGGGAAACTTACCTGACATAGAACTATTATCGTACTACTCGATGCAAGTGAAAACTAAATTTCGACCGAAGGGTCTCTTGCATCACTTGAGCAGAGGGCGCCTTAAATCCTCTATGAGAGTTTGAAACACGGACATCTAATAACTTGTACATATTGATCGCTTTGAGTGAGCAGCATATCCAGTATGTGATATTTTGATTATGATATGCCTTACATTATATCTGTTGCTAGTCTCTTCTTCACGGTACTTTCATCTTTTTAAATATCAAAGGATTTCGGATATGTCATATATGGTAATACGCACCGTAATCATAATGGCATTTATTATTTCATGTGTTATAATAATTTTGAAAATCATGTGTGGCTAATTTTGGGGAGAAGTAGTAGTAGTAGCAGTAGTGTAGTAATAGTGTGTCAGTAACACAGAGAATAGACCAGCATCCTCTCCAATACAATTTTCCCTGTCAGCACTAAGCCACGTGCACATTACACACCACACTTCGAATTCTAAATTAAAAAGAAAATGGCTTTTCAACACCCAACCTAGGAGTGCCAAGTGGAGAGAAGACAAAAAAGTCCCCACCATCTGCCTTTCTCCCAGTGACGGCCAAGTGAGATGAATGGGACCACTGTCTAACTCAATATTTAGTCATTTCTACAGCATTCGTGACCTTTTCTCTAATTTTGTTTCTAGTGAAAATCACCTCTCCTCCTCTAAACCTCACCTTCCTGCAGTCACTGAGATTCAGTTGTCTGAGGGAACTGATAGCAAACCTCTCTTTGGGTCCTCCTGCTTTGTTTATACTCGCTCCATAGTCAAATGTTGTGTGTATGTACACAACAAATCTTGCTGACGCATTCCTGAATTTGAATCCTCTGGATTCTCTACTCCCTAGGTTAAGTATCCCTTCATTATCTCTCTAAATATAAACGTCGTATCAGCTTATCCTAGAATTCTACTGGCTATAAAAAATTCTTTGGATATCTTACTTCTAAGATGAAACACTTCCTATTACTTCCTCTTTTCTGTGAAATTTCCATAATGGGTGACTTCATTGTTCACCATCACCTTTGATTCTTCTCTCCATTCACTGATCCATCTGTTGAAAATGGTTACATTTGTTCTATCCTCAATGACCTAGAGCAGCTTGTACAGCAACCCACTCGTATCCCTGACTGCCGTGGAGAGAGTTCCAACATACTTGACCTCTTCCTTACAGCTAATCAGTCGGCTTACTCTGTTAAGCCTGTGTCCCATTGTCGGGAACTTTCCTATGACACGCCATGATCTTCATGTCTTCGTGTGTCGCCGCATGTCGTCATGAGTAATGTGGCATGACTTACGTGTGACTTGACGTGCCTTCTTTATTTTTCTTTGTTGTAGTACGTAAATGGCGAGGTCCAATCGCAACTGCTGGTCTTCCAGGTCGCTCTGCATGAACAAGAACTCCTCTCCACGAGTCAGACAGTAATCCATCACGACTGCTACAGCCAGGAGATCCATCCTCACGCCACACTTGCACTTGGCAACTGACACCTGATTTTTTTTTTTTTTTTTTTTTTTTTTTTGTGCCTATCGACTAGGGCGGACTAGGGACCCCCTCCTCTGTTTTTTAGTTCCTAAAAAGAGACAAGCCATAGTAAGGGATGGAGGATTCAGTTATCCCCATATTATGAAGATTGGGTCTATGGCTGTACGTGGATGTAGTACGATTAAAGCTAAAAGGGAGGAGATTGGGAGAATGTTTGAGAAGAAACTTGGATGTGTTAGATTTGAAAGGGAAAGGTGAGTCTAAGTTTGAAAGTGTGAATCGAAGATTGTCAGATGTTGACAGAGGAAGGGCAGTCGAGGGTGTGGCCTTGTTAGTGAGCCCGGAAGTACAGCAGTGTGTGATTGAATGGAAGGAGGTGTCATCAAGACTGATGTGGGTGAAAGCGAAATTTGAACGTGATTTGTGGGTATTTCTGAGTGAATATGGGCCTGGTAGTGAAAGGAATGAAGAAGAGAGGGAGTCTTTCTGGAATGAGTTGATGAGTGTCTGCGAGTTTTCGAGCGAATGTGAATGTGGTAATTATGGGAGATCTGAATGCTAGAATGGGAAATGTAGCAGATGAAGGTGTAGTTGGCATGTATGGTATGCCTGGAAGAAATGAAAATGGGGAATGAATGATAGGGATGTGCGTTGAGCGAGAGATGATGACTGGTAATACCTTGTTTGAGAAGAAACATATTTATAAGTATACATGGGTGAGACAGGAGGGTGGAAGGGTTGTTGACAGAGCGTTGATGGACTATGTGGTTGTGTCCAGGAATGTAATAGGAAGATTGTTGGATGTGAGAGTTTTGAGAGGGAAGGGTGGAGGTATAATCTGACCACTACAGGACCTGGTGGAGGGAAAGTTAAGAGTAGGGAAGAGATGGGTGAGAGCTAGGGGAGTTAGGTGTGGCAGGGAGGTTTTGAAAGCGAGTGAGTTGGATAAAAGAGAGAAAAAGATAGAGTATCAGGAGAAATTGAAAGATGAGTGGAATGCAGTGAAAGATCAGGAGAATGGTAGTGTGGAGGAGGAATGGTTGTTGTTTAACAGTGCTGTGATGAGGCATGCAGAAGAAGTGTGTTGTGTGAGACGAGTGAGTGGTGGTGTAAGAAATGGAAGTGAATGGTGGTGCGAGGAAGTAATTATGGCTGTCGCTGAGAAAAGACGTGCATATAAAGTGTGGCTGAAGAGGAAGGATGAGGTGTCATATGAGAGGTATAAGGAAAAGGGGAATAGGGCGAGAAGGACTGTGCGTGATGCTAAAGTGGCAGCAGATGAGTGGTGGGGTAGGCAGGTGACTGAGAATTTTCAACAGAATAAGAAAATGTTCTGGAAGGAGATGAAAAGGGTGTGGAAGGGAGAGTCTGGGAAGGAAGAGCGAGTAAAAGTGGAGGATGGAAGGATGCTAATTGTGATGGATGCAGTTAGGAAGAGATGGGCAGAGTATTTTGAAAGATTGTTAAATGTAGAGGAGGAAAGGGTGGCTGAGATTGTGGCAGATGGAAGGGTGCAAGGAATAAATGGGTTGGGAGAGTTGAATGATTTTTTTTATCACGAAGGAGGAAGTTCAGGAGGCAGTAAAGGAGATGAAAACAGGGAAAGCTGCAGGTATGGATGGGTGTGCTGTGAAATGCCTGAAAGGTGGTGGAGCAACTATTGTTGACTGGT
Organism: Coenobita brevimanus; assembly: GCF_032717465.1. Taxonomy (NCBI): domain Eukaryota; kingdom Metazoa; phylum Arthropoda; class Malacostraca; order Decapoda; family Coenobitidae; genus Coenobita; species Coenobita brevimanus. The sequence continues at coordinate 3,646,743 of NC_137009.1, forward strand.
TCATAAGATTGTTGAATGTGTGGTTTGTGCATGGGATGGTGCCAGTTGACAGCGTAGGTGCTTGTGTTGTCCCGTTGTATAAAGGTAAGGATGGTGAGTATGAATGTACTAGCTTTAGGGGTATAAGTCTGTTGAGTGTTGTAGGTAAGGTGTATGGTAGAGTGTCAATTACTGTAAGAGAGTTAGAGAGGGTACAGAGGGAGTGTTTGGTGATGAGCAGTGTGGCTTTAGGAGAGGGAGGGGATGCTTGGATCAGGTGTTTGATGGGAGACAGGTGTTTGCTGTGTGAAAAGTATTTAGCGAAAGGTAAGGATGTGTTTTGGGCGTTCATGGATTTAGAGAAAGCGTATGGTAGAACTGACAGGGAGGCTTTGTGGACTGTTTTAAAACTGTATGGACTCGATGGTAGGTTACTAAAAGGATTGAAAAGTTTTTATGCAAACAGTAGAGTGTGTGTAAGAGTGGGAAATACTGTGAGTGATTGGTTTCCCGTGAGAGTGGGGCTGCGACAGGGATGTGTGATGTCGCCTTGGTTGTTTCATATTTATATGGATGGTGTTGTAAGAGAGGTGAATGCAAGAGTATTAGGTGGAGGTCTGAGTCTGGTGAATGTTGATGGTAGAGAGTGGAATCTGAAGCAGCTGCTGTTTGCAGATGATACTGCACTGGTGGCTGAATTAGAGGAGAGACTGGGACAGTTGGTGGAGGAGTTTGGAAAGGTGTGTGAAAGGAGGAAATTGAAAGTAAATGAGAATAAGAGTAAAGTGATGAAGTGTTCCAGGTTGGTAGATGGTAGGAGGATGAATATAGTTTTGAATGGTGAGTTGCTTGAGGAGGTAAAGTGTTTTAAGTATTTATGGTCACCTGTTGCTGTGGATGGAAGAATAGATGCAGAAGTGAAGTTCAGAATGAATGAAATAGGAAAGGTGCTGGGAGGAATCAAGAAAGTGTTCTCTTAGAATGGATGTAAGGAAAATGCTGTATGAGGGTGTTGTGATCCCGACTGCATTATATGGGGCTGAAACATGGAATATGGGTGTAGCAGAGAAGAAAAGTTTGAGTGTAATGGAGATGGGGTGTTTGAGGAGTATGTGTGGAGTGACGCATATGGATCAAGGGAGAAATGATGAAGTGCGAAGGAGAACTGGAGTTGTTTGGGAGATGGCTGATCGAGTCGAGCAGAGTGTGTTGCAAAGGTTCGAGCATATGGAGAGAATGGCTAATGAGCCATTGGTGAAAAGGATAACTAGATCTGATGTGAGAGGTGTAAGGCTGAGAGGAAGACCACGAATAGGGTGGATGGGCAGTGTGAAGAGAGCGTTGGATTCGCGTGGGATGTCTGTTGAGCAAGGAAGAGTGGCTGTGCATGACAGAAATGAATGGAGGGAAATTGTGAATGAATAAATGATGATGCAGCCCTGAGGGGATATTCTCCTGCATTTTGTCTGACTGGCTGATCAGGTCAGGTGCAGGTAAGGGGATAGGTCCATTATGATGTGGCAGGGGTAAACCAGCTCTGCTGTCAGGCCCTGCTGCGGATGTCTATGATTGCACTGCGCAGCTGACACTCGTGCGGTGTGGTGCAGTGAGGATCTGTCCCTTCTCTCCTCTGGGGTTAAGATGCAAATGAATGCGTTTGAGTGAACGAGTAAATTGGGAGTGTGTCATCCTGTCTCTGCTACCTCCCTTTCCTTGGGGGAAGCAGCCTAGGTATATAGATAGATCGACCAATGGGGCCGGACCCCATTAAGGCAAATATATATATGTATATATATATATATATATATATATATATATATATATATATATATATATATATAGCTATCTATCTATCTATCTATCTATCTATATAGATATATATATATATCTATATATAGATATATATATCTATATATATATATATATAGCTATCTATATATATATATATACGAGTATATCGTTTTCGTTTTCGTTTTGTAGGCTACAACATGCTTGCATGTGTCAGCCTTGGTCACCTAATGGGGGCACTCATGCTGCTCGATCTATGGCAGCCTCCCTGTTCAGTCCCTTAACCCTGAGGTCACACTTAATGACCTTGTCCCACGTCTTTCTCGGTCTACTCCTTGCAACCCCTCTCCCAATGTTAACACTTCTAACCTTCTGCACCCAATCAGCATCACCCATCCTCTCCACATGCCCAAACCATCACAATCTACCTCTCGTCATCACAACTCCACCTTATCACAACACCAATACACTCCAGTCCCATCCTACCTCTCAACTCTTCCATCGTAAACCCAGCCCTTCCAGGCCTTGCACACAGGGACGCACTGCACATCCACCTAATCATTGTCATTTCTGTATGTTTGAGCCTGTGAATATCCTCTTCCTTTAATGCCCAGGTCTCACTACCATACAGCATCACATTCTTAACACATGCTGCATACAAAGACCCTTTAGCACATAGGAAGAGTCCTCTCAATGTCAGGAAAGGCAGCAGCTCCATGAACTTCTTCGTACCACTTCTCACCCTAGCCACAGAGCTAGCCCCAGCCCCACCTCCAGTACAAGACATGTCTCCCAAACAACAAAACTCTTCCACACACTCAAGAGACTCACCAGCAAGTTCAATCCTTTCATGCCTGACAATCTCCACCTGCTCTCCCCGACACGCCGCACACGCAGAATCAGTATTATCTCGCAGTCTACCTTTAATACCACTACACCTCTTGTGCACCCATTTATCATAAACACTGCACAAGATGGAATTACTTCCCACGCCCTTGTGGCAAATTGCACATGACCACTCTCCCTCTTCTTTGACTGTACTGCCACCAACCCTAGATATCATCACTTTTATCTGCATTTACCTTTGAGCCCTTGTACCCCATACCATCTCTCCACTTCCTAAATCTTTCCTTCACCTCCCTGTCATTCTCTGCAATCAATACAAAATCATCAGCATACAACATCTCCCATGGGAGTCCGTTTCTGAAGTCACGTGAGAGGGCTTCAGGTACCATGATAAACAACATGGAATTCAAAACTGATCCCTGATGCACACCAACATTCACAGAAAACTCATCACTCAAATCTCCATTCACTCTTACCTAGGTGCAAGCACCCACATACATGGACATAACCACCCTAACCAGCAACTCCGTCAAACCAAGGCTTCTCCTTGCCCACTGCACCACTTCTCTAGGGACTCTGTCAAAAGCCTTTTCTAAATGAAAAAAAAAAAAAAAATACAGATCCCTTTTCATCCCAATATATTTTTCCTGAAGCTGTCGAACAATGAATATGGCATCAGTGGTCCCCCTGCCTGGCATAAACCCAAACTGCATCACATCAATATTCACTCTTTCTCTAATCATACCTTCTAGAACTCTCTCCATTACCTTCATTATCTGATCTAAAAGCTTTATACCTTTATAATTTCCTCTTTCCAGGGCATCACCCTTCCTTTTGTACACATTTACAATTAAACTTTTCAACCAGTCATCTGGGACAACAGACTCAAATATGCCGGTAATCATATTTATCAGGTCAGTGACTAACCTCACCCCTATATCTCCTGAGGCCTTCAGCATTTCGGCAGTCAACCCAGACACACCTGCTGACTTCCCCACCTGCATCCTCCCTTTTGCCTCACTCACAGTAGCAGCGTCAATCAAAGACCAAGAGCCAAACACTGGATCTGCTGCCTTCAAACCTTCCCTGTCCCAGTCAAACTCCTCGTTCAACAACCGGCTATAATATCCCCACTGTTTACCGTTACCCTTCCTTCATCATTCTTCACACACTGCTCACCTACAATATCCCGATTATCCCTCTTCATCTGATTTGCCACCTTAAACATCATATTTTTTCTTTCCCCATGATTTAGGTTATCAAGTATAAGTCTCTGTGACTCAGACTTCGCCCTGTATACCTCTCTTCTAGCCCTACGCTTGGCAGCCAAATATTCCTTCTTGTTACCACCCTTCTTCCATTCCCTGAAAAGCCTTCTATTCTCCTTAACTGGAGCTTCTACACCCTCATCCCACCACCAAGTTACTTTATGTCTTGGTGGGCCTCTTGTCTAACCGCATATTACATCTGCATTTTTTTTAAAATAACGGAACAGAGGAAGGAAAACCAATCAATAAAAAAACTAATCCATACACCAGATTACTGGAGTCCTCTGTTCATAAAATATCTGTAACAGTTAGACTTGAACAGCTGTAGGTTGAAGTTTTGAGGGAAACAACTCTGGGGAAGTGAGTTCCAGAGAGAAGCAGTTCTGGGAATGAAAGAATTCTGATAGGCAGAAGTTCTGCAATATGATAATGTCTTAGTCCAGTCATGAGCGCTACCAGATGCCTGTGTAGCACGAGGGAAGACATGGAGAGGTGGCATCATGGACGCAACTTCGTCTGAGTATTTGCTATAAAAATATCTGTAAAATAATGCAAGGGAGGCAACATTCCTTCTTGCTTGTAGGGGAGGTAGATTACTTGTAATAGCAGGGTTATTAATAATTCTAACAGCTTTGTTATGAATTTTGTCTAGTTGTTTTAATGCAACCTCTTCACATCCATTTCACAAGGGTGAGCAGTACTCAAGCTGAGAGTGCATATGATTCTTATAAATTATAGCTAACTGCTCGTCAGTGAAGAAGTTACGGACTCTGTACAATAATCCAAGTTTCTTTGAGGCAGTTTTAGCAATTGATCTGACATGAGAGGTCCTGCTGAGGGCATTAAGTGAGACACCGAGAATTTCAGTACTTTTGGAGATGAGAATATTTGTAGCATTGAAGGTAGTATACGAATCTGGCAATATCTGTCAATGAGTAAATTGTATATATTTAGTTTTACTAGCATTAAATGAGACAAGGTTGTTTTGTCTCAATTCACTGATCGTAGATAAATCTTGATTCATGGAGATGGCTGTACTGAGTTGAGAGTTAGGGATATCAGACTTTGTAAATGGGGGTCTGAGTGTGAATGAACCATGAAGAGTTGAGTCATCTCCATATGAATGGATGGGATTGTGGGTGACAGATAAGAGATCATTAATATGAACCAGGAACAGGGTTGGTGCCAGAACTGATCCCTGTGGCTTGCCGCCATTAATTGAGTGGAAAATGGAACATACATCATCTACTTTTACTCTTATTTTTCTGTTACTGAGATATTTGGAAATCAAAGGAACAAAAGACTTTAATCCATAGCAAGGGAGTTTGGACAACAGGGAACGATGCCATAAACTGTCGAAAGCTTTAGAAATATCAAGGGCTACCGCATGAGTTTCTCCATGTAGGTCGATTGATTGATGGATAGTATGAGTCAGGAGATTATGTCAATGGTGGATCTTTCGTGGCGAAAACCATAATGTCTATCATTAATCAAGTTCTTGGATTCAAGATGTTTACCTATGTGCTTATCAATTAAAGTTTCAAATACCTTACCAAGGGAAGATGTGACAGCTATTGGTCTGTAATCAGAGGGGTCAGAGGAACTTCCTTTCTTAGATATTGGGTGGATATTGGCTTCTTTCCATGAATTAGGGAATGAAGAAGTACATATGCACAGTCTGAATAATATAGCAAGAACTGAGGCAAGTTCTGGGGAACACTTTTTCAAAACGATTGAAAGAATTCCATCTGGGCCTGGAGCTTTGTTGGTAGGCAAATTGTCAAGGATGGATTTTAAGTATCTTGTTTGTATTTTAAGTGGAACAATTACGGGAGAGTCAAGTTCTAGTACTGGGACGTTCTGGCTGGCTTCCTCTATGGTAGAATTTTTGACAAATGTACTGGCAAAGAGATCTGCTTTCCTACGCAGGTCATTTGTAATATTGCCATCTGAGGATTTTAGTGGGGGAATGAATGATGACTTGTTAACGTTATTATTGAAAAAATTTAGGGTTGACCAGAATATTCTATTGTCATTAGGGTTGTTAAGTAGTTTTGATGCTTGATTTTGAAGACAGTTTGATTTAGCGAGATCTATTACAGCTTTTGCCTGGTTTCTAGCAATTTTAAATTGAGCGAGTGATTCAGATGTTTTTTATTTTAAGTAAGAGTTATATGCTAATGACTTTTGGGCTGTTACTCTGGCACAGGTGCTATCAAACCATTTTGGAGAGTTCGATCTTTTAGTGAATGGCTGACTAGGTATGAATAAATCCGTACCAGCTAGTATTAAGTCGCAAATGTTAGACTAGGTATGTGTGTGTGTGTATGGGTGTGTGTGTGTGCCTGCGTGCGTGCGTGCGCCAGAGCAAGATAGTGCAAGCAGAGTGAAAGAAGAGTTCTAGGCAAATGTGGAAGCATGCACGGAAAAATTGAAGAGGATGGGGGAGTGATATTGACTGGAGATACGAATAAACAGTAGGGAATGTAAAGGAGGATGGGGTAGTTGGTCAGTGGGGTGTGCCTGCAGAAGTGGATGAAAATAGCAGTGCTCTTGTGGACATTTCTGTGGGGAGGCGGCTGGTTATAGCGAATACCCTCTTTAGGCAGAAAATGATCCACAGGTATATGTGGCGAATGATGAGAGAATGAGAATGTATGTAATGGATGCAAGAGCATAATTATAGGGGTTGGGGGAATGGACTTTCTGATCACTACATGGTGGTGGTGAAAGTCAAGGTTCCATTGCAATGGAGGAATAGACGGAGGGAAGGACGGGAAGAAGTAGTCCATACAATGAGCGTAGAAAGGTTGCAAGAGGATGGGAAAAAAACGGAATTTAAAAGAGAAGTGGAGGAATGATTGGGTAAATTCGATTTGGAGCAGACGGGGAAGGTGGAAGTTGTGTGCAAGATGTTCACAGACCAAATCTGTGCAGCATGTGAATTGGTGTATGGGATAAAGTAAAGACGAAAGGGGGTGCAAGGAACAGCATGGTGGAATGAAGATGTGGGACAGGCTGTGGCGCAAAACAAGAAAGCATATAGTTAACGGATGGGAAGCAGACATAGAGGAAGTTGAGAGACGGAAGTGATATACAGAGAGGAAGAGAGATGTGAAAAGGTTAGCAAAAGAGAGTAAGAAGAGAGTGAATGAGGACTTTAGAATGAACTTGTAAAGTGGAGGGAATGTAAGAAAATGTTCTGGAAAGGCAGAGTTAGACAAAGTGATAAAGAAGTTAGGAAGGGAGAAAAAAATAAAAATCGTTGATGGATAGCAAAGAAGGGAGGAAAAGTGAGCAGATGGACAGAACACTTTAAAGAACTGTTAAACAAAGATAATTAAAAGAATTCGCGTATTAGTGGCCTGGGAGTGGCTGGAAGAAGGAGGGTGGTGAGAAGGGAGGAAGAGATCCGTAGGATGGAATAAGTGGAATTAATGAAGAAGGTCAAAATGGAAAAAGCCCCAGGAACTGGTGGAGTGTGTGGTGTGATGCTGCAGCATGGAGGAGACATAGTAGTAGAATCGATATGGAAGATGCAGATTGGCCTGGGAGGAAAGTCGAATTCCGGAGGAGGATTGGTAGTCAGGTATAATTATTCCCCTGCACAAAGGAAAAGGGTAAAAAAGTATATGGTAATCATAAGGGTATTATTTTGTTTTTCAGTGTAATAGGCTAAGTAAATGGCAGGCTACTTATTGACAGAATGAGGGAAATAACAGAAAAATTACTACGAGAAGAAAAAGGAGGTTTTACCAAGAGAAGAGGTTGTGTACATCAAATATTCATCCTGAGGCTTTCAATAGAAAAGTTTCTAGAGAAGGGAAAGAAGTTGTATGCGGCATTCATGGATTTGGAGAAAGCATATGACAGAGTGGAGAGACAAGGAATGAGGAAAATACTTAGAACAGATGGAGTAAATGGGAAGTTATTGTATGCTGTGAAGAGTACAGTAAGTGTGAGGGTGCTAAGGCTGCCGCGCGTGTAGATAGTACTGTAAACTGAATGAATTTTTCTGTCTGAATATTGGATTGAAACAGGGATGTGTCATGTCTCCATGGTTGTTCAATCTGTATATGGATGGGGTTATAAAAGAGATACAAGGTAGGGCAGCTGATGCTGGAGCGGCACTAATGAAAGAGGATAGTGTTTGGAAACTTCCTGTACCGTTGTTTGAAGATGACACGGTATTGTTACTGAAGACAAGAGGAACTGCAAGCTTGGTGAGTGAGTTTGGAGGACTGTGTAAGAAACTGAATCTAAAGGTGAATGTAAGGAACAGTAAATTTAAGGCCTTCGAGAGGAATGAAGTCACTGAATGTAAAGTAAGGTTGGATGATGAGGAAATGAAAAATGGGAGTGCATTTAAGTAACTAGACAGTGTAATGAGTAAGGATGAAAAAGTTTGGAGGATAATGAAAGAGTAAAAAAAGGAAGAAAGGTGGCTGGTTCTTTGAATGTAGTGATAAGAAATAGGGAAGTGAGCGTGGAAGTAAAAAAGTCGCAGCATAATAGTATTGTGATAACAACTCTAACATATGGAAGCGAAATTGGACCTTGTTGGAAGGACACAAGTCAACAGTGAGGTCAGTGGATAATTGAGAGGAGCATGTAGAGATACAGACAGACAGACTGACAAATAAGGAAGTGAAGAAGCGTTGTGGAGTGGATGTGGATGTGGTAGAAAGTGTTGGGAGAAATACATTGAGGTGGATTGACATGTGGAAAGGCTGGGGAGCGAGAGACTAACAAGGAATGTATGTGAGTGAATTGGAGGAGAGGAGAGGGAGGGGGAGGCCGAAGATGAGATGGAGGTGGAAAGGAGAGGTATATTAGAGAAGGGGTGTGAGCCGGGGGGAGGGCAGTGAAATGGTGGGGGATAGGGCGACATGGAGGCAATTTGTTTGCTGCTACTTCTTACGGGATTAGGGTATTTTGCTATATATATATATATATATATATATATATGAGGAAGTGAAGGAGCGATGTGGTGTGGATGTGACACGAAGTGCAAGGAGAAACACACTGAGGTGGTTTGGCCATGTGGAGAGGATGGAGAGTGAGAGACTGACGAGGAGAGTGTATGTGAGTGAGGTCAAGGGGGGGAGAAGGAGGGGATGGCCAAGGACGAGATGGATGGATGGAGTGGAGAAGTACATGAGAGAGGGAGGGGTGAGCTGGAAGTAGGGCAGTGAAATGGCTGGGTACAGGGTGACATGGAGGTGATTCTTTTGTGGCCACCCCTTACGGGATTACGGAGTCTAGGTGCGTGTAGAAAGGGCCCAATACCCCACCCATGGCCAAAACTATTTTATTGCATATAACACTATTTTGACCCTTCCTCTATGCTCTGGGCTTGGATGGAAGTCCCTTACTCCACTCGACATATGGCTCATAGTCCATACAAAACAACATGTGTGAATCGACCTTGAAGGCTGGGCGGTGGTTGTCCCAGGCAGCCTGCATATAGACAGGGTCCAATATCCCATTAACTCGGTGCGCGACGGGAAGGGTAGGGGGTGGGAAGGTGGTGACGGGAAAGGTGACGTCATGCTCGGCAGGACTTGTGCGCCAATCAGCAGGCTGCTCTTAAAAACATTCCCTCTTTCACCGAATCATCACCCAGGATGGAGCCCAGGAACATGCCTGTCCATTACTACACTAGCGTCTTTTTACGTGTCCATAAGGATCTTCACACTTTTGCTCTTATTACCCAGGTTTACTGTGGTTTATTCTCAGAAATGAAAGTGAAAAGTACTGAGAAAATGTTGGCTTTAGTAAAAGTTTTGCTGACTATACACAGACAGAGGGAGAATGTAAGAGAATGAAGGACACTGACAACAGGACTGTAATGTTATTATTCATAGTAATGCTTGATATTATCATTATTTTTATAATAAGAATATTAGTGCCTTTATTATTATCTGGTAAATGTTGATGGAGGAGAGTGGAATCTGAAGCAGCTGCTGTTTGCAGATGATACTGCACTGGTGACTGATTCAGAGGAGAGATTGAGACAGTTGGTAGAGGAGTTTGGAAGGGTGTGTGAAAGGAGGAAATTGAAAGTAAATGAGAATAAGAGTAAAGTGATGAAGTGTTCCAGGTTGGTAGATGGTAGGGGGATGAATATAGTTTTGAATGGTGAGTTGCTTGAGGAGGTAGATTGCTTTAAATATCTAGGGTCACATGTTGCTGTGGATGGAAGAGTAGATGCAGAAGTGAAGTTTAGAATAAATGAAGTAGGAAAGGTGCTGGGAGGAATGAGAAAAGTGTTTAAATGTCGTTCGCTTAGAATGGATGTAAAGAGAAGGCTGTATGAGGGTGTTGTGGTACCGACTGCATTATATGGGGCTGAAACATGGAATATGGGTGTAGCAGAGAGGAAAAGTTTGAATGTAATGGAGATGAGGTGTTTGAGGAGTATGTGTGGAGTGACGCGTATGGATCGAGTGCGAAATGATGAAGTGCGAAGGACAACTGGAGTTGTTCGGGAGATGGCTGGTAGAGTTGAGCAGAGGGTGTTGCAATGGTTTGGGCATATGGAGAGAATGGATAATGAGCGATTGGTGAAAAAGATAACTAGATCTGATGTGAGAGGTGTAAGGCTGAGAGGAAGACCACGAATAGGATGGATGGACAGTGTGAAGAGAGCGCTGGATGCGAGAGGGATGTCTGTTGAGAAAGGAAGAGTGGCTGTGCGTGACAGAAATAAATGGAGAGTAATTGTGAATGAATAAGTGATGACGTAGCCCTGAGGGGATATTCTCCCGCATTTGGTCTGATCAGCTAGTCAGGTCAGGTGCGGGTAAGGGGATGGGTCTGTTATGATGTGGCAGGGGTAAACCAGTTCTGCTGTCGGGCCCTGCTGTGGATGTCACTGATTGCATTGCGCAGTTGACCCTTGAGCGGTGTGATGCGGTGAGGATCTGTCCGTTCTCCCCTTTGGAGCTAAGATGCTAATGAATGTGTTTGAATGGATGAGTAAATGGAGAGTGAGTCGTCCTGTCTCGGCTACCTCCCTTTCCTTGGGGGAAGCAGCCTAGGTATATAGATAGATAGAATAGATTATTATTGTGTTTGTTATATTGAATACAGTGCTTGTGAAAACATCAATGATGAATGGACTGACAGGGACAGACAGAGGAAGAATGGGATAAAATGAGGGATAATAAGACCACCACTGTATTACTACTCTGATTATTAATATTATTATTATTAATATGTTTTAAAACCATATTATTATGCATATGAACATGTACCACCATTTATGAACCAGTACTGTGGCAGAAAATGCACTCAAAGTCCTGTAGTAGCAGATGGGAACAATTTGGAATTTATTAATTTTTAAGTATTAGTTTTTTTTATTACACAACAGTAACAGATTTCTGAACTAAAAAAGTACTAAAGCTTTTCCATTTTCAAAAAGTATGCATTTCAAGGTTTAAAAAAAAAAAAAAAAAAATGAAGGCACTAGCTCTTAAAGTAACCGAGTAACAATCATTTTCATGTTGCCAAACTGACTGCGTTTTCTGACTATTTTTAAAAGTGGTGTGTTGGACCCTTTCTACACGCAATGCCTCTATGTATGTATGTATGATGTATGTGTGTGTGTGTGTGTGTGTGTGTGTGTGTGTGTGTGTGTGTTTTATGGTCTGTCTATGTATCTATTGCCAGACACTTTAATCCTTAAGTGGTGGCGACAAGCAAATCGCTTCCATGTCGCCCTGTTGCCTACCATTTCAGTGCACTGCTCCCAGCTCACACCCTCTCTCTCTTGTATACACCTCTCCACTCCATCCTTTCATCTCATCCATGGCCTCCCCCTTCCTTTCCCCCCCCCCCACTTCAACCCATTCACATACACTATCCTCGTCAGTCTTTCGCTCTCCATCCTCTCCAAATGGCCAAACCATCTAAATGTGTTTCTCCTAACAATCCCAATCACATCCACATCCTTTCAAATAACTATTTTCCACTACTTTCACTTGTGACTTGTGTCCCTCCAAAAAGGTCCAAGCTTCACTTCCATACGTTAGAGTTGGTATCACAGTATTGTCATGCAGTAACTTTTTCACTTCCATGCCCACTTCCCTGTTTCTTATCACTGCTTTCAAAGAACCAGCAACCTTTCTTCCTCGTTGTACCCTTTCAAGCACTTCACCCTCTAATCTTCTATCCTTACTCATCGCACTGCCGAAGTACTTAAACACACTCACATTTTCCATTTCCTCCTCATCCAACCTCACTACATTCACTGACTTAATTTCTCTCGGAGACCATAATTTTATTTTTCCCTACATCCACTGACTTCATTTCTCTCGGAGACCATAACTTTACTTTTCCCTACATTTACCCTTAGATTCCGAATCCTACACACTTTCTCAAATTCATTCGTCAAGTCTTGCAGCTTCTCTTTCTCTTAACAGCACAGTATCATCTGCAAACAACAGTACAGGGAGTTTCCAAATGCTGCCCTCTCTCATTAAGGCCTCTTCAATATCCACTGCCCTACCTTGTATTTCTTTATAACCCCATCCATATATAGACTGAACAGTCATGGAGACATGACACATTCTTGTTTCAATCCAACCTTCAAACAGAGAAATTCACTCAGTTCACTGTCCACACTCAATGTAGCCTTAGCACCCTCATACACACTCCTCATAGCATTCAAGAACTTTCTATTTTCTCCAAATATTCTTAATACTTTCCACGACCCTTCTCTGTCCACCCTGTCATATGCTTTCTCCAAATCCATGAAAGCCGCATACAACTTATTTCCCTTTTCTAAAAACTTTTTCAGTAAAGACCGAAGAATGGATATCTGATTTTCACAATCTTTTTCATTCGTAAAACCTCCTTGTTCTTCTCCAACTAATTCCTCTGTTTTTTCTCCAGCTCTGTCAATTAGTATTCTAGCATATACTTTTCCTATTACAATAAGAAGAGAAATGCCCCTGTGATTACCACACACTTTTTCCCCTTTCTTGTGTCTATCTATCAATCTATCTATCTATTGCCAGACGCCACAATCCCGTAAGGGGTGGCCATTTGACTTTTAGTTATTTGTTTTACGGGGAGGGGCACTAACCCTCCACCAACCCACTTGTTGACATGTTGGGAGCAAGTATGATTTGGTTATATGGTTACCACCCAGCGTTGTACATGGTTTCTTGGCTTACAGGAACCATTTGGCTTGTCACTCAATGTAAAGCCACCTGTAAAGAAAAGAAAAGCAATAAGAAGTGGCAGGAAAGATGGGAGAAATATGAAGAGAGGAGGGCAGGCACAGAAAAAGAATGATAGGAAGAAGTAGGCAGCACTACATCAAGTGACTGGATGATGGGCGCCACAACCTACCACTTTGTACAGGAGAATAATTATACCTGACTTCCAATCCTCCATTATTATTACCTTCGTCACAGGCCAATCTACACATCTTCCACATCCATTTTGCTACTATCTCACCCCCATGCTTCAGCATTTCATTACACACTCCATAAATTCCTAGGGCTTTCCCCATTTTGACTTTCTTAATTGTTTTCGTAACTTCCGTCCTACTAATTTCTTCCTCTCTTCTCACATCCCTCCTTCTCCCAGCCGTTCCCCAGCCACTTATGTTTGCATTACTTTTGTTTTCTATTTTCAACAGTTCCTTCAAGTGTGCTCTCCATCTGCTCACTTTTTCTCCCTTCTCCACTAGTAATCTGCCATTTTTGTCTTTCACTCCCCGACTAGCTTCTTTAATACCCTATCTCTTTTTACTTCTTTTCAGAACATTTTCTTACACTCCTTCCTTTTTACACTCTGATTTCTTCCAAATTCCTTATCCACTCTCTTCTTACTCTCTTTTACTAATCTTTTCAACTCTCTCTTCCTTTTTACATGTGACTCTTTCTTCTGTCTTTCAACTTCCTGCACGCCGATGTGTCTCATCCACTCACTGCATGCTTTCTTCTTTTGCACCACAGCCTGTTTCACCTCTTCATTCCACCATGCTGTTCCTAGCACCCCCTTTCGTTTTCTTATCACCCCACAAACTACCTAACATGCTGCACAGATTTCTTCTGTGAATATCTTGCACACACCTTCCACGTCCCCCTCTCCACCAAATCATATTTACCCATTCGCTCCTCCACTTCTCTCTTATATTCTGCCTTTTTTTTTTTTTTTTTCAATCCCTTCTAACCTTTCCACCCTCCGTGTAAGAACTACTTCCTCCTGTCCTTCCCTTCTTCTACTCCACTTCTTTTCAACCTTGACTTTCATCACCAACAGCTGGTGGTCAGAAAGTCCAATCCTGCAACCTCTATATTCCCTTGCATCTGTTATGGTGAACTTGCGAAATCAGTGATTTTGCAAAATCACCCGTTATTTTCCAAACTCTCCAAAGAAGCCGGTGACTGCGAATTTCAGTCAATGTCCGGTTTCACTGCAAAACCACCCATTACTGATATCTTCGTGGTGAATTTTGAAATCATCGAAGAACCGGGAATTTTGCAAATTAACTGATCATCTTAACGGTGAGTTTTGGACTTGGGTAGTTTGCGAAATTGTTAATATTCTAGTCAGTAAGTTTGAGGAAGCTTCGAAGTTTTTTTTTTTTTTCTTCAAAATCGCCAGTGCTTAAGTCAGTAAGTTTAAGGATGCCCCTAACAATTCCAGACGTGAACGAGATTGCTGGAATGAAACCCTTAATTAACCAATCCTGTATTATAGCATCAAGCCATATTAGATGATCCAGTAACATAGTTCATTGATGAGTCATATATCCCCAAGCTCTCATTATCACGAATAGTATCATATAGTGTCAAGAACTTTTTCTGTCTAGCTAAAGTACGAGACATACTGGCAGTTTTGTTGACTGTGTTATACTTTCATATAAAAAAATGTGTATTACTCGCATATATAGTTAGTAGCGGTTGTTTTCTCTGTACGAGAAACCGGTTTAGTAGCGGTTGTTTTCTCTGTAGGAGAAACCAGTTTACATCTTGTGCACAGGAGATCCAAACCATAGAGGAGGCGGTGGCTTAATCGGTAGAGAGGTGGCTTGCGTTCCTACCGGACCCAGGTTCAAATCCCCGCTGGGGCAGGGAACAGTTTAAGGATTCGTATTTCATGTAAAGCAGACTTTACCGATCTACCAGAAGACCTGCCGACATGTAAAAATACCCCCGGTAATACCAATACACCAGTCCTGTGTGAGACAGCCCTAGCATGTATTCAATATGGACAGTGGGTGTTAGCGCCGAAGTGGTGACATGTAGAAGTGTATGATATGTAGGAGGACTACTGGGCCTTGGGAGCAGGCTGTGAAGTCTATGCCCAGAGTCAAGCACATAAAAAAAAATAATAATACCTCAGAAAAAGGAGATAAGCCTTCGTGATTCTGAAATTGCGTATTCCATGGAGCATGGACCAGACTTTATCAAGTGCAGTTGCTTGAAGTTTTGCCAATATAATAGTAAGTGCTTCTTTCAAGAGTAATAGCTTGTTCAGCAACCGATGCAAGTGCACCTATGTGTGTAAAAACGTCTGAGTGACATGTGTCATCACGATAACTTACGGTCAAAGAGCCTGCTGGACCTATATGATCCTGTGTTTGGCTAAAAAAAAAAAAAAAAAAAAAAAAAATACGGGATGAGATGGGATGAGTGGGCTACAGCATTGTTGTGATGGAGCTGCCAGTCCTCCACTTCCCAAAATTCTTGTCTCATGCGATTCTGTAGGTGTTGGAGAACTCCCAGGTAGTACTCCTTGTTGATTGTTTGGTCTTTTGCTGCGTAATCCTAATGAACAACACCCTGGCTTTCGATAAAGAAAAATCAATTAAGCATGAGGTTCGCCTTACTCCGAACCAGACACTCGTAACACCAACAGATTCTCCTCCAAAAGCCTGCTGAATCTTCCGAATGGTTTCGGATTGTATCTCCAAGTTTTTGACAAAGTCTGATGAAATGACGTTGCTCAATTAGCTCAGTTATTGCAGCAGAAAGCAGCACCGACTGTGGTTGGCAGTAGTGCTTAACATATTCGAGCATCTCTCTATCTACCTATTGCCAGACGCCATATTCCTGTAAGGGGTGGCCATTTGACTTTGAGTTATTTGTTTTACGGGGAGGGGCACTAACCCTCCACCAACCTACTTGTTGATACGTAGGGAGCACGTATGTTTATATGGTTACCACCCAGCGTTGTACATGGTTTCTTGGCTTACAGGAAACCATTTTGCTAGTCACTCAATGTAAAGGAAAGAAAAGCAATAAGAAGTGACAGGAAAGATGGGAGGTATAGGAAGAGAGGAGGGCAGGCACAGAAAAAGAATGATAAAGGGTAAGGAAGAAGTAGGCAGCACTATATCAAGTGGGTGGATGATGGTCGCCACCACCCAGCACTATGCGGCCAGTAATTCAAGATCATGCTTCACTGAGTCACATGCCCTTACTCCTGCTGGTTTATGAGAAAAAAAAATATATGGTACAATAATTTTTTTATCAAATCTAATATATAAGACTTTCTGCATGAAACATTAATGATTATTGCATTATGCAGCAACAAATACAGAAATAGACTCTGGCAGTCGCCTAACTTACTGCTATTGTTTATACTGTGTACCACTAAAATTTTCATATAATAATGCATGTTTTTTATAGATGGCCCTTATTATTTGTGTAGGCTTTATCTTGGACACTGTAATCTTATGAGATGTATTCCTGTTCCAGGTACAAGCTGTACAATGTTGATGTGTGGGCCAGCGTGGCAGGCGTGGTGCTGCTGCTCCTCTGGCTTCTCTACCGCCTTCTGCGAGGTCTCTTCAGATGCCTCTTTTCACTGGGAGCCAAACGAAAACTTGATTAGAGGCGTTATTTTTATGTTGTGCTTTACAGGCAGTCTTCATTATTTGTCATGGATGTTCTAAAATATACAAGTGTTATTATACAATAGGGTACATGGACGTGCAACACCCATCTCTACACAAACAATATGAATTGCAGTCACAAGCCTATTTTCATTTGAACAGAGGGAATTCCAGAACAGTAGCTAACAACTGACAACACTGAAGCTAAGAAGTGAGGTAATTGCCCAGGGGGCATAAATAATATGTTGTATCATGGCAAAAATTTACGTTTTTGGTAGCTGTAACACAGATAATTTTAAAACACTGCAGATAATTCATCTCCAGCCGTATCTACAAATGTGTAATTGCCCATTGGCCCTGTGAGGTGGAAGAAGCTGGCAAATTTGTATTACAGTTAACAATGGATCTTTGTGTGTGTGTGTGTGTGTGTGTGTGTGTGTGTGTGTGTGTTGCTCATCCCAAACTGGAAATATGATTTCAATGAAACATAGCAGGATGGTTGGAACTTAGTCACAGATGAGCCAGTTTCAGTTTCATGTCTGTTGAAATTTTCTAACTTTGTTTTGGCTAACGCTAATTATACTCACTGGCGTTACTTGATGCAGAAAATGCAGAGGGTCACTTCCTTGCAGTTTCATGTCTCTCTGTAGGAAGCGACAAACCACTTGCTCCTGCACTGACGCATGATTCATTGGTTTAGAAAGAGCAAAGTGAGGGGACCAAAAACGTCTCATTTGGGAGAATACCGAGCAACCAGGTAGGGCCAACAGGCACTTGTAAGCACAATATACCCTCATCCACAAGCTCCAGAATCGGGGTAGATGTTCGGGGCTTCCCTATCCCTCCTTCCTGCCTTACGCCAGACTTTGGCAGGATGGGGGATCAAAAAAAAAAAAAAAAGGCCGTTTAATTTCGAACCCATCTCAGTCTTCCATGTTTCAGTGTGAGTGTGTGTGTGTGTGTGTGTTTCAAATGTACTTCATTTTCAAAACTAACTACATAAATACAATGGACTTACAATTTAGCTATCTATTAATACACACACACACACACACACACACACACACACACTATATATATATATATATATATATATATATATATATATATATATATATATATATATATATATATATATATATATATATATATATATATTTATATATATCTACAGTATTAATACACGCATCATTATGTGTCTTTTATGGAAATTACAGTGCCATGGGTCCATTACTCATGTGCTGTTTATATATATATATATATATATATATATATATATGTGTGTGTGTGTGTGTGTGTGTGTGTGTGTGTGTGTGTTTGTATGTGTGAGTGTGTGTGTGTGTGTTCCCATTATATCTCATGAACGGCTTGAGCTATCAACATGAAACCATCAGCGTATCAAGATACAGTATGGCCAAAATCTTCGACGAGTTCGAAAATGGACACTTGCGGTCCATGTCACCAAAATGGCTGCCAGGCTTCAACTAGTTTTTATTGCCCGCTTTTTTCACCAATGTATCTCATGAACAGCTTGAGCTATCAACATGAAACCCTCAGGGAATCAGGATATGACCTAAATCTTGGACTTGGCCAGCAGCATATTCTGGCTGGTGATCAGCATTCGGCTCCCAAATGTTTTGCTTTCATTCTGCCATGTTTGCAATCTCTTGTAGTTCAGTCAGTCAAGCTCTCTCTCCATCAGTTATTTCATATTGTTGATGCATAACCTGTCCACCTCCATTTCTGTTCTTTTATAACCTTTGTGTCTTTAACAATAGTCTGCTCTTTTGCCCAGGATGACCTCTTCCTGTCTCTCAAAGATATTCCCAACATTAATCTTTCCATTACTCTTTGAGAACAGGTCTCACAGCCAAATGTCATGGCTGGGATTATACATTCATTATTTACTATTTGTTTGATACATACGGACAAGCTATTTTTCACGATGTCTCAGTGTTTATCGAAAGTTGTCCATGGAAGTGTAATATGTTGTTTTATTTCATTTTCTTGGTCTTTTTTTTAGTTTTAGTACTTGCCCCAAGTAGTTGTGCTCCTCAACTTCAAGATTTTTTTTTCTATGAGGCTCCTACGTGTATTTCGGTTAAACATTACTGAAATTTTGTTCATTTAAGACTTTTTTTTATTTAGGTCAGGTAACATTTCTTGCAAGATAGTTGTTGTTTCTGAGATTAGGACAATATCAAATAGAAATCGTAAATGATTAAAGTTTTTTCTTTCCATCTCCGTTTATTTCTTTGTTTTCATATTCTACTTTCTGAAAATGGATTCAAGGCATGCTGTAAATATTTTGGTGAAATTGTATTTCTCTGGTGCACACCTTTCTCAGTCTTAATTTTCTCAGAGTATTTATATAGTTTAATTATAGAAGTTCCCACACTATATATTTTCGAGCAGTGATACAATGTTCTCGTTTATGTCAAGTTCCAGAGATGAATTTATAATAGTTATGTACTCCAGTGAGTGGAAAGCCTTTTCATAATCGACAAAACCTAGCCACAGTGGTTTATTGTAATATGGAGTTCCCCATGTGTCAACAGGTGGATTGGTGGAGGTTGAGATCCCCTCCCTGAAAAACAACTAACTAAAGAGACACAAAACCCTTCTGACCAAGACTGGCCAACATGTGACAAGCAAGGACCGGATAAAGGACATGGTGCGGATTTCAACGTGGAATGTGACGAGTGTGAGTGATGAGGTGAAAGAGAGAGAGGTTGTCCAGGTGCTTGAAGATGCAAAAGTGGATGTATGTGGATTAATTAAAACCAATTACAGATGTGAGTTTGTAAGAGAAAGGGAATATGGATAACATATTTGTGCAGGAGTAGGTGGGAATTAGAGGGCGAAGGAAGGTGTATGTATTATTGTGTGCATGAAATGGAAGGAGAATATGAGAGTATGGATCAGTTGGTTCAGGTTTGTGTGGGTAAGTCTGAATGTAGGAATACAAGCGTGGGCAAGTGTGTGTATTTATGTACCAACAGAAGACTGTGCGAGCAGAGTGAAAGAAGAGTTTTGGAAGTTGAAGAATGCATAGAAAAATTTGAGAGGAGTGAGCGAGTGTTTTTGACTGGAGATATGAATGGAAAAGTAGGCCATATGAAGGTGGATGGAGTGATTGGTGAGTTGGGTGTGCCTGCAGAAGTGGATGAGAATGGTAGTGCCTTGGTGGACATTTGTGCTGGGAGGTGGTTGGTGATAGCCAATGCACTATTTGGGCACGAAATGAGCAAAGGTATATATGGCGGGTGATAGCAAATATGGTGAACTAAATGAACAGAAGGCAAAGTTTCATTATTTGTGTGTGGATGAGAGACTGGGAAGATAATATGTGCTGGACGAAAGGGCATATACAGTAGAGGTTGGGGGAGTGGACCTCTGACCACAACGTGGTGGTGGTGAAAGTCAACGTACTAATGCGACGGATAAAGAGTAGGAGAGAAGGGCAGGAGGAAGCAGTCCATACAAACAGGGTAGAAAGGTTGCAAGAGGATAAGAAAAGGCAAAATATGATTTGGAGCAGATGGGGAAGGTGGAAGGCGTTTGCAAGGTATTCACAGAAGAAAACTGCAACATGAGAGGTGATGAGAAGACGAAAGGGGACGCAAGGAACAGCATGGTGGAATGAAGAGGGGAGACAAACTGTGGCATAAAAGAAGATAGCACAGAGTGAGTGGATGGGAAGCACAGGCTCAGAGGAAGCTGTGACACGGAATAGAGAGATATATGTAGAAAAGAAGAGAGGTGAAAAGATAAGTAAGACAGGGTAAAACGAGGGTGGATGAGGAGTCTGGAAGAAATTTGAGGGTAAAGTGGAGGGAATGTAAGAAAATGTTCTGGAAGGAAGTGAGGAAAGTTAGACAGGGTGGTAATGAAGGTGGTAGAGAAATGAAAGATAAAAATGGCAGATTGCTAGTGGACAAAGGAGAAAAAGTGAGCAGATGGAGAGAACACTTTAAAGAATTGTTAAACACAGGGAATGAAAGTAATGCGAGTAAAAGTGGCTGGGGAATGGCTGGGAGAAGGAGGGAGATGAGAAGGGAAGAGATCAGTGAGATGGAAGTAGTGGGAGCAATGAAGAAAATCAAAATGTGGAAAAGCCCGGGAGTTTATGGAGTGTGTGGTGAAACGCTGAAGCAGGGGAAGAGAGAGAAGTTCCATGGACATGGAAGACGTGGAGATTGGCCTGGGAGGAAGATAGGATCCCGGAGGATTGAAAGTCAGGTATAATTATTCACCTGAACAAAAAAGAACGGCAAAAAGAAGTCTGTGCTAATCAGAGATGGATTTGTCTTCTTAGTGTAATAAGAAAACCACGTGGTAGGATAGTTAATGACAGAGGAATGGAAATAAGAGAGGGATTAGTTGGAGAAGTTCAGGGATTTTTTTTAGGAAGGGAAGAGGTTGTGTAGATCAGATATTAATCCTAAGTACTTTAGTGGAAACGTTCAAATAGAAGGGAGAGGTTGTCTGTGGACTTCATGGTTATGAGGAAACCATATGACAGAGTGGATAGACAACGAATGTGGAAAATATTAAGAATATATGGGATAAATGAGAGGTTGTTGAATGCCGTGAAGAGTATGCATGAGGGTGCTAAGCCTGAAGTTTGTGTGGATGGAGAACTGAGTAAATTTTTGTATCTGAATGTTGGATTGAACCAGGGATATATTATGTCTCAATGGTTGCTCAATCTGTATGTGGATGAAGTAGTAAAACAGATACAAGGTAGGGGAGCGGTTATTACAGTGGCCGTAATTAGAGAGGGCAGCATTTGGAGACTTCCCGTTCTGTTGTTTGCAGATGATACTGTATTGTTAAGTGAAGACGAAGGAGAACTGCCTGGTGTATGAGCTTGGGAGAGAGTGTAGGAAACAGCATTTAAATGTGAATGTAGGGAAGAGTAAAGTATTGGTCTTAGAGAGAAATGAAGTCAAAGTATGCACAGTGAGGCTGGATCGCGAGAAAATGGAAAATGTGAGTGTATTTAAGTACTTTGGTAGTGCGATCATTAGGGATGTAAATTTAGAGGATGAAGTGCTTGAAAGGGTACAACACGGAAGATTTTTTTTTTTTTTTTTTTTTTTTTTTTTTAAGGCAGGTGATAAGAAATGCGGTAGTGACCATGAAAGTGAAACAAGCCGCTGCATGATAGTATTGTGATACCAACTCTAAAGTATGGAAGTAAAGCTTGAACATTGTTGGAACGACACAAGTCAAGAGTGAGATCAGTGGAAATGAGTTGTTTGAGATGAGCATGTGGAAAAGTTACACGAAGAGACAGAGTGAGAAATAAGGAAGTGATGGAGCATTGTGTTGTGGATGTGGATGTGATAGAAGGCGTTAGGATAAATACACTGAGTTGGTTTGGTGGTGTGGGGAGGATGGGGAGCGAGAGGCTAACGAGGAGAGTGTACGTGAGAGAGGTGGATGTGGGGGGGAGCACAGGGAGGGGGACACCAATGATAAGATGGAGGGATGGAGTGGAAAAATATATATGAGAGAGGAGGTGTGAGCTGGCAGGAGGGCAGCGTAATTGTAGGGGACAGGGCGACATGAAGGCGATTTATTTGTGGCCGCCCCATGGGAAAGTAAGGCGACTGGCTATAGATAGGTAAGTAAATAGTTTTCTTTAGCTGAACCATTGTTTGTAGATGATCAGCAGTTAAATATCCGCACTGGAATCCTGCCTGCCCACGAGGCTGGCTTTCTTCCGCATTGCTTTTTATTCCGTTCGTAAGGCCTTTAGGGAAGAGGTTGAAAATAACCGAAATATTGTAAAAGCTAATAGGCTGATAGTTACCAATATCTTTTGGTCGCTTTTCTTGTAAAGAAAGAAACTATTGCTTTACTCAGGCCCTTATCCAGAAAATCCATCGGGAGGGGGGGGGGAGGGGAAGGGTGTGAGCTTCCATTTGCAGAGTCCAAACACAGACACACACACACACACACACACACACACACACACACACACACACACACACACACACACACTCTATCTATCTAAAAAATATTTATACATATTCTTATTTTATATATATATATATATATATATATATATATATATATATATATATATATATATATATATATATATGTATATATATATATATATATATATATATATATATATATATATATATATATATATATATATATATATATATATATATATATATATATATATATATATATATATATATATATATATATATATATATATATATATATATATATATATATATATATATATATATATATATATATTTTATGTGTCCGACTCTGGGCATAGGCTTCCAGCCTGCTATCAACGCCCAGCAGTCCTCCTACATACCATACACCTCACATGTCACCACTTCGGCACTAACACCCACCGTCCATATTGAATACATGCTAGGGCTGTCTCATACAGGACTGGTGTATTGGTACTAGCGGGGGTATTTTTATGACATGTCGGCGGGTCTTCTGGTACATCAGTAAAGCCTGATTTAATGAAATTCAAATCCTTAAACTGTTCCCTGCCCCAGCCGGGATTCGAACCTGGGTCCATTAGGACTGCAGGCCTATATATATATATATATATATATATATATATATATATATATATATATATATATATATATATATATATATATATATATATATATATATATAATAGGTAAATAGAATGTACCTGCGTCTTCTGAAATCTCTTTTCTTTGGCTTCATCTATCCTGTCATTCTGTGACTAAATATTACTATGCCGTGTACTTATCCCCCAGTTCTACTGACCATGAATATTTTGTTAATTCTCTCACTTCCAAGATGGAACACATCAATATCTTCATTTTCTGAAGTCTCCATTCTGGATGATTTCAGTGTTCACCACCACCTTCGGCACTCCTCTTCCTTCACTGATCCACCTTGTGACCAGGCCTACAGCTTTTCTGTCCTCAATGACAGAGCAGCTTGTACTATAGAGCACCTTACCCAGATCACTGACTACCGTGAACAGAGTTCCGACATTCTTGACCTGCAACTAATCCTTCTATTTACACTGTTAATCTTTTATCTTCGTTGGTTTCTTCCGGTCACAATCTTGTAACCTTAACCACTCCTCTTACTCCTGTAAGACCTGTGGACACTCATGAACAGCGACCGTGGCGCTTTGGAGCTGCTGATTGGGAGGCCCTCAGGCAGTACTTCTTTTTCTTAATTTTCCCTTCAATGATCATTTCTTCCATGATCATGAGCAACGTGAGTGTCTGTCCCACATTACAAAGGCTATTCTCTTAGGCATGGAAGCATACATTCCTTTCTCTTATCTTGTACCTATTACAAAAAAAAAAAAAAAAAAAAGTTTAATTGCGCATGTTCTGATGCTGTCCATATCAAACAGAAGGTCTACAAAAGGTATTGGAGCCAAAGCACACCTGAATCTCACCTCTTTTATGTGCTTACCCAGAACTGTGCTCAGTGTGTTTGCTCTGCTAAAAATAATTTCATCCAAGTGCTCTGAACTCTCCGACTCATATTCTTCCCTCTCCTTCTGGCATCTTGTCAAAAACCATTCTACCAACTTTACTTTATCATCCTTCCCTCCTCAGTTCAACTCTGATGGCTCTGTTATCTGTGTCTTCTACTGATAAAGCAGAACTCTTTGGTCAGGCTATCTCCTCCAATTCCACCTAATGTCAGGACTCTAAAATATCATAACACACTACATAATAGCCAGTAATGTTTATATGTAATATAGAGGTTAGATGTAAGTCATGCCTGGACGAGAGGGCTAGAGGAAATAACGTTCGCAATTCTCAGGAATATCAAAACTGAGCAAAGTGTGATGCCTGATCGGAAAGTCCCCAGGCTCAGGAAGATTCCACACACCCGTGCCCTTACACGTGATACAACCACTCATATACGGGAGAAATGGGAGTGACAGGGCAGAAGGGGTTTGGGAGAGAATAGAGACGGCGAGGAGAGGAGGAGGGAGCGTGTGGAGTTAGCCAGTAACTGCTCTCACCTCAGTACACTCTTGTGAGACTCATTATTTTTCATCTCCATACTACCCTTGAGATATTCCCTTTGAAGAAAATAAACTGCAATCAAACCTCAGACTCATCTTTATCTTTCTCCTGCCATCCTTGACGAATGAACATTCTCTCCTTTCATAAAATCCCCACAAATCAACAAACTGTTACCATAGCTCGGCGACGACTATGATATATTATATTTACAGTTGCGATGTATTATATATGGTGAGAGCGGTGGGGTACAAACCCACGCCTCTGAAAAGACTGGTGAATAAGTATATGTGTATGTCTGTTGTATTGTACATATACATTTGTGCCAATATATTCTACAATATGTTATACAATATGCCATATTCAATATTTTACTACCATGTATTTACTCCATTATACATACAATATATTACCACAATGTATTATATTTCAACAATATTATTGTGTCTCTAGAATATTGTTACGAATACCATGTATTAATAGGTTATAATGTAATTAGTTACTACAGGCTGACGTTGGTACGCCAGCTGGGGCGTGACCAAGCAATGTCAGGACTCTAAAATATCACAACACACTACATAGTTAGTAACGTATGTATGTAAAATAGAGGTTTTATAAAAGTCGTGCCTGGCCACGAGGGCTCGAGGAAATAACGTTCGCACATTCTCAGTTAGGAATTTCAAAACACAACAAAGTGTGACGCCTGATCGGAGAACCCTCAGGCCCGGGAATGTTCCAAACACCCGTGCCCTTACACGTGACACAACCACTCATGCACAGAAGTGGGAAAGACAGGGCAGAAGGGGTTCAGGAGAGAACAGAGGCGGTGAAGAGAGGAGGAATGAACGTGCAGAGTTAGCCAGTAACTGCTCTCACCTCAGTAGGCTATTGTGAGACTCACTATCACTCACCTCTGTATATTACTCTTGAGATAATCCCTTTGAAGAAAATAAACTGCATTCAAACCTCAGACTCATCTTTCTCTTTCTCCTGCCATCTACGACAAGTGCAATGAACATTTTCTTCTTCCGCATAATCCCTACAGATCAACACTCTGTTACCATAGCTCGGCGATGACTATGACATATTATATTTATAATTACGAGATATTATACCAAGACCATTCCAGTGCTGTTTCTCCGTTGTTGCCCCCGTCCCCATACGTCCTCATGGCTAACATTAAAATTTCTTCAACTGATGTGTTTGCTACTTTCACTGGCCTCAATACTAATAAGGCATATGGGCCTGATTGGGTCCCTCCTGACGTCTTCAAGAACCTTGCATCTGTATTTATACCCTTCCTAAAAAATTATTTTGCCTTTGTCAGCTTGTACTGTCACTCATGAAAGAAGTGGTACCACTACTTTTAGAGTGACAGTACAAGTTGACAGACAAAGGCGAAAGAGTTTTCCTAGGCAGTGATGGCAGCAAACACATCAATTGAAGAAATGTTTATGTCAGCTATAAGGAAGCTGGAAGGAGGGGGTGGCTAATGGTGGAACAGCACTGGAAACGTCTCAGATGGAACTGAAGGAGAAAGCCTGAGTAGAGTTCTATATTGTCCGAAGTACAAACAAATACAGAGCCGTCAGAATGGAAAAAGAGGAGTCAAGAGTGTTGAAGTTGTTAGAACGGTTTTTGACAAGATGCCAGAAGCAGAAGGAAGAACATGAGTCAGAGAGTTCAGAGCATTTAGTATGAAGGAAATTATTTTTAGCAGAGCTAAGAACAGACTGAGAACATTTCCTGGCAGAAAACAAGTGAGATCCAGGGGTGGGTCGGCTCTGTCTCCATTTATAAGCCCTCTCTTTGATGTGAACAGCATTAGAACAAGCGTGATTAAACAAAGTTTTTTTTTTTTTTGTTAGTTACAGGATACAAGAAAGGAATGCATTCTTCCATGTCTGAGAGAATAGCATCTGTAATGTGCAAGGCACACTCAGATAGCTCTCGGTCATGGAAGAAATAATCATTTCAGGGAAAATCAACGAATCACTGCCTGAGGGCCTCCCAGTCAGCTTCTCCAAAGTGCCACAGTCACTGTTTCATGGGTGGGTCCACAGATCTTACAGGAGGAATAGGAGAGGGTAAGGCTGTGATTGGAAAAGACTATGGAGAAAAAAGATTAACAGCATAAATAGAAGGATTACTTGAAGTGTGACCACTTGTATGTAACCACTTGTAAACCAGCAGTATGTAGGTGTGTTCTAAGTAGTGCGTACGTGACCTATTTCCCTTACCTAAGGTCTAGTCAAGTTCAAATTCTGCTTACATAGTGCTTTACTTTAGACGCACAGGAAAGCACCAGTCTCTGCCGGCCAGATACAGGAGTGCCGCAGTGGGGGGGCAAGACCTGTACAGTTCTTGTGTAAATATATATCTGCAATATAGAACTGGACTTTGGAACTACACTCAACGAGTGGGGAACTAACAAATGGTGGAAAGCGAGTGGGACAAACATCATTCCACGTCTCCTGCGGGGAATCTCTATGCAACTGCCCCTTTGCCCACGGTACCTTATCCTCCACGACGACTGTCAGTTCCTGCCCTCGGCCTCCAGCCACTGTTCAGCAGACTTCCGGCAGTATCTCCAATATATATTTATGGTGTAGTCCTGTTGCAGTGAGACCTTCAACCCTCACTAACCCCCATTTATTACTAAGACGTCGCAACCCCAGTAAGTCCTTCCCCACCAGCGACAACCACCAGTCTTGCATAACCAACCATCATGTTACCAAACCCTACCATGGTTTGGTGATGTACTCCCATCATATCCCCAACTGATTCCATCACAGCAAGCCACCCACACCTTACCATGCTCAGTTATTCACTGCCACCAAACCGCCCAGACGTCACCGAGGAGGAAGCGTGGCCAATTATGGTGCTCTACGACACAGTTCTCCTCTCCTATCAGCTTCCCTGCATTTCCTGGTGCCTCAGAGCCTCCCGGCTGCATCACAGTCTGCTCTGCCCAATCATTGCCTTCCATGTGAAGTTTGCCACCACACGCTACGACTGTCTGCCTTCGAGAGTACACTCGTTTTCTACCCACGGTATACTGTCAATATTATTCCCTTATGTGAATATCCATATATTTTCTTTCTTTAGCTAACCATTCCATTCCTTTCTACAGAGATTGTGTGGTTTCTCTACGGACTGTGACTATAATATTCATTTACTTTTTTTTCATTACATTACATTCTTCATTCTTAATTTTTCGTATATTCACTCCAGCTTCATTCCATTTTCTCCAAGTTACCTTCTTTAACAAAGTTTTGCTGCACTTAACTCATTTACTCTCATTTAACTCATTTACTCTCATTCATATTCATATACTACTCATTGTTTACCATTCATAGTAGTATTTTTATTTATTTATTTATTTTATGTATTTTCTCTCTCCCTTTCTTAATGAATATTAAGAAAGTAGCTCTCTCTCCAGCTGAATGTGACAGTGAAAATGATGAAAATGTTAGTGATCATGGTGTAACCTCCTTCGTAGTGGGAAATTGTACTCTAAATCTCAAGCAACTCCTTTAACTACTTCAGCTGTTAGGCTACTGCTACTACTCCTACTACATCTGTTACCACTTATTCTAATCTTGCAACCATTGTACAAAACTCAGATAATTTTTCACCATTTATTCTAATCTGATGTTCCCAAACTGATTCCCTAGAACTTCAACAAGCTTCACCATTTCTTCTGTCTTTACCTTCTTCCCCGACAAACACCACTACCACTACAACAGCCTCTTCCCACGCACCACCTCACCTTAATACAGTGACGACTCCCACATCTTTGCCACCTGAACTTCACGCCGCGATGGCAACTCAAGTCCCCTCTCCACAGTAAATTTTTCCTAGACGACGTTAACCACTCAAAAATCACTACTAAGGATTCTACAGTACTATGTTTATTTATGACTTCCTCCGTAAAGTTGAAACAGATATCGCAAACAGGCAGTACAACAAGAATTAATGAAGATCTCTCATCTTAAAGGCAGACTAGATCAAGGCAAATCATTCATGGATGCCTGGTTGCAATCAGGGTACTTTGACAAATGCACCACATTTGCTGATGTTTGCAAGAAGTTAATTAAATTCTGTTGTGCTCATTCAAAAGAGGGCTATCCCATTGCCTTCCTGACTCTCTTTAAAAACATGCACAAAGACATGCTCATACCATCCAAAGAGGCCACTCTATATGAGCCAGCTGCAGTAGCAAATGCAACCACGTTTGAGATAAGCCAGTTATTGAGACAAACACCATGAGTCACTAGTATCTGTGGAAAGGAGGTCATCACATTAAAAGATTTCGGTCGTTTGACTGGAAACCTTAGGTTTCTAAACTGATTAAATCCTAAGCTGTTGGAAACAGCCCTACAAATAGGGTTCCAGCCAGGATATGAGTTACTAAAGTTTTCAAAGAAGACAGACAAAAGATTAGCTCACACGTCATTCGTCAAGCGAGTACTCACATCACACCCATTCACTCTACAAATGCCGTTACAGGGGCTGTAACAACAGCTAAAGTCTCAACTGATTTCTCACATTTGTGTCCAACTACCAGGGGTCCCAATAACAATGCTTTTTCTCCCTCGCGACACCGATCACCTGCTAATAACCGTGACCAGACAAGTGCCTGTCAGTCAAAGCAGTCTGACCCGTCACCTATGCATCATTGCCTGTAGTCCTCAATAGTAGGCTGGCATTGTGGTTTAGCTGGTCACCGCGAATCAAGCTGTTCTTGCAAACATGGACGAAATCGTCAGGAGCTGTGTCGGCATACATCTTCTAGACTATATCGGCCTTATTGCAAGTATCATAAAGACTCCACTACTCATACCACAGAGGAGTGTCGTTACCTTGCACATCTTTGGTCAGGGGAAGAGCAGCACGATATTCAAAAGCACCTAACACAACAGTCACGCAACACAATGCACTACCCCTCAGTAATGTTCGTGTATTAGAATATTTAAGTATGTGTGTGGAAATTGTGGTCAAGTGAATGTCTCACTTTTTATGGATTCAGGTTTTGCTGTCAACTTACGATCTGAAGAGGCATTAACAAGAATTCGGTGTAATAGATGAAAACGTGTTAGCTTCCGTGAGTCCCTGGATTGAAATCTATGCATGGTGGTTGGATCGTATTTAGACATTAAAGGCAAAACGCAGCTTCAAATTTCTCTACATGATTCGGCAGATCCAGTCATTGCTGAATTCTATGTCGCACCCTGGATTAGCAGTCCTGCTGACGTTCTCACAGGTGTTCAAACCATGGCAGATGAAAATATCAATGTGTCACCGGCTCGAGGGGGCGTTACTATTCAAGGTTTGTTTGTGCCAGGTGTCACATACCCAGTTTCCCAGCCACCATGACTTCCCCCTCTCTGTCACAGATGTGTGCTTAGTTGTTCACTCTACTGGCAATATCACTCCAACTAATCTTGAATCCCATGTGAAATGGGGCAATTATCCTGAGTACAGAAGTCACTTAATCCTTTACAAGACTATCGTGAAGTTGTAGCTCTACCTGGTGAGAACATGGGCAAAACTAGTCTTGTAAAGAATTCCATTACACTGCAACCTGATGCTCAACCAATGTATGTTCGTGCCTATCGTTTACCTCATACTCAATGTCAACATTGGCTGATCATCTCATTCAGGAAATGTTGGAATCTGACGTTATCGAACACTCTGACAGTCTGTGGAACAGTCCGTTATTTCTCGTTCCAAAGAAAGGTGGTGAGCTATGGCCAGTCATAGACTATCGCCGCACAAATGCAATGACCGTTCTGGACAGATTCCCAGTTCCTGTGCTCACTGATTTGTTAGAATCTCTAGAAGAAAACAATTGTGTTTTCTCCTCCCTGCATCTCTTGAGTGGCTATTGGCAAGCAGAAATTGAGGAATCATTTCGTCCAATTACTGCCTTAAGCACCCCGTCCATTCACTACCAATTCCATAGGCCCCCATTTGGTTTGAGAAATACACCATCGGCGTTGATGTCGTTAATTCATACAGTATTTGCCAGCATGATGGGTCATTCAGTCTTTGCTTATCTTGATGTCATTATCGCTAGTCGCTCTGCCATGGAGAACCTAGAGAAATTGGCTGTGGTATTCACTAGTCACAAACAGGCTAGACTTAAAATCAAGCTGTCAAAGTGTCACTTCTTTCGTAAAAAGCTAAAGTTCCTAGGACATGTTGTCGATGCTAACAGCATTCAGACATCAGACAGAAAGGTAAATGCGGCGACAAACTTTCCTACTCCTACCAACACAGATGCTGTGCATCATTTCCTTGGTCTTAGTGGCTACTATGGTCGTTTCATCAAGGGGCACACCCAAATTGCTGCATCGTTAACTAAACTGTTGAAGAAAGACCAGCCTTTTTTGTGGTCAGATGAAAAAGCTACCGCTTTTACCGCCCTGAAAACTGCTCTTGCACAAGCCCTGGTCTTGGCATTCCCTGATTATTCCAAACCTTTCCTACTATGTACTGATGCTTCTGGAGTGGGTCTCGGTGCTATTTTCATGCAAGGTGACTCCGAAGGAAAGAACTGTGTCATTGCCTATGCCAATCGAGTGTTAAACTCCACAGAAAAGAATTACTGTGTAACTCCTTGGGAAGCACTTGGCATGGTCTGGTCTCTAAAACATTTCCGCGACATCATCTGTGGTTACCCTGTTCATATTCAGACAGACCATCTACCTCTGTGTGACCTATTCCAAGGACGTAATCTCTTTGGCCGGCTTGCATGTTGGGCAATTATTGCTCATTACTATAATCCAACATTTGAGTACATCCCTGGAAGTCATGTTGTAGGCGAAGCTCTCTCTCGTTATGTTCCCACAGTCTTGACTGGTTGTGATATAAACTTGGCGTCCAGTTATAACACACTTCATGGGTTCCAGTGTGTTGACCCTCTATGTCCTCAGGTCATATATTTTCTTGGGTCTGGTGATGATTCTTCCTTGCCAAAGTTACCAGTTCCTGTGCCTGATTTCTTCTGCTTTAATGACTTACTCTACAAAAGGACAGTACTCACAGGCAGCGATGTGCCTCGTTGCGAAATCAGACAAGTAGTCATACCTACACAAAAATCCTGCTGCCCTCCATTCAGTCCATGACGTCCCTCACGCGTCACACCCGGGTGAAGACAGAAAACTTACAGCAGGCACATGTTTCATGTTACTGACCCTCTATGCGAAAGGATGTAGAAGCTCTTTGTGATGCACGTCTATATTGTGCTCGTCATAAAAGATCTACAGATCGACTTGCACTCATATTGGAATATTCTGTACCGTCAAGACCTTGGCAAATTGTCTTCCTTGATCATCTGAGATTACCATGTACAAAATCTAGCTTCGTTTATCTATTAGTGGCAGTCGATCATTTTTCCAGGTTCGTGACATCGGCTCCATTGCGTGACAAACCTCCTAATGTGGTTGCCCATGCTTTTGTTAATTCAGACATTTGTCCTTTCACAATTCCAGAAGTCATTCTAACAGATAACGGGTCAGAGTTCAACAATTAATTTGCTGGAAGAAATTTGCCATCACTATGGAAATAGTAAGTATAATGTTGTTGTCCATCATCCAGGCTCTAATGGCCTCGTGCAGCAACGGAATAGGAAGACTGTAGAATGCCTACGTCACATGGTGGGTGATCAGAGTTCCTGACGTGGGATGAGAGGATTCCACAGGTGGATCACTCAATCAGTCAATTGGTGAAACTCCACTGTTTGTCATCTATGGCATTGACAAGAGGCTACCTTATTCCTTGTTGCAATCCAAACCTGATACGGTCTACAATCACGATGATTGTCAAAGTTCACCTCTCAAATTTTCAGAAAATTCATAAGTTCATTTACGATAATTTGGCTCTCTCAAATGCAGTAATGGTATGTAAGCAACACATAGCTGCCTCAGAAGTTACCATCCAAGTAGGTGATTTAGTTTTTGCCCTGGATCACGGCGTGAATCAAACCATGACTGTAAATTCCTTGGTCGTTTCTGTGTCATCTCTGACGAGGGCAACAAATCTGAAATGAAACATCTGTCTAAAGCTGAGACCAAAGGGGTGCATGCTAATGATCTTAAGTGTGCACTGAAGGGCATAATATTGGAGAAGTCACTGGGAAATTTCTCATCTTCTTTTTAACCTGGAAATGTCCTTCTTCTCCCATTCCTTCTTCTGACACTTCTTCAGATTCCTCTTCTCCTTCTCGTACAATTCCACCTTCTTCTGATGTTAATAACTATCATGCAGAGTTGCACTCTGCCAACAAGCCTCTGACATAAAATTGTAACCCCAGACTCTCGTCATAACCATTTTCATAATCATCGCCTCTAACCTCAACTTATTTTATAGGAAAGATGTTGTGAGTCCAAGTGCTGCCAGTGCCGACTCTGGCAGGGTCCGGATTGGGTGAGGACGATGGTGCCGTACGGCCCAGGGTCTTGGTTGGCATGGGAGGCGAGGTAATGGTGGTGAAAGATGTAGTCTGCTTGCGCTAAGACCTAGAGCCACTGGTCGCCGTAGCCATTGTCCTGCCCGATTTCGCACACCAGCTTGAGGAGATACAGGCCCTTCTGTCTTCTATCAAGGAGAAACACGACAAAGATGCGTTTTGGTACCCACTTTACTTACGTATCTGCTGGAAGCTAGACTAAGTTAGAATAAAAAACTCCCATTTAAATGACACTTTCACCAACCAAACACCTGTAGGTCGTTCACGAGTGAAGCGTGGACTCTTTGACCTTGGGGGATAAATTCTAAGTGGGTTATTTGGTGTAGCGACCACTCGTGGCCATGCTGGATTCAAATCTGACCTTGCTGAATTAGCCACAGCCCTAGAGTCTCAAAACAGAGTTATCAAAGTTTAACACTCTATGCAACAGAAGATCACAATCCAATGATATGACGTCACATACGCATTAAAAAACTTCATAGGCATTCTAAAAAAGGATCTCTCAAAACTTAAGATTGTCTTGGAATTGTGATATGTCACACTACACATGAACAACCTACAAGTTTCCATGGACTCTCTTCTCTCCCAAGTTACTAACTTAGTTCGTATTCTAGTTGATGCTGTCGGTGGTCATGTCACTCCAGACTTAGTACCTACCTCTGACCCCAGCTCTGCATTGGAGTGGGCTTGCTCCACCTTCGACTTATCTCCAGTGCTTTCATTATCCTCTTTAGAATACTGCTACCCAGTATATGAGGCCACTTTTCTCACTAAAATAATTGTTCATATTCATCTTCGTTCTTCTATCACATTCGATCTCTTCCACATCATTCCTTTTCCTTTCTTGTACAATAATTCCTTATTAAGGGCCCCTGTTTTCTCAGAGTACTTCTTCCTATCTCATGATCATGTCTTTGTTGCTTTCACATCCTCCAATGATCTCAGCAGGTGTGCTCTTCTTACACCTAACTCTCGACTTTGGGCTGCCAATCTCCTGACAATCTTTCCTAGCAGCGCTGCTCCCAGCGAATCTGCCTTGGTTCTTAATTTCTCATTACAGTCTGTCTGTTCCTTTGATCCAGCCCCAAACTCCCAGTGCACCATGCTCGTCTGAACCATATCCGATATTTCTTCTTCAGTACCCCAGTTCCTGTTAGTGTCATTTGTCCTGGAACTCCTGTTCGTTCAGTATCTGCAATTGGTTTTTACAAGCCCTCTGATTATTTTACTGTAAAATCATAATCTTTGGTTGCTTATGCTAAACATGATCACTTCAAAATATGGAATCTTCCAGCCCATTAATTTGACAATCCATCTGTATGCTGGCAATCTCTCTATCACGTCAGACAGCCCACACATGTTCGATCTTCCTAATGAGATTGATTTTGTTATAGACCAGTTTTCTTTAGCCTCTAATCTTTCATTGGTACATCCGATCTTTGTTGTTTCCCCCAGTGGCAATTTCTCTTCTTGAATTTTTGTTTCTATTTGTATACTTTATTGTTGTGTTAAATGAATGGTTAAAAAACTGCATGAGGTTCGCATTGCGACAAGATTAGTGTGAAAACTACAAGACCTGGAAACTGGCAGTTCTTAGTGACACTCACTGTGACTGCTGAAGATGTGAGGATCATATAACTTGGTACTGAAGGAAAGATAATTGTAAATAAGTGGAAAAATGCCAATTCGTAATAGTAAATGAAATAGTACTGTAATACGATGAAAAAAGGCTATAAAATGAACCAGTTGTAAATGAAAATAGTAAGAAAGGAAACAAAATGTAAATGGTGCTATAGACATTAACAGTGAAACTGTGTATAAATAACAAGGAAAGATACAGTAGATATCAGAAAAAAATAACAAGTGTGTGGATGTTAGTTAGTGACTAGGAGATATCACTCTCAAAAACAGTCTTTGTAAAATCAACTATTGCGTACTCAACTATGTGTTCATTATTCCATGCATTATTATAGTTCTCAATACTAACCCTAAATAATGAATTTCAACTGTGAACTACAGAAGAATAATAGGCTATGTTGTTCCTACAACTACTATAATTATCACATACTTCTTGAATTATTAATTACCCTCTAAATTTTACACTCAGTAACAACTATACAATACCTTACATTGATTTTTAACATGGCCATGTATTGTAAATATATTTTCTTTCCTTGTTGCATTGAACTACTTGCAAAGCAGCGTTCTTCCCCTTCATTATTATTTAACCGCCTGTAGTGAGAAGGAAACTATATTATCTATCCCATTACACCCTTACCATATTACTCATTTATTGCTTCACCTGCAGCATAACTAACCTACTTATATAATATTCGTTCCATTGTGTCAGGAGATCAATTTTCCATAGCGGGAGGGAAAATTGTAACTACCTGTATGTAACCACTTGTAAACCAGTAGTATGTAAGTGTGTTCTAAGTAGTGTGTACGTGACCTATTTCCTTTACCTAAGGTCTAGCCTAATTCTAATTCTGCTTACATAGTGCTTTATTAGAGAGGCACAGGAGCGTGCCAGCCTTTGCCGGCCAGATACAGGAATGGCGTGATCGGGGCAAGATCTCTGCAGTTCTTGTTTAAATATATATACGCAGTATAGAACAGGACTTTGGATTTACTTAGATTCAACGAGCGTGGAGATAATTTTTCCATAGGGGCAGGGAAAATTTTAATGACTTGTATGTAACGACTTGTAAACCAGTCGTACGTGTGTTCTAAGTAGTGTGCATTGGAATGGGCTCGCTTCACCTTCGATTTGTCTCCAGTGCTTTCATTCTCCTCTTTAGAATACTAGTAGCCAAAAGGCCCGAAAGGATGTTGATAAGGAGTCTGAAAGGAACGTGAAAGGATCGCGTCTCAGGCTTACCTGTGGAGGACTGAGTAGGCGGACTTTGATAAGCAAGAACAGATTATATACTTTCCAAATGTCTGTCAGCATTTTCAAATGTCTTATGCACTGAAACACAAGCTTAACGGAAGGTTTATTGAGTCCCAGTAAAGTACTTTAATGCATATGATTGAAAAGAATTAAAGTTAAAGGAAGAGAGGAAAATAAAAGAAGACTTACTAAAGGAGAAACACTGGCACATGACGATCTGGCAAAATAAGTTGGTCGGTAAATTAGGAAATATTGTAGAGGCAGAGGATTGGCATATCATCTAGATTGCTATAGGCAGAGTCCTCATTACACGTTGCCTTTTTTAATAATTTTTACTATACTCCCTATACCACACACACACACACACACACACACAGTTGAGGAGTCAGAGAGGCTATCCGTATACCACCTCTCTCTCGGCTGGCCACCCTTGACCATAACTGGCCATACGTAAATACTGTAGTATGTTTATATGAGTCAAGCTCTGTACTAGGTTATGGTGTCCTAATACAGAAGAGGAAGTTTAAGCAAAAGTGTTGTCCAAATAACAGAATACAGCCAATTATTGCAGGAATGCACTGAGCAAGCTCATCACCTGTTTAGTTTGTGTGTACCAAGGGATGCATAGTTGTTAGTAGAATTTATTTTTCTCAGAACCACAAGACGACCACCATCTTTAGTAAAGCGAATATGGAAGGAGTTAAGGAAAGGGATAACGGTAGAAAACAGGATGATTTCTACCAGGAACTGGTTGAAATGGAAACATACTGCAAATTAGTAGAGAGGGTGAACGGATTAAGGAAGGCATTTCGGAGCAAAATGGATGAAATTAAGAAGCAATTGCACATGCAGAAGGAGGAAAATGAAAAATTAATAAAGGAAGTAAACAAGAAAGACACAACAATAGATGAGCTGTCAGCTGTGGTGGGCTCACTTAGAAGGATGGTTAGTGAAATGGCAAGCACAGCTGTCAACCATGAGAGTATTATGGAAACGTTCAGAAATGATACAGAGACAGTTAGGCAAGTAAGCAGTCTGATATATCAGAGCAGTAATATTGAAGAGAAGATAATCCAGGTGAATGAAGCGATGCAAAGCTACAAAGATGATGTGGAAACTATGTATACTGAAATGATGAAAGTAAGGAAAGACTTAGAAACAAGAATAGAAGAAAATGGCATTAAAAGTATGTGATAAAAATATTAAAAAACAACCCCAAATTGGTCAGAGATTATGCAGATATAAAAAAATCTATAGTAATCACTGGTACAGATGAGAAAGAAATAAAAAACAAGATTTCGAGACACAAAAAGGAGATGGCAAATATAATGAGCATAATGAAGGAAGTATCAGAGAAAATCTGTAACAAAGACATAGAGGAACACAAAAGGCCGGGAAATATGAGATAAATAAGTCAAGGCCACTGAAAGTAACCTTCCAGAGTGTGAACACCGTGGAGGAGATACTATTAAATGCAAACAAACTTATGGAAAAAGGAGGAATTTTTAAAAAGTTTGGATAAAAAGATGCCTAATTTATTAGGAATTGGGAATACTAAAAGAGAAGAGGAAGGAGGCAGAAATAAAGAACGAGAGAAGATCAAAGGAAGAGAAGATTACATTTGTTTTACAAAGTAATTGGATTGCAGGTACGAAAGTGGTACATAAACGATAAGGAATAAAAAGGAGGAAAGTAGTAGACTCAAGTTATGACAAGAATGTAAACAAGATTATTAAGTTGATGTATTCAAATGTAGATGGAATGGTATCTGAATCATTAGAGATGAAAGATTATACCAAAGAAAAGGAATTACATATTATTTGCCAAACCAAGGATATCAAATAATACCCTAAACTTAGAGGAATACAATATATGGAGAAGAGATAGGAATTTTTAAAAAAGGACGAGAAATTACAATATTAACAAAGAAAAATCTGCAAGTCAAAGAAATGGAACTAGATATACTCTCACAATCAGAACTGATTGCAGTAGAGATTAATGCATCTGAAGTGAATTTACAGTAATTGTGGCAAATTTATACATGCAACCCAGAACAAACACTTGGGAAAGAGGCGAATATAAAGACCTGGCAGAGAGTGCAATTCAGAGTTTACGACCATTACTGCATAGAATGGAAGAGAAATCTTAAAGAATTATATTAACTGGAGATTTCAGTACAAATATAAATTGGAATACTCTAGATGTAAAAAGCCATGAAAGCTGTTGGGTCCCAGAGCTTCTGGATCTTGTGCAGGAGCTTTTCCTGACACAACATGTAAAGGAAAACACCAGAAACAGAGGACTTAATTGTCCATCAGTACTAGGTCTTACATTTACTAGGCAAGAATATGCAAGTGACAATGTATCACCCTCCATTCAGCAAAAGCAACTATGCAGTATTAAATTCCAACTTCAGGATTGCATATGAGATAATTAACAGTAATGAAAGTTACAAGAAGAGCCTAAACCACAAAAAGGGCAACTACCATGACCTAAAGAAGTACTTCTTAGATTTGATTGGGAAAAGAGAGCTTAGAGGACAAGATTTAAACATTGTATAATAGAAAATTCTGTGAACTTTATGAAATAGGAGCCCAAAAATTAAATCCCACAGCACAGAGAAGCAGAAATGAAAATAAAGAAATGGCTTAATACAGAATGTAAAAAATCAAAAGAAAAAGGAGACTTGTTGTGGAATAGATACAGAAGACAAAGTAGTGAGAGAGCAAATAACAACTATAAACAAGCAAGAAACAATTATACAAGAATAAGGAGAGAAATATAAATGCAGTTTGAGGAATACAATATAAATAAAAGTAGCGATTAACCAAAGCTATTTTACAGTTCATTCGAAGCAAAACCAAGGTTAAAGATAAAATACAATCATTTTTGGATATCATCTTCAGTGGTCTGATGAGGAACTTTAGATCGAAGGTCTTCTTAGACTTAGTTTCCTGGAACACTGTTCGAACTTGCAGAACCTTTGAATTTAAAGTTTCTCATCAGACCACTGAAGATGACATTAGAGAAATGTCGAAACGTCTGGTAATAAAGTCCATTATGTTCGTCACGACACTGTGTTTACTCTTCCTGCTGAAGATCCGGTTCCCCAGGCACGAACCAATATCAAGTGAGAGAAAGATAATTGTGAAGCACAATAATTTTATGAGAGATGATATGGAACTTGCCTGCCCACACATATTACCAGATATACAAATATCAGAAAAAGAAATACAGGAGGAGTTAAGTAAATTAGACAAAGGAAAAGCAAATAAATGGTCCTGACGAAAATTCATGTTGGGTGCTACATGAATGTGCAAAAGAGTTACGTACACCAATATGTTTAATATTCACGGAATCCTTGGGTTAAGATAAACTACCTGATATTTGGAAGAAGCAAACATTGTTCCCCTATTCAAGAAAGGGAAGAGACATAATCCACTCAACTACCGACCTGTATCACTAACCAGCGTTGTAAGTAAGATGCTGGAAAAGCTGATAAGAAAAGTTTGGGTAAACCATTTAGAACACAATATGATAACAGAAAGCAGTTTGGTTTCAGAAAGGGAAAATCATGTGATAGTAATTATTAAGCTACTATGATAGAGTTGCAGAAACATTACAGAAAAGAGAAGGCTGGGTAGATAGTATCTATCTAGATTTCAAGAAAGCTTTTGACAGAGTACCGCACCAAAGACTTTTATGGAAACTGTACCATCAAGATGGAGTCTGAGGCAAACTGGACTGTTCGATGAAAGATTTTCTCAGAAAAAGGGATATGAGAACAGTACTAAGGGGAAATTACTCATCATGGAGGAAAGTAACTAGCGGAGTTCCATAGGTCTCAGTGCTGACACCCATTATGTTTTTAGTGTATATAAATGACACAGATAGTATCATTGGAAATTAAAGCCATCTAAGTATTTTGAGTATTTTTGCTGATGATGCAAAAATACAAAGGAGAACTACAACACAGACTCTTGTAGAGAGCTGCAAGAAGAATTAAATAAACTTCATGAATGGAGTTATAAATGGCAAGTATAATTCAGTGTGGACAAGTGTCATGTAATTAAGTTTAGTAAAAGCGGAAAAAGACCAGATTGGGATTATAAATTAGGAAGTAAAACCCTACACACATCAGAAGGAGAGAAGGCCCTAGGTGTGATTATCAGTAACAGACTATCTCCAGCTGACCACATCAGTGAGAAGGTACGGAACAAGTACACACTGCCTGCTAATATAAGAATAGCATTCACATACATAAATGAAGACATGCTGAGAAAGATGATAACATTTTTCATGTGATAGTAATTATTAAGCTACTATGATAGAGTTGCAGAAACATTACAGAAAAGAGAAGGCTGGGTAGATAGTATCTATCTAGATTTCAAGAAAGCTTTTGACAGAGTACCGCACCATAGATAAGATTGAAAAAGTTCAAAGGGTCGCTACAAGATGGGTACCAAGCTTAAGGGATCAAAACTAAGAAGAAAAACTAGAAAAACTGAATCTGCCAACACTACAGGAGAGAAGGAAAGGAGGTGACATGATTATGCTATATAAATGCATCTCAGGGAAAGAAAAAAGTAGACATGAATGAATATATAGCCCATGGTGATACATCAGCAACGGGACACTGCAAAAAAACTGCATAAAAAGAGAGGTGATAAAGACGTAAGGAAATTCAGTTTCCCAAATAGGGCAATTGATCAGTGGAATGCAGTACCGAATGAAATAGTGTGTGCCAAAAAATTCATAAATTTAAGTATATATATGATAACAATGGTTAATACACGGGACAGTACGAGCTTCACAAAGATACAAATTTGGTAAGAAAAATTAGGTAAGAACACACACACACACACACACACACACACACACACACACACACACACACACACACACATTAAAGATACATCCTTACCTGTAAATCAAATTTGCCAGCTACTTCTACCTCACAGAGCAAATGGGCAATTACACATTTTTAGATGGAGCTGAAGACGATATTTCTATAGTGTTTTAAAATTATCTTTGTTACACCTGCCATAAATGCCATTTTTTTCCCATAATAAGACATTATTTATGCCCTGTGGACAATTACCTTACCTATAAGCTAGCAGTGTTATCAGTTTTTAGCTACTGTTCTAGAATTCCCTCTGTTCAAGTGATAATAGGCTTGTGATGCATTTCATATTGTATGTGTAGGGGTTGGGTGTCTGTTAGGCTTCAATGTACTTCATTGTATACTAACAGCTGTATAATTTAGGGCATCCATGACATACTGTGAAGACTGGCTGTATGATACAGCATAAAAATAACACCTCTAATCAAGTTTGCGTTTGGCTCCTAATGAAAAGAGGCATCTGAAGAGAGCTCGCAGAAGGCGGTAGAGAAGCCAGAAGAGCAGCAGCACCACGCCTGCCACGCTGGCCCACACATCAACATTGTACAACTTGTACCTGGGATAGGAATGCATCTCATAAGATTATAGTGTCCAAGATAATGCCTATATAAGAATAATATATAAATATATTTTATTTTATTCATTATTATACAGTATGTAAATTTTTGTGTTACACAGTATAAACAAAACCAGTAAGTTAAACGACTGAAATTCTATTAGTGTATTTGTTTGTGCATAATACTATAATTATTAATGTTCAATACGTAAAGTTGTATATATATAGGAGGTTTGATTTAAAAAAAATAGTATCTGGCCATATTCTTTTTCCCATAACCCAGCAAGATCAAGGGGATGTGACTCAGTGAAGCCTGACCATTGTACGAATACCCCAAAAAGTATGTTAAACACTGATGTCCAGCCCAATCGGTGCTGACAAACACTGTGTTTCAGGGCATATTCTTCTTGCTCGTTGAATTTTCTCTGTGCTGCAGTGACTAAGCTAATTGAGCAATGTCATTACATCAAATTTTGTCAAAAACTTGAAGAGACGCAATCCGTAACCGCTGGGAAGATTCAGCAGGCTTCTGGTGATATATCTATTGGTGTTAAACATGGCGGGTTTGGAGTAAAGTGAACGTCATGCTGACATTTTTCTTTTTCGAATACCAAAGAGCTGGTTATTATGATTATGCAGCAGCACACCAAACAATCAATAAAGAGTACTAACTGGGAGTTCTCCATCACCTATGGAATGCAGTGTGTTGCATGAGACGAGAGATGTGGGAAGTGGAGGACTGGCGGCTCCACCACAACAGTGCTGGAGCCCACTCATTCCATCTCATCCAGGATTTTTTTTTTTTTTTTTTTTTGGCTAAACACAGCTTATACACGTCCAGCAAGCTCTTTCACCGTAAGTTACCCTGATGATACATATCATTCAGGCGTTTTTACATGCATAGGTTCACTTGCATCAGTTGCTGAACAAGCTTTTATTCATTAAAAGGCATTTACAACGATTGTATTGGCAAAACTTCAACCAGTCCCACTTGATAAATCATTGCCCCTGTCCTATGGAATCAGCAATTGCAGTATCACGAAGGCTTATCAGCTGATTCTGAGGTATATCCTCAACGGTTTGGATCTTCTTTGCACAAGGTTTCAACTGGTTTTTCGTACAGAGAAAACAACCGCTACTAACTATATATAAAACATTTTATTATATGAAAGTATAACACAGCCAAGAAAGTTTCCACAGCATGTTTCATACCTTAGCTAGAAGGAAACAGTCTGTGATACATGATACTATTTGTGATAATGAGAGCGCAGGGATACATGACTCATTGTAACCTCACAACATCACTGAAGCATGCTACTGGCTCATCTAATATGGCTTGACACTATGGTACAGGATTGGTTAATTAATGGTTTCTTCCTACCAATTCAATTCACTTCTTGATTTGCTGGGAGCTTAAAATACGTCTGTTCGAAGCTTCCTCATACTTACTGACTAGAATATTGGGGATTTCGCAAACTACCAGAGTCCAAAACTCACCAAGAAAGCAATCAGTTAGTTTCAAAATCCCCGGTTTTTCTGTGATTTCACAAATTCACGAAGAAAATATCAGTAGTTTTGCAAAATCACAGAGAAACTGGTGATTTTCCAAAGTAACTGGACATTGATGGTAATTTTGCAAAATCACTGGATTCTTCGTCAGTTTGCAAATCAAGAGATTTTGCAGAGTCACCGATTTTGTATTCATCTACACACACACACACACACACACACACACACACACACATTATATACTAGGTGCTCAGGCCCACTTCGTTGGGCTAATTGGCTTCTCCCTCCAGATAGGCAGGGCCTTCAGACCAGACTGATTGTCACATAATTGGCCATGTAGATCGATTTGCAGTATCTCAAAAATGCGTTTTTCACATAGAAACATGAACACACCAAGGAAAAAAGATGTATGGTGACAGTCACGATTTCCTCCCCACTCAGGAGGTATCTTCCAGGGGTCGTTTTTAAGGAAATCCCCTTGGCTGAGACATTAGCCACCAAATTGAGAAATATGTGTGTGATAGCAAGCCGTTGTATGGTGCACTTTTGAAGAACTTTGGTGCTCGAAACACAGGCTTGTCGTAGATAGCTGTTCTGATTGTTTGCAATGCACCATGAGCTTGTTGTTGGCATTCACCACTGAAAACACATTGCACACACATAGCCAGCCCTATTGGCTCAGTTACGAATGGTGGTTAATGTTGCCATAGGCTTCCCTATCTCTCTGTCTTGCATACCTACTCTCTTATGCCACAACAGTTCTTGAAACAACTAATGCATTGTACTTACGAGTTTTCTTAGAATTTCACTAACTGCACTCGCCGTTGATTCTTCATACACTCCACTATGCTCACATTTATTTCGGAAACACCTATCTGTTACATATACTTTTTACAGCTAGTCAGACTTCCATAGTTTCAACATTTAGTTCGTGCAGTAACTGTCGCAAATTGTAAAAAAAAAAAAAAATCGCTAAATTAGATTAGTTATGAAGCTCTGAATTTGAATGTCCTGATCCTTTGACGGGCCTGTAGCTTTATTGCACGGCGGGTACCGTTAGCAAGAGGAATATCGACATTAGCGTCGTGGTCGTTGGCTGCTGTCACAGTGACGTCACGCCCTGTCGATGCCGGGCAGAGGGCACGTGCTGAAGTCGAGAAACACTTTAACTCTCTAACCCCATGCCCACCCTGTGAAATTGAATAGATTTTAAAGAGTTTTTGCCTGTGAAGTTTTTTGGCGCATACTGAGGCTTGTGAAAAGTTTTGTGGAAAATGACTGTGGGAGCGGCTGCAGGCTCTCTCTCTCTCTCTCTCTCTCTCTCTCTCTCTCTCTCTGTCTTCATCGCTAGCTTCCTTTCTGGTCGTTCTATAGCCGCTGTTGTAGACGGCCATCATTCTTCTCCCAGATATATCAACAGTGGTGTTCCTCAGGGCTCTGTCCTATCACCAACTCTCTTCCATTTATTCATCAATGATCTAAGCTGTACATCTAACCCTATCCCCTCATACTCTGATGACTCCACCCTTCACCTTTCCATTTGGTTCCCGCAATGCCCATCTCAACAGTTACTTCAACAAACAAGGGATGAGGCTATGGCACACCTAATGTCTGACTTGGCTCGTATCTCTGACTGGAGTAAAAATAATATGGTTGTTTTTAATGCATCTAAGACTCAGTTCTTACACCTATCAACCCGACAAAATCTTCCACAGGTATACCCACTAATGTTTAATAATATTCAGCTTAATCCTGCATCATCCTTGAACATGATTGAGGTTTCATTTACTCGGGACTTATCTTGGAAAGATCATATTACATCTCTTATAAAATC
Organism: Coenobita brevimanus; assembly: GCF_032717465.1. Lineage (NCBI taxonomy): Eukaryota > Metazoa > Arthropoda > Malacostraca > Decapoda > Coenobitidae > Coenobita > Coenobita brevimanus. The sequence goes on from NC_137009.1 coordinate 3,691,675, forward strand.
TGCTTCCAAGAGATTGGGTGTGCTAAGCAGACTCCGGTCTTTCTTTACCCCTGCACAATTGTTGACTCTATACAGGGGTTTTATCCGCCCCTGAGTGGAGTACAACTCTCATGTGTGGGGAGGCTCCCCACATACAGCTCTTCTCAATAGGGTGGAGTCAAAGGCTTTTCGTCTCATTAACTCTCCTCCTCTTACTGACTCCCTTCAACCTCTGTCTCTTCACCGCACTGTTGCATCTTTATCTCTTTTCTATCACTACTTTAATGGTCACTGCTCCTCTGAACTGTCTGCTTGCATTCCTCCTCCTCTACGACGGGCGCGTAGCACCCGTCTGGCAGCAAATTCTCATCCCTTTTCTGTCCAACTATCTAATGCAAGAGTTAACTGTTACTCCCAGTCTTTCATTTATGCAACAGGTCAGCTCTGGAACTGTCTCCCTCTGTCTGTATTTCCTGCTGCCTATGATCTCCAGTCTTTCAAACGCAGTGTGTCCAGGCATCTCAAAATGATCGGATCTTGAATTTGGCTCTCTATTGTATTATGTTTTTCTCTTGGAGGGAACTGTTACTGCAGGCTCATGGCCTTTGGTTCCTTCTTCCTCGCATAAAAAAAAAATACCACTATCACTGGAAATGGTCGTCCGAGGGAGTCGTGGCCAACATGTGAATATGGACACACTTGCTTAAGCTACTGCATCAGGAAAAAATGGAAAATAGAAAGATCTAAAGATACATTTGAAAATGGACTCAGTGGCTAACCAAAAATTCGGTCTCCTATGGGCAGTTCTGGCCTCTGTGGCCTGGAGGCCATTATAGTAGCAGCCTCAAAACGACTTTGAGGCCAACGTCATCATGCTTATGTTCTTCCCCGTCCTGAGCTACCCTTGTACATCAACTTTCAGCCTCCTGGGTGTCTGGTTTGGCCGGCTGTAAAACATATACAACATAAAATGTCCGAGAAGGTCAGGTGCGTAAAAAATATTTGTACACACGTGTGTAATCTGTCACGCCAATATATATATATATATATATATATATATATATATATATATATATATATATATATATATATATATATATATATATATATATATATATATATATATATATATATATATATATATATAAAGAGAGTCAGACAGGGTGGCAGTGAAGTCAGTAGGGGGGTGAAAGATAGAAATGGTAGTATACTAGTTGAGAGGGGAGAATAAGTGAGCAGATGGAGAGAACACTGAATGAACTGTTGAACATGGAGAATGAAAGTAATGCGAGTATATGTGGCCGGGGAATGGCTGCGAGAAGGAGGGAGGTGAGAAGACAGGAAGAAATTAGTAGGATGAAAGTTGTGGAAGCATTGAAGAGAGTCAAAATGGGGAAATCCCAAGGAATTGATGGAGTGTTGGTGAAATGCTGAAGCATGGGGGAGAGATAGTAGTAGAATGGATGTGGTAGATGTGCAGAATTGCCAGGGAGGAAGGTAGAGTCCCGGAGGATTGGAAATCAGGTATAATTATTCCCTTGTACAAAGGAAAGGGGAAAAAGAAGTGTGTGGTAATCATAGGGGCATTTGTCTTCTTAGTGTAATAGGAAAAGTATACGATAGGATACTTATTGACAAAGTTAGGGAAATAACAGGAAACTAGTTGGAGAAGAACAGGTAGGCTTTAGGAAGGGAAGAGGTTGTGTAGATCAGATATTCATTCTTAAATCTTTAGTGGAAAGTTTCTAGAGAAGGGAAAGAAGTTGTATGCGGCCTTCATGGATTTGTAGAAAGCATATGACAGGGTGAATTGACAAGGATTGTGGAAAGTATTAAGAATATATGGAGTAGATGGGAAGTTCCTGAATGCTGTGAAGAGTATGTATGAGGGTGCTAAGGCTGCAGTGCGTGTGGATAGTGAACTGAGTGAGTTTTTCTATTTGAAGGTTGGATTGAAACAGGGATGTGTCATGTCTCCATGGTTGTTCAATCTGTATATGGATTGGTTTATGAAAGAGATACAAGGTAGGGCAGTGGATGTTGGAGTGGCCCTAATGAGAGAGGGCAATGTTTGGAAACTCCCTGTACTGTTGCTTGCAGATGGTACTGTGTTGTTAAGTGAAGACGAAGGGGAGCTACAAGGCTTGGTGGATGAATTTGGGGAAGTGTGTAAGAAACGGAATCTAAAGATGAATGTAGGGAAGAGTACAGTTATGGTCTTTGAGAGAGGTGAAGTCAGTGAATGTACAGTGAGGTTGGGTGATGAGGAGATGGAAAATGTGAGTACGTTTAAGTCCTTGGGTAGTGTGATGTGTAAGGATGGAAGTTTGGAGGGTGAAGTGCTTGAAAGGTACAGCAAAGAAGATGATTGCTGGTTCCTTGCTGAATACGATAGGATACAGGGAACTGAGCATGGAAGTGAATGTTTTTACATGACAGTATTGTGATACCAACTCTAACGTATGCAAGTGAAGCTTGGACGTTGTTGAGGGGACATAAGTCAAGAGTGAGAGTGGTGGAAATGAGTTATTTGAGAGAAGCCTATGGAGTCACATCGAGAGACAGACTGACAAATGAGGAGGTATAGGAGCGTTGGGGTGTGGATGTGGATGTGATTGGAAGTGTTAGGAGAAACACACTGAGGTGGTTTGGCCATATGGAGAGGATGGAGAGTGAGAGACTGACGAGGAGAGTGTGTGTGAGTGAGGTGGAAGGGGAGAGAGGGAGGGGAAGGCCAAGGATGAGATGGAGGGATGGAGTGAAGAGGTATATGAGAGAGGGGGGTGTGAATTTAGAGCAGGGGAGTGAAATGGCCAGACGCCTCAATCCCGTATACGGGGTGGCCACAAACAAATCGCCTCCACGTCACCCTGACCCCCGCCATTTCACTGCCTTGTAGCACCAGTCGAACAGGGCAGTACTACTGAGGTTGATGGCAAGGTAGTGATAGGGAGAGTTGGAGCTCCCGTTTAACCAGCCCTCAGGACTTGATCCTGACGATCTCCCTTTGCTGAACATTTTCAATGCATTCTTATACACAGAGAGTAGGCCAGCATGCTCTCATAATACCTCTACCTTCAACTGTCTACATCACACTACATGTGCATAACATATCACACCTTCTATGCACGTCTTTAGTAATGGCCGCTGCAATCTTACTATTAAATGAGGTGGTACCTCGGATTGCCACCACCGGCAGGGTAGGGCTGGCGGCACAGGGTCCTCCCGGTAGCCATCAAGCAACTGTGCTGGCAGCGACTGTTGCTATTTCCAGTAATGCTCGTCAGCGAAGAAGTGACAGTGCAGCCTTATTCTTTACCAACATCCGCAGCCTTACCACAAATTTAAAGTCAGTTCATTTTTTCCTTCAGTCCATATCCCCTTTGGCCCTTTTCCTCACAGAACCACAAATCTCACCCTCTACCGATATATCTCCATTTTGTTTTCCCGGTTACCATCTCCTTACAAACTTCCGTAACAAGGGTGGCACCTGTTCTTATATCAAATCCCAATAGGCAGTTGACACTATTTTAAACTTCACTTCATCCAGTTTTGATTACTCATTATGTAAATTAAATTGTCAAAACATTACCAAGTAAATTTGTGTAGTTTATCGTTCCCCCAATGCTTCTTCAGAACCCAGTGTATTTCATTCCATATCCACTCATTTGAGTAACCTTAACCTTGCCCTTGGCACCGAAATTACCATTTTGGGTGATTTTAACATACATAATGTTGAATGGTTATTGCATTCTGCCCAGACTGACGACTCTGGTCTAGAGTGCGAGCTATTTGCGGAATCGTTTAATCTCACCCAGTTGGTAAAGCAACCAACCAGAATACCTGATAATCCTGACCATAATGCCCATCTCTTGGATTTATTCTTGACAAATAATCCAGATCAATACAGGATAGAGGTACTGTCACCACTTGGATCCTCTGACCACAATCTCATCAAAGCATCATTAGTTAACCCTCCCACACCTCCCCATTCTGAACCTGTCAGGGTGACCCAATGGCACTTTGATAGGGCAGACTGGGATGGATTTAAAAATTATCTTGCTGATATTCCATGGCAGTCTTTCTTCTCTAGTGATGCCAATTCTACCCAGTCACAAATTTGCGACTTAATACTAGCTGGTATGGATTTATTCATACCAAGTCAACAATTCACTAAAAGATCGAACTCTCCTATATGGTTTGATGGCAACTGTGCCAGAGCAACAGCCCAAAAGTCATTAGCATATAACTCTTACTTAAAATCAAAAACATCTGAATCACTCTCCCAATTTAAAATTGCTAGAAATCATGCAAAAGCTTTATTAAATCTATTTAAATCAAACTTTCTTCAAAAGCAAGCATCAAAACTACTTTACAACCCTAATGACAATAGAATATTCTGGTCAACTCTTAATTCTTTCAATAATAACTTTAACAAGTCATCTTCCACTCCTCCACTAAAATCTTCAGATGGCAACATTACAAATGACCTGCGTGGGAAAGCAGATATCTTTGCCAGTACCTTTGCCAGAAACCTACCATAGACGATACCAGCCAGAATGTCTCAGTACTGGAATTTGATTCTCCCGAAATTGCCCCACTTAAAATACAGACAAGATATGTAAAATCCATCTTTGACAATTTACCTACCAACAAAGCTCCAGGCCCAGATGGAATTCTGCCAATTGTTTTGAAAAAAATGTTCCCCTGAACTTGCCTTTGTCCTAGCTAAATTATTCAGACTATGCATACGTACTTCTTTATTCCGAAATTCATGGAAAGAATCCAATATCCACCCAATTCCGAAGAAAGGAAGTTCGTCTTACCCCTCCAATTACAGACCATTAGCTGTCACATCTTCTCTTGGTAAGGTATTTGAAACTTTAATTAATAAGCACATTGTTAAACATCTTGAATCCAACAACTTAATTAATGATAGACAGTATAGTTTTTGCCACAAAAGATCCACCATTGACATACTCAATCTCTTAACTCATACCATCCATCAATCAACTGATCTTTTTGGAGAAACTCATGCAGTAGCTCTTGATATCTCTAAAGCTTTCGACAGAGTATGGCACCGTTCCCTGCTGTCCAAACTCCCTTGCTATGGACTAACGTCTTTTGTTCCTTTGATTTCTTCATATCTTAGTGACAGGAATATAAGAGTAAAAGTAGATGATGTATATTCTAATTTTCACTCAATTAACGCTGGCGTGCCGCAGGGATCAGTTCTGGTACCAACCCTATTTCTGGTTCATATTAATGATCTCTTATCTGTCACCCACAATCCCATTCATTCATATGCAGATGACTCAACACTACATAGTTCATTCACACTCAGACACAAATTTACAAAGTCTAATATCTCTACCTCTCAACTCAGTACAGCCATCTCTATAAATCAAGACCTATCTATGATCAGTGAATGGGGACAAAACAATCTTGTCTCTTTTAATGCTAGTAAAACTAAATATATACAGTTTACTAATAGACAGATATTGCCAGATTCGTACATTACCTTCAGTGCTACTAATATCCACATCTCCAAAAGTATTGAAATTCTTGGTGTCTCACTTAACAGTGCCCTCAGCTGGACCTCTCATGTCAGATCACTTGCTAAAACCACCTCAAAGAAACTTGGATTATTGTACAGAGTCCATAACTTCTTCGCCGATGAGCAGTTAGCTATAATTTATAAGAGTCATGTGCACTCTCAGCTTGAATATCGCTCACCCTTGTGGAATGGTTGTGGAGAGGTTACATTAAACCCTTAACCGCGGGGCGTCACTTTCGTGACGCTCGGGCACAATGGATCATACTGCGGGGCGTCACTTCTGTGATTCTGTGTTATTTTGAATTCTCCCGGGCTTACAAGTGGTGGCTCGTATCATCTATCAGTACTGCCAATGTCCAACACTAGTCAGCACTCCAAATCTCATCTGTACTCCCATCCTTAGTTGACAATTTAGCTATTTTTCTCCATTCCTGACTCCCCTCCCCACCTCCCCTCCATTACCCTCTCCTCTCTCCTGACCGGCCGCGCTGCGCTGAGCAAATCTTCCCCAGAATTTTCCACTGATTTCATCCATTGAAATACGCCCTATGCCCTATTCTTATACAAAATAATATCTACCAAAAAGAAATAAGGTAAGTGATAGTGCTATACACCTGGAATTGGCTAATTATCACCTGACAACTCCTCACGTGCACTCGTTCGCTAATTTCCCACGGTAATTTCCCCTTTGAAATATGCTGTATAATCTATTCTCGTATTAAAAATATATATATATATATGAGGGGAAGGGAGAAGCCTAAGTGATATTTACTTTCACCTGGAACTACCTATTTTTTTATGCATTGTCGAGATTTCCTACCAATAATTTTTTTAGCATGTTCTGCTTATCTCCTACAATAGTCAGCACTCCTTCTCTCATCTGTACTCCCATCCATTGTTGACAGTTTAGCCATTATCCCCCATTCTTGACTCCCTTCCGTACCTACCCTCCATTACCCTCTCTCCTCTCCCCACCTCCCCTCCATTACCCTCTCCTCTTGCCTGCCCAGCCATGCTGCGCTAAGCAAGCTTCCCCAGAGTTTTCCACTGATTTCATCCATTGAATAAGCCCTATGCCCTATTCTTATACAAAATAATATATACCAAAAAGAATAAAGGTAAGTGATAGTGCTATACACCTGGAATTGGCTAATTATCACCTGACATCACCTCACGTGCACTCATTCGCTAATTTCCCATGGTAATTTCCCATTTGAAATATGCCGTATAATCTATTCTCGTAATAAAAATATATATATGAAAGGGAGAAGCCTAAGTGATATTTACATTCACCTGGAACTACCTATTTTTTTTATCTATTGTCGAGATTTCCTACCAATCATTTTTTTTTAGCATGTACTGCTAATGTCCTACAATAGTCAGCACTCCTCTCATCTGCACTCCCATCCATTGTTGACAATTTAGCCATTTTTCCCCGTTCTTGACTCCTCTCCCTACCTACTCTCCATTACCCTCTCTCCCCTCCCCACCTCCCCTCCATTACCCTCTCCTCTTGCCTGCCCGGCCGTGCTGCGCTAAAGCAAAGCTTCCCCAGAATATTCCACTGATTTCATCCATTGAATAAGCCCTATGCCCTATTCTTATACAAAATAATATATACCAAAAAGAAATAAGGTAAGTGATAGTGCTATACACCTAGAATTGGCTAATTATCACCTGATAACCTCACATGCACTCGTTCACTAATTTTCCCTGGTAATTTCCCCTTTGAAATAGGCCGTATAATCTATTCTCGTAATAAAAATATATATAAAAAAGGAAGGGAGAAACCTAAGTGATATTTACATTCACCTGGAACTACCTATTTTTTTTATGTATTGTCGAGATTTCCTACCAGTCATTTCGTAGCATATAAGTTAGTAGCTGTCACCCTGTTATTATTGTCAACCCTTGCCTGCCCATATACGCCACGTCATTCAGTTCATTGTCGTCCTCTGAGGTCAAACCATGTCGTGCTCGCGCCCCGCCATTTCCGCCACTTCTGCGCCCATTGCAAAGGGCCCTGTGACCTCAACCCCTGGAAATACTCGTGGGGGAAGCGGGAAAGGACTAAGTGACTCGGCAGTGGAACGTGAACTTGCTGAATTATCAATGATAATGATGGATAATGACTTTGATCTTTCGGGAGAATCGTGTGATGAGCTGGGGGAGGAAATCGTGACAGAAACTCCTAGTACGAGTGCTTCAGTGTCCCAAGATATCCTTAGCTCCAAAGGAAAGGAGCCCTTAGTGCAGCAGGGGAAGGAATTTGGAAAGGGAGTGAAAAGGCGGCGGGTTAGCCCCGGAACAATGGCCCCACGTGACCCAGCCCGCCATGAGTCCCGAGGTGAATCACCTCCCCGCTCCCCCAGCCCTACTTCACTAATTTCTTCCTCATCTTCAATGGAATTTTCTCCTGAGTCTTCGTTGTCAGAGTCGCCACCAGCACCAACAGTGAAGGCAGGCCGTAGGGGAAGAGGTAAATCCCTGACATGTAAAAGTAGAGTAGCAAGTAGAGTAAGGGCTGCTAGTGCTACTCAGCAACCTAGGGTCAGTGCGAGTGACCTTGAAACGGCCCAGCATGCCTCACAGCCACCCTCCACCCTCACCCACCCTACATTGCCACGACAGGGAATCCTGGACGCCTTCGCGTGGACGGAAGGTTCCGATTTCGTCCATGAACATCAAAATTTTGACGAGAGTTCCTCAGGGATACAGCCTGCCTTCACTCTTGACGAGGATGCTGAGTGTGTGGACTTCCTTTTGGCCTTCCTCAATGACGAAGTCTTGCAGCACATGTGATGAGACAGACAGGTACGAATCACAACGTCCTGCAAGCAGTGCAGGTGCAGCGAAGATGCAACAGTGGACCGTGCTGGGAGTGCAGGAGCTGTATGTGTTCTTTGCCCTCATGCTTCTCATGCCACACTCAAAGAAGCATGAGTTGGAAGAATACTGGTCCATGGACCCCTTACTACCCTCACCCACCTTCAATAAGTACATGGCCAGAGATCGCTTCCGGAACATCATGGGAAACCTGCACTTCGCCAACAACGATGTACCTCCCCTAACCGACCCACTCTGGAAGATCTGGGAGATTTTGAGCAGAATGAAGGATAAGTTTATATGATTCTTCCATCCCTTTCAGAAGGTTGTCATAGATAAATCCTTGGTTTTATTCAGAGGACGTCTTAGGTTTGAACAGTACCTTCCAAGCAAACGCCATCGCTTTGGAATCAAGTTCTTTGTACTGTGTAACTGTAAGATGGGGTACATCCTTGACTTCGTCATCTATTCAGCCAGCGCTGTCGATCTGGACAAAACACACCCCCTTGGCTTCTCATGCTGTGTAGTGAAAGGTGCTGCTTGAAAGGTATTTTGGTGGGAATCATGTGCTGTATACAGACAATTATTATACAGCACCGAAACTTGCTAAATATCTTTCAGAGCACGGCATCAGCTCCTGTGGCACTGTGAAGAGTAATCGTGCCCACTTCCCCAAATTCCCAGAGGCAGGAAACTCGCAGCAAGGAGACATGCACCTACGCAAGTCTGAGAAGATGCTGGCAATACGGTGGCATGACAAGAGGGTCGTGCACATGCTCACCACTGTACACAAGGGGGAAATGAAAGATGTGGGAAGGTCGACCGTAGGACAGGTGAACCTGTGAGGAAACCTGATGCTGTCAGAGACTATAATATCAACATGTGGCTGGTGGACAAGTCTGACATGAGGATTGGAGAAATCGACTGCCTCAGGAAGAACACTAGGTGGTACAGGAAAGTTTTCCGCATCTCATAGACAAGACGATGCTGAACGCCTTCATCCTGTACAAGATGAAGGTAAAGCCACCCAAGTCCTTCTCCCTGAGGTGGTTCACCAGGACTTGTGTTCAGCAGCTGCTTGAAAGGTATGGTAGTGTGACAGTAGCAGCTCCAAGGCGCCATGCAGTAAGACTTCCCGACAGACTTGAGCAGAGGGCATACATGGATCGGCACAGACTGGTGCAAATGCCTGCCACAACCAAGAGGAAGGCTGCGATCCGCAGGTGCCAGGTGTGTGCACATACCACATGACGCACACCTGAGCACAAACGCACCTCTTGGCAGTGCACTGAGTACCAGGTTCTCCTCTGTGTTACCTGCTTTTTTGATTACCACAGCCTGAAGCAGTTCTAAAAGTGCAAGTGGAAAATGTAAATAATGTGTAAAAATGTGTAAATAATGTGTAAATAATGTGTAAATAGCAAGTGAATGCAATGGATGAAAATATGATGGAACAGTGTAATATTGTTTTATAAGCTACTGGAAGTGACAGTGCATAACATAGTGTAAGTAAAATAGAAATGTAAATATTGAAAATACAATAGAAAATGTAAATAGAAATGTAAACAATTAATTTTATAAGAATATGAGTACAAATACTTGAAGTTATGACACTGATAGTGAAACCGTGGCTCTCTACGTATTTTACTGAAGGAGAAATTGATTGCCTACAGTGGCAATAAACTACTATTAGTGAAGGAAACTTATCGATAAAGACTGAAGTTATATATAAGTGTTATATAGTAATAGGAATATAAAGTGTGAGTCTTTTTATGAATAATAAATGACAGAACACCAGCGGCGAACGAGCACAAGTGGGAAGGTCATACTCTCACAATTTTCATTCCATACACAGTGTTATTTTTTTTCAGTATGGATTCCAAACTATTTGAAACTCATAGAATAGTGTTTCTAGTGATAATATCAGGCTGTGGTAATCATATTACGGGTTGTCGGGAAGTGTAAAGTGGAGACTTCATTACCCAACTTCAGAGGTCTCCACAAGTCCTACGGTACTCGACGAAGGTTCAACAAATATCCCAGGAGAAAGCTGAACGTATGTGCCATAGGCATATTTAATTTTAATATTCTAGGACTAATAACTGATTTTTGGCAAATATTTTTAGAGAGTCTGTTGGAGCACGATTATGCCTGCAGGACACGCAAGTCAAAGCAAAACAAGCCCGCGGTTTAGGGGTTAAGACAACTAGACAAAATTCAGAACAAAGCTGTTAGAATCATTAACAACCCTCCCATTACATATAAACTACCTCCCCTGCAAGTAAGAAGGAATGTTGCCTCCCTTGCATTATTTTACAGATATTTTTTTGGCAAATGCTCAGATGAAGTTGTGTCTGTGGTGCCACCTCTCCATGCCTTCCCTCGTGCTACACGGGCATCTAGTAGCGCTCATGACTGGAATGTAACTCAGCCATATTGCAGAACTTCTGCCTCAGAATTCTTTCATTCCCCAAACTGCATCTCTCTGGAACTCACTTCCCTAGAGTTGTTTCCCTCCAAATTTCAACCCACAGCTGTTCAAGTCTAACTGTTACAGATATTTTATGAACAGAGGACACCTGTAATCTGGTGTATAGATTATTTTTTTTTACTCATTTGCTTTTCCTTCCTCCGTTCTGTTATTTATAAAATATATATATATATATATATATATATATATATATATATATATATATATATATATAACTCTCCACTCCATCTCTCAATCTCATCCTTGGCCTTCCCCTCCCTCTCTCCCCCACCACCTCACTCACATACACACTCTTCATCAGTCTCTCACTCTTCATCCTCTCGACATGGCCAAACCACCTCAGTGTGTGTCTCCTAACGCTTCCAAACACATCCACATCCACACCACGACGATCCTTCATATCCTCATTTGTGAGTCTGTCTCTCGATGTGACTCTGCAGGCTCCTCTCAAATAACTCATTTCCACTGCTCTCACTCTTGACTTGTGTCCCTCCAACAACATCCAAGCTTTACTGGCATACTTTAGAGTTGGTATCACAATACTGTCATGTAATAAATTTTTCGTTTCCATGCTCACTTCCTTGTTTCTTGTCACTGCCTTCAAGGAACCAGCAACCTTTCTTCCTTGTTGTACCCTTTCAAGCACTTCGCCCTCCAAACTTCCATCCTTACTCATCACACTACCCAAATACTTAAACGTACTCACATTTTCCATTCTTCATTATCTAACCTCACTGTACATTCACTGACTTCACTTCTCTCAAAGACCATAGGTTTACTCTTCCCTACATTCACCTTCAGAATCCGTTTCTTACACACTCTCCCAAACTCATCCACCAAGCCTTGCAGCTCCCCTTCGTCTTCACTCAACAACACAGTACAGGGAGTTTCCAAACACTGCCCTTTCTCATTAGGGCACTCCAACATCCAATGCCTTATCTTGTTTCTCTTTTATAGCCCCTTCCATATACAGATTGAACAGCCATGGAGACATGACACATCCCTGCTTCAATCCAATCTTCAAATAGACAAACTCACTCAGTTCACTATCCACATGCGCTGCAGCCTTAGCACCCTCATACATACTCTTCACAGCATTCAACAACTTCCAGTCTACTCCATATATTCTTAATACTTTCCACAATCCTTGTCTATCCACCCTGCCATATGCTTGCTCCAAATCCATGAAGGCCGCTTACAACTTCTTTCCCTTCTCTAGAAACTTTTCTACTAAAGATCTAAGAATGAATATTTGATCTACACAACCTCTTCCCTTCCTAAAGCAACCCTCCTCTTCTCCAACAAATTCCTGTGATTTCTCTAACTCTGTCAGTAAGTATCATACCGTATACGTTTCCTAATACACTAAGAAGACAAATGCCCCTATCATTACCACACACTTCCTTTTCCCCTATCCTTTGTACAAAGAAGTAATTATACCTGACTTCCAATCCTCCGGGACTCTACTGTACTCCCAGGCCAATCTGCACATCTTCCACATCCATTCTACTACTACTATCTCTTCCCCATGCTTCAGCATTTCACCACACACTCCATCAATTCGTGGGGCTTTCCCCATTTTGACTTCCATCATTGCTTCCACAACTTCCATCCTACTGATTTCTTGTCTTCTCACATCCCTCCTCACAGCCATTCCCCAGCCACTTATACTTGCATTACTTTCATTCTCTATGTTCAACAATTCCTTAAAGTGTTCTCTCCATCTTCTCACTTCTTCTCCCTTCTAAACTAGAAATCTACCGTTTTTATCTTTTACTCCCCTACTAACTTCATTGCCACCCAGTCTCACTCTCTTTACCTCTTTCCAGAACATTTTCTTACATTCGGTCCACTGGACACTCAAATTCCTTCCAAATTCCTCATCCACTCTCTGCTTATTTTCTCTTACTAATATTTTCACTTCTCTCATCCTTTCTATGAGTAACTCTCTCTTCCGTCCCTCAACTTCTTCCATGCCCCTATCTCTCATCCATTCATTATATGCTTTTTTTGTGCCACAGTCTGTCTCACCTCTTCATTTCACCATGCTGTTCCTTGCACCCCCTTTCGTCTTCTCTTCACCCCACACACCACCTCACATGCTGCACATAATTGTCTTCTGTGAATATCTTGCTCACACCTCCCACGTCCACCATCTGCTCCAATTCATTTTTACCCTATCGATCCTCCACTTCTCTCTTTTATTCTGCCTTTTTCTCATCTCACACTTCCACATTTGTCCAAAACTCTACTCTCACCCTGCTTACACGATCTTGCATTGGTGCATACATGCACACAATCTCCCACATTTGTAGTCCAACTTTCAGTCTTACCCACACAATTCTTGAGCTAACTGATCCATACTTTCTTATGCTCTTCTTCCATCTATTACTCACAACAATACACACTCCTTCTTTTGCCTTCTCATTCTCACCTACTCCTTCACATATACCTAATCCATACTCCCATTCTCTCACACTGTCACCTCTCCATTTAGTTTCAGTTAATCCACATAAATCCACTTTCGCATCCTCAAGCACCTGGACAATCTCTCTCTCTTTCACCTCATCATTTGCACCCCTTACATTCCACATCGCCATCTGTATCATGTCCTTTGTTCGATCCTTAGTCGTCATCGTTTGGTCAGTCCTGGTCCGAGGCTTCCTGTTCCTATTTTTAGTTAGTTGTTTTCTGGGGAGGGGCACTAACCCTTTGGCAACGCACTTGCTGTCTCGTAGAGAACACATGTCGGTTGGTTATAAGGTTACCACCCAGCGTTGTAAATGATTTCCTGGTTTATAGGAAATCATTTGGCTTGCCACTCGATGTAGAGCTACCCTAAAAATAAGGTACCACTACACTAAGTGGGTGGATGATGGGCGCCCCCACCTACCATATATATATATATATATATATATATATATATATATATATATATATATATATATATATATATATATATATATATATATATATATATATATATAATATTGAATTCGAGATACCTGAACAGACAGCACTTAAAAGACTGGGGGACATTGGTAACTTGAAATAAAGGCAGGTTCAGAGTTGATCTGTGCATACTTCAAGGACTGGGAGTGACAGTTAACTCTTTCATTAGAGAGTTGGACAGAAAAGACGAGTGCAACGTGCAGACAGTAGTGATGAAGGGATGCAAGCATAGGGTTTAGAGGAAGGGAGACCATTGAAGTAGCGATAGAACAGAGATTTATATGGAACACTGCGGCGAAGAGGCAGAAGATAAGATGTAAAACCTTTGACTCCACCTTGTTAAGAAGAGCTGTATGTGATGAGCCTCCCCATATCGGAGACTAACAGTCCACAAATGAATGAATAAAACCTCTGAATTTAGTCAACAACTGTGCAGAAGTTTAAAAGACACGCAGTTGGTTTAGCGCACCTAATATCTTGAAAGCAGAGTTTACAAGAGAGGTAATAAAATCTTTCCAAGTTGAATCCCGAAAGAATTAAGCCCCAAGTATGTTCATAGATGATACTGGATTGAGCTGGATATTGTTGAAAATTAGAGAATACTCCTGCATAAGATTTTCAGCGGTTGAAAGATGGTGAAGCTGAAGTTTTTGATGCATTAAAAACAGGATTGCTTTTACCCCAGTCAGAGATATGAACCAAGTTAGACATTTGGTGTGCCATGGCCTCATCCCATGTATGTTGGGGTAATTGTTGAGATGGATACAGCTAAGGGCGAATGGAAAAGTGAAAGTTGGAGTCTTCAGCATTTGAATGGATAGATTTAGATGTACAGCATAGAAGGTCACTGATGAATAGAATGAAGAGAGTTGGCGATAGGACAAAGCCTTGTGGAACACCACTACTGATAGCTCCAGAAGAATAATTGTTACCATGTAAAACAGTAGCTATAGAAAGACCAAAAACAAGGCTAGAGATGAAGGCCAGTAGAGCACCGCCGGTGGAACCAACGCTGGAGATCGGAAAGAAATTTCTAAGAGGGAAGGTGTTTTTTTTTTTTTTTTTTTTTTTTTTTAACGAAGAGATTCAAAATCTTTAGAAATACAGGATGTTAAAGCAGTTTAGCAATAGATAGAGGAATGAGAATGATCACAGTTCTTCGAGACAAGCTAAATGAGAGTAAACTTCTAGCAAGAAGAAAAGGTTTAAGTGGACAGACATAGACAAGAGTTTACCTAGGCAGGGTGTAAGGATATAAGCAAGGTTATCCACTACTACAGAGGGAACTGCATCAGGCCCACATGCGTTGTTCGTATTGGGGCCGGTGAGGGCAGAAGATGTTTTAATGCCATTCATGAGAAAGTCAGAGATGGAAAGTAATGGAGGAACAGCACTGGAACAGTCTAAGGTGAAACCGGAGGAGAGAGTATGAGCATGAATTTCCTTTTCATCAGAAGAAACAACTACAGAGGCCATCACAGTGGGAAGGAGGGAGGTTTTTGGTAAGGTGCTAGAAGGAGCAGGAAGAATCTGGTTTGCAGAGTTCAGAATATTTAGTAAGAATGAAATTATTTTTAGTAGGGCGGAGAACATACTAACCACAGCTCTTGACAAAGGGAAAAACGAGATGAAATTCAGCAGTGGGAGGGGTGGGGGATCAGGTACAGTCAGGGAAAGTTCCGCATTACCCACCTCTCGAAGCACTGGTGTGATACGGGTGAATGTGAAGCAGCAGCCAGACCTTATGTGTCTGGTAACTGTGAGTGTGAAGGAGGAAGAGGCGGGGGATTGGGGGCAGTGGCTCAACCGGTAGAGAGGTGGCGTGCGGTCCTAACGGACCCAGGTTCAAATCCCGGCTGGGGCAGGGAACAGTTTAAAGATTTGAATTTCATTAAATCAGGCTTTACTGATCTACCAGAAGACCCGCCGACATGTCGTAAAAATACCCCCGCTAATACCAATACACCAGTCCTGTATGAGACAGCCCTAGCATGTATTCAATATGGACAGTGGGTGTTAGCGCCGAAGTGGTGACATGTAGAGGTGTATGGTATGTAGGAGGACTGCTGGGCTTTGATAGCAGGCTGTGAAGCCTATGCCCAGAGTCGGACACATAAAAAAAAAAAAAAAAAGAGAGAGAGGAGGGTTTGGTGAGGGTTGGAAATCACCTGTAAGTCTGCAGTGCCTGACTTGGACGGTGTGTTTGAGTTAATTTCGTAAGGATTGATGACGATATGACGCTAGCATTTTACTTAAAAAATTATGTAGATGTCTGTTGAGTCAGTGTTGTCAGGAAAGTTACGGAAGTTTGCTGGGTTCGGACTGAGGTGTGAATGCTTTCATTCTCTCTCGATTTTAACATGAGATGTTTCCCCACGAGATATTCTTAACAGTGTAACATATTTTGTGTTGAAAACAAAGCCACTATACTTTATATACTGTATATATATATATATATATATATATATATATATATATATATATATATATATATATATATATATATATTGTGTGTGTGTAAATTCTGATTCTAATCATTTATCCTCTGTCATCCCACTATAAACATCCGCCTGCAAACATTTCCAGTGTTATTCTTGTAATTATTATTCACTTCGTACGTAGAGTCTAAGGTAGTGTGTAATAATAATAATGATAATAGTAATAATAATAATAATAATAATAATAATAATAATATAGTCTATATGACTTTTCGTTTTCCTCTAGACAGAATGACATGCGAAATCCTAATTACAATATCAATCTCTGTAACTATCATTCCTATTGAACAATACAAAACGAAGGTAAGGAAGCATGTGCTTGACAGTAAATATGTATTATATATATGCAGATATGTAGACAGACTCAGAGAACAGTGTGATACCAAACTAAC
Organism: Coenobita brevimanus; assembly: GCF_032717465.1. NCBI lineage: Eukaryota > Metazoa > Arthropoda > Malacostraca > Decapoda > Coenobitidae > Coenobita > Coenobita brevimanus. Next base: position 3,708,370 of record NC_137009.1, read on the forward strand.
AACATGCCGCTTTTGCACTCTGAGAATACGTCGGACGCATTATCATTGGCTATTTATACTGTGACGTGAGCAACTCTCCAAACCCTCGCACCCCCGACCACCCTCCCTCCCACTCACAGTTACCAGACATGTGGGGTCTGGCTGCTGCTTCGTGACTATTTGTCGACTACCAATGCCCCCAAAAGTGGGTAATGCGGAACTTTCCCTGACTGTACCTATTGTCGACCTTCTCTTTGTGGACACCAGTAGAACAAACATCATTAAACCAAAGGTTTTATCTGCATTAATCACTGTATAAGAAAAAGTAAATTATGCTACCATGCCGAGAGCATAACCTCTGTTATGTGCGAGGCACACTCAGAAGGCACTCTGCCATGAATGCAGTAATCATTCCTGGGAAACTCAACGAAGTACTGCCTGAGGACCTCCAAATCAGCAGCTTCAAAGTGCCATGACTGCTGATTCTTGGTTAGGCAACAGGTCTTGGTGGAGCGATGGGAAGGTTGTGGTTGGAGGAACCAAACGAAGGGAAAAGATTAACAGAGTGAGCAGAATGATTATTTGTAAATAAGAGGTAGTATGTTGAAACTCTTTCGATGAGCGGTCAGGGATACGAGTAGATGATTGTACAAGCTGCTCTAGGTCATTAAGGACGAACAAATGTAAAGTTTTTCACCTGTTGGACCAGTGGATGGAGAGGAGAATCAAAGATGGTGGTGAGTATTGAAATCACCTAGTATGGAGATTTAACCCGCGCCGTCCCGAGGACGTACTTCCACGTCCTCACGTTTTGTCACAGCTAATCCCGAGGACGTACTTCAACGTCCTGCAATTGCAAGGTTCATAATTTCCACAATTTTCAATTTTCGCGAGTCATTTTTGGTACGTATACACGGGACACCTTCCTCAACAAGATGCCAGGCAGAGACAATGCCTTACCCAGCATGACTTCCTCCCCCCCCCCTGCATGCCCTTTTCTCAGCAATTCACCTGTTATCAGTGACCTGGCCAGTATAGCCATGTCATGCCACGGTACAAAATTCAGGGCTAGAGTGATTCCCCAATCAATGACAATGTGGAGGACAAACTTTACATAGCATTAGAGGAAGAAACAGTTAGAAATGATGATCAGGTAATGTGGCAAAAAAAGGTCAGGTATTTGTGAGTGAAACAATGCTTATAATGCCTATATTACTGCTTGAAAACCAATATACTCTTGTACTACATATAAATTCATAACAGTAAATAAATAAATACCGTTTATGAGTGGTGTGAAATAGTTATCCTCCCATAGAACTCGTTTTCTTTGGTGCCAGCCTGATAGAAAACCCAATAAGGTAAGGAGGCTCTCCTACCTGTAATGAGTATTTTAAACCTCAGGTGAGCGATTTCTCTATGAATTTTCGATGTTTCTCACGAAAAGCGAAAGTTTTAGCAAAAAAAAAAAAAAGGGTCGAAAAATGGTCGGGATTGGGGGGTACCAGTGGTCAAAAAGTGGTCGGGACGGGGCGGGTTAAAAGAATAGAGAAACTGATGCGATGTGTTTCATCTAAGAAGAAAGATATTCAAAGAAGTTTTCATAGCCAGTAGAACTGTGAGATATGTATGTAGCACGGATATAATTAGTTTGAGATTGAAAGGACAGCCGAAGCCAGAGAGCAAAGAATCCAGAGGATCTGAATTCAGAAATGAGACAAGTTATGTTGCGTACATACACACAACGGTCATCTTTGGCTATGGAGTGGGTATAAGCAAAGTAGTAGGATAGAGACAAGTTTGCTATCGGTCGCCTCAGACACCTCAGTCTCAGTCAGGAAAGGAAGATGAGGTTAAGAGGAAGAGATACCGGTATGGTTTTTACTAGAAAGAAAATTAGTATAAAGGTCACGAATGCTGTAGAAGTGACTTCTGCTTGAATCTGACAGTGGTCCCATACATCTCACTTGGCCGTCACTGGGGAGAAGGGCGGATGATGGGGGGTTTTATGTTTCCTCCCACTTGAGGACTTTTAGGCTGGATGTTTAACCCATTTGCGCCCAGTGTCCTAAAAGAAGGATGGAACTAGGCATTTTCAAAATTAACAAAGAAGAGAATCCCGGGTAGGGATGTATGTTCTTCGCGACTATGAGCCGAGAGGCGGAGGGCTGTACACTCAAGTGTCCTTCCAGCAAAATCCCTCCCACAGGAACTCTGGGCGCATACAGGTTCATGTCATTTTTTCGTAATCTCGAATTGGGAGTGTGTTGCACAATGTGCGTGGAGCTTTGTGCTGACAGTTAGAGAAACTTGGAGAGTATGGTGTTCTATTTTCTGTGTTACAGACACTATTACTACACTAATGCGATTACTACTTCTACTCACCAAAATTACTCGCACATGATACTGAAAATTATGACACATGAAAAAATAAATACCATTATGATTACAATGGGAGTTACAATGTACAACACGTCGGAAATCCTTTGAAAATCAAAAATATGTAAGTACTGTGAAAAAAAAAAAAAAATGACGACGGTAGAGGAAAAGAGGAAGAAGAGGCTAAAGTGGTTACAGGATAGGGGTTCAGTTAAAATAAGAACCCATACTGAGAGCAAGAAGCACGTAAAGAGACTAATGAAGAGGAAGAAAGAGGAGGTAAATGAGGATCTAGGAAGAAAAATGAATGCGAACTACTCTAAAAATAGGAAGTTATTCTGGAAAGAGGTGCGGAAATGTAGAAGTGAAAACAGAAAGAAATGTAATGGTGTGAAGGATGCAGGTGGTAGATAATTAACCCATGGAGAAGAAGTAAGAACCAGGTGGAAAGAATATTTTGAAAGCCTGATGAATGGGAATAGAGAGAGCAGAGCGGCTGTAAACATGATTAGTGTTGGGGATGTGTAGAAAAGGAGTGCAGTGCCAGGAGACGTGACACTTGCACTGGTGAAGAGTGCTGTGAAGCGGCTGAAAAATGGGAAAGCAGATGGGGTTGATGAAGTATATGCAGAGATGCTTAAGTGTAGTGGAGATGGTGGAATGAAGTGCTTGTTGGAGATATGTAAGAAGGCAGAGGTGAGTGAAACTGTGCCAGCAGAGTGGAAAAAGACTGAGTGTACCCCTATACAAAAATAAATGTGAGAGAAGTGAGTGGAAGAATTATCGTGGCATAAGATTATTGAGTGTGGCAGGGAAGGTATATGGAAGATTATAGAGAACGTAAGAGAGATATCAGAAGTCCTAGTGAGTGTTGAACAGGGTGCCTTTAGGAGTGGCAGAGGATGTGTGGATCAAATATTTCCAGTGAGACAGATAACAGAGAAGGCTTGTGAGAAGGACCATAAGGTGTTTATGGCATTCATGGATCTGGAAAAAGCACACGACAAAGTAGACAGAGAGGGATTGTGGAAAGTTTTGCGCATGTACGGTGTAGATGATAAGCTGTTAGGTGCTGTCAAAAGCTTTTATGATGATAGCATAGCATGTGTAAGGGTTAATGGGCATCTAAGTGAATGGTTAACGATCGGTGTGGCCTTGCGACAAGGTTGTGTGATGTCCCCATGGTTGTTCAGTATATATATATATATATATATATATATATATATATATATATATATATATATATATATATGGACGGGGTAATGAAAGTAAAAACACGAGTAATGGAGAGGGGGATGGCGTTGGTAATGAATGGTGATGGATGGAATATTTCAAATTTGTTGTATACTGATGATGCAGTACTGCTTGCAAGTACCGGACAAGAACTTGGTAGGCTAGAGCAGAGATTTGCTGATGTCTGCGTGCGTTGTACCTTAAGAGTAAATGTAGAAAAGAGTAAAGTGATGGTTATGGAGAGAGAAGGTGACCCCCAGTGTGATGTTACAGTAAATGAAGAGAAATTGAAATTGGTAAGAGAGTTCAAATACCTGGGTACAGTGATAGAAAAGAGAGGAAAATGTGCAAAAACTGACGCAAGAAAGAATAGTAGCTGGTGCAATGAAGGTGTTGATAAGAAAGAGAGGCTTGAGTGCTGCAGCTGCACGTGGCTTACATGAGGGAGTGTTAGTGCCAACTTTAACATATGGATGTAACACTATGGTGTGACATGAAAATGAAAAGTCAAGCGTTAGAGCAGTGGAGATGGGACTGCTGAGGAATGTGTGTGGAGTACAGAGTGTGGGTAGGGTACGAAATAATGTGATTCGTGAAAGATGTGGAGTGAGGAATTTGGTGGACACCAGAATTGAAGAGAGTGTACTGAGATGGTATGGTCATGTGGAGAGAATGGATAACAATAGAGTGGTGAAAATGGTATATCTGAGCGAATTTGAAGGAAGGAGGAGGCGAGGTAGGCCAAGGAGAAGGTGGAGAGATATGGTGAATGAGTGTGTGAGGAAGAGAGGTTTGGAAGTCGGTGAGGCTAGGGAACTGACAAGAGATCAAGCTGGCTGGATGAATGTTGTGAGGAGAAGTGCATGGTCAGGGATTTTGGCATCCCTTTTTAATGTGGAAGCGTCCGGATTGACTCAATCGGATACGTTTATGTGAAGCTACAGAATGTGGTGAATGTTTTTGGCGTATCCGATGGAGCCAGGATTTCGGGGGGCTTGAATGATGAGTGAATGGAAACGTGGCCCATTGGACTGGGCAAATTTGGGCTGTCTGGACGTTGCTACTCCTCACCCTGCTCTTGGGTGGGAAAGGAGGTCCGGATGATGATAATGTTGATGAAAATATGACAAACTGTATATGTTGCTCAGTCAAAGCGATCATTATGTAACTGTTATTAGATGTCCGTGTTTCAGATACTCATAGAGGCTATTAACTTAAACAAATTCGTTATAGCCTGCACTGAACAGAGAATACTTCACAATAAAATGTAAATGATGCAACAAAGCAGGCCATATCATAAAAAAAAAGTAGATTTAATTAATTTTTTCCTACGTATTTCTCAGAATGCCTTTTTTTTTTTTTTTTTTTTTTTTTTTTACTGTAATTGACCGAAAACTTATATACAAACTCATGAATATTGACATTCCTGTTTCTTCGTTGTTTAGTTCCCAGTACACCGGTTTCAGTAAGTAGTGAGCTGTGTGGAAAGGCGTCAGAGATTTTTAGGGAAGCGTAATCCCCCCCCCCCATAAGTATATAAGTTACTGCGCTTAGGAGTTGCTTCTAACCATCCCCCTTCGCTGAACTCTTCTAGTGTTTTGGTAAAATAAGGAGTAGACCAGCAAACACGTACTTTTATGTACATATTCCTCTATCTATCTACACAAAGCTGTATGTACATTTCATATGATGATTCCTGTTTCAAAATTGCAATGATAATGGCTCAACATACATCCTAGAAATCCCCAGAGAGGAGGAGGGAGAACGATAAATGTTCCCACCATCCTTTCTCAATGACAACGAAGTAAGATGTACTGGATCATTGCCTGACCCACTGTTTATTCACTTCTTCAAAATTTGACTGAACACCACCTCTCTTCCTCTAAACCTCTTCCTCTCTTTCTTACTGACATTTAAGGTGTCTGAAGCAACAGACGATAAAGCGTTCTTCATATCCTCCAACTTTATCTATCTACCGGTATCTATATACCTAGGCTGCTTCCCCCAGGAAAGGGAGGTAGCCGAAACAGGACGACACACTCCCAATTTACTCTCATTCACACAAACACATTCATTCACATCTTAGCCCCAAGGGTAGAAAGGACAGGTCTTCACCGCACTACACCACACGAGGGTCACCTGTGCAGTGTAGTCAGCGACATCCGCAACAGGGCCCGACAGCAGAGCTGGTTTACCACTGCCACATGTAATGGACCCATCCCCTTATCCGCACCTGACCTAATCAGCTGATAAGACCAAATGCCGGAGAATATCCTCTCAGGGCTGCGTCATCATTTATTCATTCAGTTTCTCTCCAGTCATTGCTATCATGCTGTTTTGTTAAGTAAGCAAGTATATATCTTGCTCTTGTGTTCGTAATCTTGAATCCTTTGAATTCTCTACACTCTGGCTTTGGCTGTCTTGTCATTTTTTGACTTAATATTTATGTGATGGGTATTTATTCCTTATTCAGTCGATTTGAGAATTTTTTAGATTAAGTTCAAAGATGAAACACATTTTATAAATTTCTCCTTTCTCTGAACTCTTAATTGAAGGCAATTTCAATGTTCACTACCAGCTCTGCCTCTCCTCTGAAGTTACTGATCCACCTGGTGAACAAACCAGCATATTTTCCATCCTGAATGACCTAGAGCAGCTATTGCAACATCTTTCAAGTACCGTGGATGCCTTAGAGAAAACTTAAACATGCTTGACTTTGTCCTTACAACTAGTCTGTCTGATACTCTTCTAATATTTTCTAACATGCAGGGCTCCTCTGATCACAGTCTTATAATATTAACCTGTAAAATTGCTCCAATAAGGTGTATAGACCCTACCTGGAAGCAGTGGGTATGGCACTTTTAAGCTGCTGCTTGGGGACTCTCAAGTAATAGTTCTTTTGATATTTATTTTCCTAGAATGATTATTACATTTAATCCCTCCCCATCCCGACGTTTTCTGGGCAGTGGTACGCCCCAGTCCCGACATTTTTGGACCTTTTTTTTTTTTGGCTCAAACATCCGCTTTTGGTGAGAAACATCGAAAATTCATAAAGAAATCGCTCACCTGAGGTTTAAAATACTCGATTTAGGTACGAGTACTTCCTTACTTGACTGGGTTTTCTAACAGGCTGGCACCAAAGAAAACGAGTTCTATGGGAGGGTAACTATTTTATCCACTCATAAACAGTATTTATTTATTTACTTGGTACGAATTTATATGTAGTACAAGATATATTGGTTTTCAAACAGTAATATAGGCATTATAAGCATTGTTTCACTCACTAACTCATCACCATTCATGACCTTTTTTTTCCCACATTACCTGATCATCATTTCTGACTGTTTCTTCCTCTAATGCTATGTACAGTAAACTTTGTCCTCCACATTGTCATCGATTGGCCCTTTGGCCCTGACTGTCTTTATTGGCCAGGTCACTGGTAACAGGTGAATTGCCGAGACAATGGTGTGCAGGGGGGGGGAACGGTTATGTGGTGTGTAAGGCATTGTCCCTGCTTGGCATCTTGTAGAGGAATAGAGGAAGGTGTCCCGTGTATAAGGGGTAAAAATCACTCGCGAAATCACTCGCGAATGTTGCCGCGTTGATTCACGTCGCCGAGATATGAGTGCACATCATGTGCGGACGTTAATTCACGTTGCCGGGACGGCACGGGTTCCCGATAGCCATCTCTGTGACTGTCAAACATTGAGGAGGTTATTCTTTCGGGAATGGAAGCATACATTCCTTGCTTTTATCCTGATTGATAAAAAAAAGTTTAACTTCCATAGCTCAAATGTTCATAACAAGGAGGAGAGGCCTATAAAAAGTACCAATACAAACACACCCCTGAATCCCAAGTCTTTCTATGTTTCTGCCTGGAATCATGCTCATTTCTTCTTTGCTCTTCTTAGAAAAAATGCTCTGAACTCTCTAGCTCAAATTCTTCCCGCTTATTTGCACATTACCAAAAACCTTTCAGATAAAATCATTTCATACACCTTCACTCCACCTTTCCATTCTGATAGCTCTGTATCTGTTTCGTCCAATGAAAATGCAGAACTCTTCTCCTAGACTCTGTCCTCCAGTTCCACACTGAATAATACTGGTGTTGTTCCTCCAGCTTCTCTCCCCTCTATCTTCCTCATGTCTGACAGTAAAATTTCTTCATTTGATGTACTTTCTACACTCAATGGTTTCATTACTACCAAGGCGTACGGGCCTAGTATGTTACTCCTGTTGAACCGAAGAATTATGCTTTTGTGCTTACACACTAACCAGGTAAACTCTTTCACCTTTGTCTGTAGACTTGTACCATTCCTTCTTGCTGGAAATTTGTTCTTATTCAGTCTGTCCTGAGGAACTGCGACCGTTCTCAGCCCTGTAACTATCGCCGAATTGCTTTAACATCCTCAGTTTCTAAAGATTTCGTCTCTGTCTGAAGAAAAATAAGTAAATAAAGCACCTTTCCTCTCATAACCTTTCCCGTCGCAAGTTTGTGTTCCACCAGTGACACTGCACTGGTGATCTTCTCACCTTCCTTTCTGAACGCTGGCCATCCTACTTTCGGGAACTGGTATAAGCTTTGTCATTCCACATGACATCTCAGAGGTTTGGAGACTGCAGTCGAGTCTGTCATGAATACTAAAGGGTCAATCTGATTTCTGTTTGTTTCTAACCTTCTGTCTGAGCCTTTATCTCCATCATCCTTTTTGGTTGTTCTATAGCTGTTGCAGACAAACAATGATCTTCTACAGCTATCAATAGTGGTGTTTCTCAGTGTTCTGTTCTCTCACCAGTTCTCTTCCTTCAACCAAGTGACCTATCCACTCACTTGCTGATAACTTTGTCCTTCACTCTCATATCCACTTCTCACAGCGTCCATCACATCAGTTTCTTCCATAAACATGGGATGTGGCTGTGCTACACCTAATGTCTGACTTGGCTCATGGATCTGATTGGGGGTGAAAATAATCTTGCTGGTGTTTATGCACCAAAACATAGTACCTACATCATTTGACTCGCCAAAATTTTACACAAGAGTATCATTGAATATTCAACAAATTTCAACTCAGTCCTACATCACTTTCAACATTCTTGGGGTTTCTTTCTCTCGGGAATTTTCTTGGAAATTTCATTTTACAATTTTTTGCAAAATTTGTATACAAGTGACTGGGTGTGGTAGGGTGACAGCATGCCTCCTTTACCTCAGCACAGCTCTTTACTTTATACAGGGGGTTTATTCACCCCTGTGTGGATTCGAAATCTTATATGTGGTGAGGGGGCTCTCCACATAGGCTACAGCTCTTCTCAACGGGGTGGAGACAAGGGCTTTTGTCTCATTAACTCTCCTCCTGTTACTGACTCCCTTCATCCTCTCTTTCTTCGCCAAACTGTAGGCTACTGTTGCATCTTTATCTCTCCTACCGTTGTCTCAATGAACACTGCAGCTCTAAAGTGTCAACTTGTTTCTCTCCTCCATTACAGCGGATGCATGGTACCCGTTTGGCTGCAAACTCACCCTCATTTTCGGTCCAACACTCTCGTGCAATTGTTAGCAGATAATTCTAGCCGTTCATGTATGCAACATGTCAACTCTAGAAGTTTCTTCCTCTGTATTTTCTTCTGCCTATTACCTCCAGTTTTTTTAAGGCGATGTGTTCAGACTTCTTGAAATGATTGGACCTTGAATATTTTTTCCCCTTTAGGGAACATTTTTGTTGGCTTCTAGTCTTTGGTTGTTTCTTCCTTGCTTAAGAAACGTACCGTATTTATACATAATTCTTTCTAGGGTCCTTTTTTTTTGCTTTTCTTGTCATCAGTAGCAGTTATATGTTCCGTGACTGTGAGTTGGAAAGAGTAAACATATATTAGGCAATAAATAACCACTGGTTTATAAGGGGTTCTCTGTCGCTTTGGTCAGGAGGAAGAAAATTATAAAAAAAGAGGTTAACTTAAAGTCTGAACCTGGTGCAGCCACATGAACGATAATGAATCAATAAAATTTTCAGTATATATAGGCCTTGTCTCTGTCTCATTGTAGGAGGATGAATATCGTTTTGAATAGTGGGTTGCTTGAGCAGGTACAGTGTTTTAAGTACTTAGGGTCACAAGTTGCTGTGGATAGAAGAATAGATGCAGAAGTGAAGTTTACAATGAATGAAGTATGAAAGGTGCAGGGAGGAATGAAAAAAGTGCTTTGATGTCGTTTGCTTAGAATGGATGTAAAAAGAAGGCTGTATGAAGGTGTAGTGGTACCGACTGCATTAAATGGGGCTGAAACATGGAATATGGGTGTACCAGAGAGGAAAAGTTTGAATGTAATGGAGATGAGGTGTCTGAGGAGTATGTGTGGAGTGACACATATGGATCGAGTGAGAAATGATGAAGTGCAAAGGAGAACTGGAGTTTTGTGGGAGATGGCTGATCGAGTTGAGCAGAGGGTGTTGCGATGGTTTGGGCATATGAGGAGAATGGATGATGAGCAGTCGGTGAAAAAGATAACTGGATCGGATGTGAGAGGTGTAAGGTTGAGAGGAAGACCACGAATAGGATGGATGGACAGTGTGAAGAGAGCGTTGGATGCGAGAGGGATGTCTGTTGAGCAAGGATGAGTGGCTGCGTTTGATAGGAATGATTGGAGAGAAACTGTGAATTAATAAATGTGATGCAGCCCCGAGGGGATATTCTCCCGCATTTAGTCTGATCAGCTGATCAGGTCAGGTGCAGGTAAGGGGATTGGTCCATTATGATGTGGCAAGGGTAAACCAGCTCTGCTGTCTGGCCTTGCTGTGGATGTTGCTGCTTGCACTGCGCAGTTAACCCTTGTGTGGTGGGGTGCGGTGGGGATCTGTCCCTTCTCCCCTTGGAGCTAAAATGAGAATGAATGTGTGTGTGTGTGTGTGTGTGTGTGTGTGTGTGTGTGTGTGTGTGTGTGTGAATGAGTAAATTGAGAGTGTGTCGTCCTGTCTCTGCTGCCACCCTTTCTTTGGGGGGAAGCAACCTAGGTATACAGATAGATATATAGGCATTATTAGGAGAAGAGTAGAGTCAAAATGCTGCCAATGGCTGAAATGATCAGGACTGTTGTGGCCTGTCCTCGGGCTCAGCCATGGTTTGGCTCCCAAACGAGTAACGAAAACGTGTTTCTATTTTTAGCTCTTCCTACTACAGGTATACCAAGTAAATAAATGAATGATTATTGTGATTTAGAAATACCAACTAAAGTAAAGACTCATGTAACAAACAAAAGGCCACAATTATTGTCACTTATAAAAACTAATCAAAATCAAATATATATCCAAGCTATTATATCTACATTGTATTATGTAGTACAGTCTCGCGTACACAGACCAAGCACACTTCTACCGAATCTCCTGCTCACAAGTTATTTTTTTTTTTTTTGTTATGCGAGGAAGAAGGAACCAAAGGCCATGAGCCAGCAGTAACAGTTCCCTCCAAGAGAAAAACAAAATACAATAGAGAGCCAAATTCAAGATCCGATCATTTTGAGATGCCTGGACACACTGCGTTTGAAAGACTGGAGATCATAGGCAGCAGGAAATACAGACAGAGGGAGACAGTTCCAGAGCTGACCTGTTGCATAAATGAAAGACTGGGAGTAACGGTTAACTCTTGCATTAGAGAGTTGGACAGAAAAGGGATGAGAGTTTGCTGCCAGACGGGTGCAACGCGCCCGTCGTAGAGGTGGAGGAATGCAAGCAGACAATTCAGAGGAGCAGTGACCATTAAAGTAGCGATAGAAAAGAGATAAAGATGCAACAGTGCGGCGAAGAGACAGAGGTTGAAGGGAGTCAGTAAGAGGAGGAGAGTTAATGAGACGAAAAGCCTTTGACTCCACCCTATTGAGAAGAGCTGTATGTGGGGAGCCTCCCCACACATGAGAGTTGTACTCCACACAGGGGCGGATAAAACCCCTGTATAGAGTCAACAATTGTGCAAGGGTAAAGAAAGAGCGGAGTCGGCTTAGCACACCCAATCTCTTGGAAGCAGATTTTACAAGAGATGTAATATGATCTTTCCAAGATAAGTCCCGAATAAATGAAACCCCAAGCATGTTCAAGGATGATGCAGGATTAAGCTGAATATTATTAAACATTAGTGGGTATACCTGTGGAAGATTTTGTCGGGTTGATAAGTGTAAGATACGAGCCAAGTCAGACATTAGGTGTGCCATAGCCTCATCCCTTGTTTGCTGAAGTAACTGTTGAGATGGGCGTTGCGGGAACCGAATGGAAAGGTGAAGGGTGGAGTCGTCAGTGTATGAGTGGATAGGGTTAGATGAACAGCTTAGAAGGTCATTGATGAATAAAAGGAAGAGAGTTGGTGATAGGACAGAGCCCTGAGGAACACCACTGTTGATAGATCTAGGAGAAGAACGATGGCCGTCTACAACAGCGGCTATAGAACGACCAGAAAGGAAGCTAGCGATGAAGGCACAGATAGAAGGATAGAAACCGTAGGAGGGCAGTTTGGAAATTAAAGATTTATGCCAGACTCGATCGAAAGCCTTTGAGATGTCAAGTGCAATGGCAAAGCATTCGCAAAAGTCCCGAAAGGAGGATGACCAGGAGTCTGAAAGGTAGGTGAGAAGATCGCCAGTGGAGCGTCCCTGACGGAACCTGTACTAAGGATCGGTAAGAAGGTTGTGATAGGAAAGATGCCTTAAAATTTTTCTATTGAGAATTGACTCGAAAACTTTTGAAATACAGGACGTTAAAGCAATTGGACGATAGTTGGAGGGTTGGGAGTGGTCACCCTTCTTTGGGACTGGCTGAATGAGAGCAAACTTCCAGCAAGAAGGAAAGGTACAAGTTGACAGACAAAGGCGAAAGAGTTTGCCTAGGCAGGGTGTAAGCACAGAAGCACAGTTCTTGAGAACAACAGGAGGGACCCCATCAGGCCCATATGCCTTGTTAGTACTGAGGCCAGTGATGGCAGAAAACACATCAACTGAAGAAATTTTAATGTCAGCCATGAGGAAGTCAGAGGAGGGAAGAGATGGAGGAACAGCACCAGAATCATCTAAGGTGGAATTGGAGGAGAAAGTCTGTGCAAAGAGATCTGCTTTATCAGTAGAAGAAATAGCTACAGAACCATCAGAGTAGAAAAGAGGAGGGAAGGATGATGAGGTAAAGTTGTTAGAAAGATTTTTGGCAAGGTGCCAGAAGGAGTGGGAAGAATTCGAGTTGGAGAGTTGAGAGCATTTAGTATGGATGAAATTATTTTTAGTAGAGCGAAGAACAGACTTAGCACGATTCCGGGCAGAAACGTAAAGACGATGTGATTCAGGGGTGGATTGGCTCCGGTACCTTTTGCAGGCCCTCTCCTTGTTGCGGACAGCATTAGAACAAGTGTGATTAAACCAAGGCTTTCTTGCGTTAGTCAAAGGATATGAGAAAGGAATGTATGCTTCCATGCCCGAGAGAATAACCTCCGTAATGTGCAAGGCACACTCAGATGGCTCCCGGCCATGGAAGCAATAATCATTCCAGGGAAAATCAAAGAAGTTTTGCCTGAGGGCCTCCCAGTCCGCGGCTCCAAAATGCCACAGACGACGTTTCCCTGGAGGGTCCACAGGCCGTATCGGAGTGATAGGACAGGTTAAGGTAATAAGGTTGTGATCGGAGGAGCCCAATGGAGAGAAAAGATTAACAGAGTAACAGAAGGATTAGTTGTGGGGAAGAGGTCAAGTATGTTGGAGCTGTCTCCAAGGCAGTCAGGGATACGGGTAGGGTGCTGTACAAGCTGCTCTAGGTCATTAAGGATAGAAAAGATGTAGGCTTGTTCACCAGGTGGATCCGTGAAAGGAGAGGAGAGCCAAAGGTGGTGGTGAACATTGAAATCTCCTAGAATGGAGATTTCAGAGAAAGGAGAAATAGATAGTTGGTCAGGCAGTACGAGATAAACTCTCAGCCAGTATAGTTTGGCATGGTTTTGTGGTCAAGCAGTACAATATTTCACTCTTATATACTGGGTAATTTCATGACTGAACTGTCTCATGACATTCATTTGGAATTGTCTTTATAACTATAAATATCAGTAATACTTTCTTAAGCGCCTCCTATAGAAAGCCGTAGTTTCAAAATCTTGGTTTTACCTGTGTGGACAAATTTTACAGTTGTTTTTCCAAGGCTAGATATTAATTATAAAACCACCTATATCAGTGATACGTAGTAAAACATCCTAAAACAGCTACATTACCAGCATCATAGGATATTACAAGAACTAATGTACCACCATCAGAACTCATACCATGGCACATCTAAAGCAGGGCAGCGGAGGTGTGCAGCTCCCTTATGCCTCATGACATACTCCACCCAGTACACTGCCACCTCACTGGGATGCTGAGGTTGGTCCTTCATCACCGCAGATTGGTGCGCTACCCGTGTTTTGAACCTGAAGGTAAAGTAAGTATTAAACATTGGCAATGCTACGCTTTTGGAATCCTCCATCTGACCAAGCACATACCCTCCACCTCCCTGCACACCTAACCAAGTGCATCACGGCCCTCACCCCTCCCATCTTTTCTTTTAAAGGTGGGTGTAAGGAGAACGCCTTGAGGTCACATAACCTGGGCTCTTCAGATTTCTTGTGCAGGTCACATAAAATATCTGGATTTTTTTTACTTTTTCCTTATTTAAAAAAAAATACTTAAGGTACAGCATTCTACCTAAGAAAGGCACTAGTTCACTATAAGAGACATAACTAAAAAATTTCATGACTCTATAGTGAATACTTTTCGAGATCTGGTCCGGAAACGAAATCTCTATGCCTGGCCAGCCGTCTTGCTGCCCAACTCAATGGACGGACACCTGTTGATCCCAGTGATAACAACCCCCTTTTTTGTCTATATCAGGTGGAGGTAAAAAACAAAAGAACAGCACTTAAAGGAAATACATCATGATTTCTACTAAGGCTATCACAAAGCAATTTTACTCAGGAACAGGAAACTTGCATCAAGTATAGTAATAAGAGACTCAGAGCTACGTCCAATACTGTGGTACATCAGCGAAGTTTACTGACTGACGCAAGCTTTGTATCAACTACAGCCATGGCCACCAACTATAGAGATCATGAAATCTGTATTTAAAAAGAAGCTCAGCACTGAACCCTCGTGTATATCTGGTGCTGAATTTTGAAGAAAAATGCAGCTTACATTTTATGTGTTGTAAAAGGTGACTAAAGCCAGAGCCACAAGAGGATGGGAAATTTTCCTCTTCCTAATGGCTTCAAGATACGCAAACCATTTGTATTTCACTCACCATTGTTTCTACCATCGAGGAGAGGAGAATAAAACAGAACTGTTTCATGTATGAATTGTATCTTGAAAGATACTCCCTGCACACCTAACCAAGCTCATATCGGCCCTCACGTCCCCCCCCCCCAATCTTTTCTGTTAACGGTGGGCATAATGAGATCGCCTTGAAAATACAACCTGGACCCTTCAGATTCCTTGCACAGGACGCATTGAAATCTATGGAAAAATTGTTACTTTTAACATTTTCAATATCCCCCTCCCCACCAAAAAAAAAAATGCTTAAGATACAGCATTCTACGTATCTAAATGCACCAGTTCACTATAAGACACATAACTATGTGAAATTTCATGGCTATAATGAAAACAATGGCCCTATAATGAATGCTTTCTGAGTTCTGGCCCATAAACGAGATCTCTATGCCCAGCCAGCCGCCCAGCCTCTCAACTCTACAGATGGACACCTATTGACCCCTGTGATAACAATTCCCTCCTCTGACTTTATCAAATGGAGGCTAAAAATTCACTACAGAAGAGTATTAAGAAACTTACTCATTGTTTCCCATTACAAACTGTATTTTCTCCTTCAGTGTGTCTGGCGTGAGGTCGTCCCAGAGCAACACGCTACCCCAGCCGTCACTCTCTACCTCCCTCATGTTGTTCTCCTGATCTGCAAACACAGGCATTCCCAGGACCGGCACCCCATGGTACATGGATTCCATAGTGCTGTGCAGTCCTCCGTGAGTGATGAACAACCGCAGCCGAGAGTCACCTAGGAAAATGGTCATTGAGTGTTGCTTGTAGATTTGTAAATTTAAAAAATTATAATTAACAGAATGCCTAGGCAAGACAGATCAACAGTGGTTTAAACACTAACCTTGATTAGAACAAAGGAATATGAGTTCGTACCAAGAATATCCTGCTGGGGGAGCCACTTTCCAAGCCGAACATTGGGGGGAAGGTCCTCCATTGTGTCCTTGTCCCACTTCCACAGGACTCTCTGCTTCAGTGACCCGAACACCTCTACCAGGGTCTTCCGATGTCTAGCCAGACACAGTATAAATATAGCTATTTCTCAAGCGAATTAACAGTGTAATGGATAAAATTGTACTAAATGTATGATAACTTTTTCGGGTACTCTCCTGAATCAAGAGTCCACATTATTTAACTGAGTATTACATTATTATCATCCCTTCTGTCTGTGCCAACGGTAATTTATTCAGCATATATGAGAACTGTCAAACTAAAGGAATTACTGTAGATGTGAATTGCATTTATTGGACTGTCACACTTTAGTACTCGAAACCACTTTAATGTTCATTGTCAGACAATTGCAGGAAAACCATTTGGCTAAGGATGATTTTTTTTTCCTTTTTATGGATCGGGAAATGGTTTTGATAGAGTCCAAATGAAAGTGTTATACAAGAAATGAGATAGCTGAGGGCTTTGATATGGACTGTTGTGGTGGTGACAGATGTATGAGAATGTTAAAAGTATCATTAGTCACTGGAACATAGTGAGGTGTCTGTGATTAGCACTTGCAGCCTCATGAATGCTTCTGTGCCTAGATTTTCGTCCATATTAAGGGCAAGATTTGCAGTGATTTCAGGTTTACAGCTCTGAATTTCTGTTTCGTAGTTTATCTGTGATGACACTCTGCAGGTTTGACAGAACTAGAACCAGGTGTTTGGTATGAGTGCATGATTCAAATCCCTTCAAGTTTCTGGTGTAATCTGTTGCTGACTTCGCATTCTTATGCAAACACACCGGATACGTCTGGCCATGACTAAAAGTGTTAAGGCTGGGATAAATAAGGGATCAGTCCTCAACCCATGGCTGTTCATAATGGTCACTGAACCATTATCACTTTATTTGAAGGAGAGGTGCCCATGGGAACTTTTATAAACAGATAAGCTAGTGCTAATGGAAGTTAGTGTAAAGGAATGTACTGAGGAATTCCAAAAGTGAAGAGAAAATACGAAGCTTTAGGTCCATTAGTAAAAATCAGGAAATCAGTGAGTGTTATTTGGGATAGTCTCGGACTTAAATAAATGGTCATGTTTTGTGTGCAGTTTGGGTGTGGGTAGGATTATCTGAAGTACATTACATACTGGATTCAAACGCAGGGCAAAAAAGAGATGTAGAGAAGTGTATGCTAACTTGAGACTTGTGGTAATTTTTCAGTGTGGCATATGTTGCGGCATCGCGAGACTATTTGAAGTTACAGTAGCCCATTAAGATTCGTGGTAAGAACATAAGAAGAGAGGACAACTGCGGTAGGCCGGTTGGCCCATGCTAGGCAGCTCCTAGATGAGTCACTGAGTCCCAGATGAGTCGCTGGAAATTGAAGATTAATTCTGGTATCTTACTGATGCCAACACTGCTAGGGACGAACTCGAACACAGTGCCATTGCAAGAGTGAGTAGGGTTTGGAAAGATTCAGACAACTACTACCCATCCTGATTCTCGAGAGTTGTTCGTCCAAAAAAGGGAAAAAGTTTTGTATCTGTGACAGGAATCACGTAAGACAGTGAAACACTGGGTGACGGAGGAAGCTACAGGGAGATTGAAAAGAAATGACATGCAAATGACTCGATAAATATCAGGAGAAAAGGTGAATGTTGAAGTATCATCAGAAGAATGGAGAGAACGGCTGGGAGTGGAAAGCATCATAAAGGAAATAGAAAGGAGACTGAGATAGCTTGTACTGTCAATCGAATTAACAAAGCGAGTTTGGTGATGGTGTGTACATGGATAGAGATACCCGCCCATTGAAGGAGAGGTAGTCTGGGGAAGGCACTGTACAAGCTGGTGTCTGCTGACCACAGAGACAGAGATATTACTAGAAATCAGGAGTGAAACACATCAGTCACTGGCAGTGCTGTAGGGTGAAACCATCAAACCCATAAAACATGTAGACGTAAAACTGACAATAATAATAATAATAATAGTAAGAAGAAGGAGGTGGAGGTCTGCAGGAGTTCAACCCTACCTCCATGCAGCACAGACTGGGCAATTCAGGTATGGCAAGCCAGCGATACATGAGGCCAAAGGGGCTCTAACAGTCTGACACAATGATGCCAGTGCAACCAAAGAGATCATCATACTTCATCGGTCATCCCTCGGGTCAACCAGACCCATTATCTCCAGTGAGGGACCAGGCGGGGATCGAAAACTCAGCTACTGGAACAAACTCTCCTCATCATGTACTGGAGGAACACCACACTGAGGAGAATCCTTACACAGGTCTTCATGTACGCCCGTGGACATTGTGAACCCACTACACGTCAAGCACCTGGTTGGTGATACATGGTAATCTGCTGTTGTAAAGGGTAGAATTCTATGACTGAAGTTCATCACTTGTAACGATGATCCTGGTTGGCTGCTGTATTTTTTGGTGTAGTTATTACAGAAAAGAGGAATAATCGTTGACACATATGTATACGCGTTTAGGTTAAATAATTATTCCTACTAGTGCTCTTTAAAAATTTTTGCCCGTAAAAGTGTGATAGTTTTAATAGAAAGAAAACATGCCAGATTTTGCAGAATCCTACTGCCAGGCTTGCCACACGATATCGTAAGGCCAACATGATTGCAATGTTTGTTCACTGGAATTCAACAGGTTGTGATGAATGTGTCCCTCACAAATTTATAGATTAATACATTTTTATTGCTAAAGCAACAGCTGCCATAAATGAAGGGAACTAGCTGAAACAGTGACAACAGTTTACCATCCTGCTTTACCGCCTCGTCAGAACACCAGGCCAGAGGCTTGTCGAGTCAGGGTAACCAACTGTTCCATTCCATAATCACCTAGACATACGGTACACTTTTATAATTATTATCGCTAAATTTATTATTTATCGAACTCATTGTGTCCCCCATAAATCCAGAGAATGCTACTGTTACTGTAGGTGTAAGGCTTGCAGATGAAACCCTGCCTAAGCCCTCTGTAAAAGTGATACATCTCTATGGAATATTACTATTACAGACGGTTTGATATGAAATAGGGAATGTTTGGTGGAAAATAATACCAATGATCCTCCAAGCGATAAAATATAATCATTAAATCATTAATTTCACTGACATGTGTCAGATAAGAGATATGTGAAGACGAAACTAAAGCGATTGTTTCATCAACCCGCAACCCTTCACCTTTAAACCTGTCACACTAAAATAAATTCGATATATAATTAATATACATGGGGCTTATATTTTTAGTTATTGGTGAACAAAATTACCATATCGATTGATATTACTCCCATTCATATTGTGTTTGAAAGCATCACAATCATCATCAATAATGCCAACTTCCTAAGTGTCAGATATCCGTATTAATTCTCACATTTCCCCTCTTACCAATTTGTTCTTATAAACTATTTTCCACCTCCCTCTGCCTGCTTCTATGACTGTCCCGTTCTCTGTGCATGAGGCGTCACACATTTTTCTTGTATCTACATGATGTGCATGTTTGTACTATCTGCATGGAATAGCAACCTGAAAAACATCAACGAACAAATGCTTTCATTATCATTTTTTTTTTTTTTCAGAATCGAAAAACACTGTATCAACTATGCTTTCATAGCATCTTATCATAATATTAGTCACTCACACTACTAGCACTTTGTCATCCTTCTCTCCCACATTCCACACTAGTGACCCGTCATGCTTATCCTTCTTATCACCTCCCATCACTCCTTGAAACCCTGACTAACAGCCTTTCACCACTAATTCAGGCTATAAACCCATGATAAATATTTTATGTAACCATAAATAATACTGTATCAAGCGTATCATGGTTTCTTCCTTGTCTCAGTAGTAGTTGGTGGGGCACTCACCATCTACTTGCTCAATATAGTACTGCTCGGGTGACTGCCCTTTCCTCTCTTCCTTTTTTCCTTCCTTCCTCATCTGTCTCTTTCATTCATTCCTCTTCCTTCTGTCTGTGGGTGACTCTACACTAAGTGACTAGTGAAATGGTTTCCCGTACCCCAGGAACCCATTTAATATGTTGGGTGGTAACCATATAGCTAAATTATGGCCCCTTGTGGTTTAGTGAGTAATTAAGATGCTCCAATCAGATTGGGCCTGTGCAGGTTTCCATGTCCATGGGGTGGTTGGGGTTTCTTGCTCACGTACTACCACTCAGGGATGAGCAAGGCTGGTCATTCTCATCTTAAATGTCAGGACCAACTTGCCTAGCCCCGGACTCCTACGTTCCTCATGGGGCAACACAGTGTTAGATGATGATGATGACTCAAGAAGTAAGGATGATGACTATATTTTAATTTGTGTGTTGTGAAGAACACCTCAGTGTCCGCACCATACTACGAGTAAATATCAACTGACGTGTATGGATGTCAGGATTCAGGGTGCAGAGCACCGTTGGTTGACGTGATATACCACACTCACCTTCCCGCCACCCTTTGAATGTGCAACCATTTTCTATGATACTTACTGGGTAGGTAGGGTCCTGGGTATCAGCGGTTGTGCGGTACAGTCTGTATGCGGCAGTGGTAGTGTGAGGTGCCATGTCTTCTTTCTCTTCATTGTCCAATTCCCTCTCACCTCGTGAAGGGCCAATCAGTCCTTAGTGCCAGGGAAAGGGCTAAGTGATAATGCAATTGGATGTGCCCTGGACGACACCGTATCATCTCAGACACTCAGCGAGAGCATGTCCTCAGAGGAGAGAAAGAGCTACAACTTGGAGAGCGAGCTGTCTCGCCCTCCGACCCCTACCTGCTCTCCGACGCCAGAGAAGGCTCTGAGACTTCTCCAGGAAGAGGGGAGAGCCTATGAGAGTGATGAATTCGGCGATGAGGAGGCGATAGATGACCCAGAACATCGGGAAGGTGGCCGCGTACCTAGTGGTCACCTGCAGAATATACGCTACAGAGCTGTTTCCCCAACACTCTCGCCACCTGCTCGCCTATGTATTGTCCTTCAGCGCTCCCCAGCACCTCAACCTAGCACCTCAAGGGCTGAATCTCCACAACCGGACCCTTCAGGAGTGATATTTACCATACAGGCCCCACATGGAGATGCACAGTGCCCCAGCATCTCCCCAGGAAAGTTCCACGTCAGGTGAGCCATCACCCGCTTACTCCCCCACCTCCCACACCTCTCCCTCTCCTTCTTCCCCCACCTCCTGCCCTTGGGCGTGCACGGGGGTGTGCACGAATGCACAAGAAACATCCGGGAACTGCCAGATGGCCGGCTCTACCACGTGTGGGTAGAGTTGAGACATTTGTGTGGGACAATGGTGCCGGCTTTGAGCCATCTGTGCTGGCATTTGATGAGGAGGATGCAGGTGTGCAGGAGGATGAGCTTCCACTCAGGCCCTGGACTATTAGCAGTCTGTTCAAGGCCATTTTCATGACTGCAATAATGCAGTAACTGGTGGATGAGATTGATTTTCACCAGGCCATGTGTGTGCGGTGGTTGGACTAGGCTGCTAGTGACAGCATGCACATGCATAATTGGATACCTGTGCAGGTGGGGGAGATGTTTGTGTGTCTTGCCCTGACCATGTTGATGGTGCACATTAGAAAACATGTGCTCCACGACTATTGGTTGGTGGATGAACTCGTGGGCACACCTGTCTTTGTCAAGTATATGGCCCGTGATAGGTACCTGGCTATCCTTAGGTTCCTTCACTTCAACTGAAATTACGGGCCTGTACCGAACGACAGGTTATGGAAAATAAAACCAATCCTTACAATGCTCAAGGAATTATTTTCCAGAGTTTTTCGTCCGTTCCAGAGGGTGGTTATTGACGGTTCACTGGTGTTATTCAGGGGCAGGCTGGCATTTATTCAGTATGTGCCGTCAAACCATCACCGATTTGGCCTCAAATTCTTTGTGTTTTTTGACTGTAAAACTGGATATGCGCTATATGTGATATACCTAGTGATGATCGTCAAGGGTTCTCTACATCTGTAATGAAAGTGCTGATGGAAAGGTATCTCAACAGGCACCACATTCTGTATACCGATAATTATTACACTGCCCCAGCGTTGATCAAGCATTTGCTTGACTATGATAGTAAGTCCTGTTGAACTGTTAGGGCCAACAGAAAGAATTTCCCAGTATTTCCGGCAAATACTGAGAAAGGAGCCCTTCTGACTAAGAAATGTGGCAACATGTTAGCCCTTCTTTGGCATGACAAGAGACGGGTTAACATGTTGTCTACAGTACAGTACATAAGGGTGTGTTGGAGGAAACTGGGAAAACAAACTATAGGACCAGGGAACCCGTAATAAAGCCAGATGCAGTCAACGATTACAATATCAACATGTGGTTGGTTGATAAATCGGACATGCATATTGGTGGGGTCGACTGCGTACGTAAGTCCTGCAGATGGTACAAGTAGGCGTTCTTACACCTTCTTGCTATCGCCGTCCTGATCAGTTTCATACTGTTAAAGGAGCTCGTCAGGAAACCTCTCTCTCTACGAGAGTTTGAGAGAGAGCTGGCATGTGAACTCCTTGAGGAATATTCAACTACTCAGGTGACAGGTGCTAGGTGGGGGACAGCGGCTACAACGGACAGGCTCAGCTGTGCTGAGTATTTCCGGTGGCACAAACTGGTGGATTGCAGATCGTCTGGCATACAGGCGGTGCCACGTCTGTTGCACAACCAAACGCCGTCCCCCAGCACGAAAAGAGACCACATACCAACGTGCACAAAGCATGGTCCCCCTATGCTCAAAATGTTTCTCAGAGTATCACTCCGAGTGTGAATACTGAGCAGGTGTGTGGGAATGTGTAAAGAGTGTACAGGAATGCACAAGTTTGTGTATTATCATAAATGAGTGAAATGTGTGACATTATAAGTGATATATAGTTAGTGCTATGATATAAGTGTTTCAAAATAAGTTCTACAAGTGAAACGCAAAAAGTGATACTGTTTATTGGATACTGGTAAGAAAATTATTGAAAATTCCTTGAGTTAGCCTACCTGTTACCTGAAAGAAAACACTTGTGAGCAGGCCACAAAGAAAAATACCTTTAAGAAAATTATTTCACTCGATACTCATGATAATTGTGATGAATATCACCATCAGTGTATCCTACCTGTTACCTGAAAGAAAACCACTTGTGAGCTGGCCAGAAGGAAAATTACCTGCTTGGTTATGACTAAATTATTTCACTCAGTACTCAGGGGAATTGTGCCAAATATGAGCATTAGTGTATTTGTGATGTGAAGTACAAATAATGTAAGTTGTGTCAAAGATTTATATGATTTTCACCATAACCCTGATTAGTACAAAACAGTCGGAATTGTAGTATAAATAATTACCTCATACTCAACGATAATGCATGAAACAGCAACAGCATTTACTTGTCAAAGTGCAATTACCCATAATCGTGATGTCAAGTGCAGTTCTAAGTGTCTTAGTAAAGAGAAAATATTATAATTTACGGAAGAAGTGAGTACAGAAAAACGATGAAATATTTCCTTTCCCACACACAGGGGCATAGTGACACTATGGAATGGGTGGTAAACCTTTGGGGGAGCCACATGGACAGGGTGATGACTCATTCTTACGACGGTGAGTAAGGAGAAGTGTGAAAACGAGTGTAATATTCCACATTCCTTCGAAGGCTGCACAGGCAATGTTACAATCACCACTCCAGTCAGTGCTGCCAACGCTAGCCACCGAGGTCAAGACCAGGGCCAGTGGGGCATGGTCGGAGCCGCGCGGCAAAACGTTAAAAACTACTTGTTTTCAACTCATCCTTACTCATCGACGGGACCACCTAGAGACCTCGGGATACCTTCATTGGGAAGAGGAAGAGTTGATGAGTCTTATGAGCTTTTTTTTGCTGCTCTAGCTATTATAAATTGACAGATATTAGGGTTCCGCAGGGAGGATTGGCTGACGGCTGGGAACCCCCGGCGGTTAAGGGTTAAGCATGTGTCCTTACCGATTTTTCTCGTAGCGTACATAACATGATTAGGAGATAACAATATATGTCTTAACAAGAATGGAAAGCATGACGGTAAAAGGAGTGAGTTCATGGTGAGTGTGAACTGAGGTAATGAAGGAGCAGACATGTTGATGGTTAGGCAGTAGGCATTACTGATGATGATTCTGATGCTTTACATATAAGAATGGAAGTAATATCAACCAAGATGGTAATTTTATTCACCAGTAAGTAAAAATATCATGCTCGACATGGATGGGAATCATAAATCGAATTATTTTCAATGCAACAAAGTTTATGGTGGCGGGATGCGGATTAATGAAACGATCCCTTTAGTTTTTTGTCTTCACATATCTTTCATCCGACATATGTCAGAGGACGTAACGACCTTGTATTTATATTTATCTTTTGGAGAATCGCTGGTGTTGCTTTCTACCAAATCTTCCCTGTTTCATATCAAACAGACTAAAAGTATTATTGCACTGAGATGTACCACCCTTATAGAGGGTCAGACAGTGTTTCATCGGCTCTTCCTACACCTCACAGTAACATTCTCTCCTTTATGGGAGACATAATGAGATCGCTAACTAATAAATTTAGTGTTAATATAGGAGTGCATCGTATGTCTAGGTGATATGGGATGGAACAGTTGGCCACCCTAAACTGGCCTCCTACCTGGTGTGGCGAAGAGGTGGCGAATCAGGAGAGTGAACTGTTGTCACTGTTTAATTCCAACGAGTTACTCACACCTCAATATATTATGGCAGCCATTGTTTTAACAACAAAAATGCATTTATGTACATAATCTACATATACATGAAGAACACATTCATCAAAACCTATGGAAATCAAATGAACAAGTATTGCATTAATGCCGGTCTCACAATATATATCGTGTGGTAAACCTGGGAGTAAGGTGCTGTCAAATGTGGTATGTTTTCTTTCTAATAAAATTTTATCACATTAAGATAAAAGCTTGGAAGGAGCACTAGTAAAAGAGACTATTTAACATAAATGTACATACCTATTTGTCGACGATTGTTCCTTTTCTTCACTTAACCACACCAAACCTTGCAGCAGTCAACCAGGATCATCGTTACAAGTGACGAACCTCATTCATAGAATTCTACGCTTGACTGCGGCAGGTTACCAAGCATCGCCAACCACCTACTTAGCATGCTGCAGGTTCATATGTCCGCAGGTGTGTGCCAGCCAAAACCCGTCAATAAAGAACTAAACTGAAATGGTCAAGGAAAGAGTACAAAGAAGTCATGAAAGCATTCTTCCCTGCTTTACTAAACCCAACAATCATCAGTAACTGAAGCTGCACACAACATCTAGTGAGAACTATACCTCACAGGCAGACTGAAATTGGTTGCCAACAAACTGGCAAATGTTAGGCATGACATCGTCAAGAACAAATGAGTGACAGAACTTTAACTTATGATCATCCAGAAAAAGATCAAGGAGAACGTTCCCAATGCCAACACTGAGAATATAAACATCAACAGACCAGTGAGGCACTAGCAGCTGAAGAGGAAAAGGAAGCACAAACCAACACTGCTGACCCTTTCGAGACAATGCACCAAACAGAGACAGTCTAAGAGGAAAACAGAAATATGAAAGCAGCAGAGATGACAACAAGCATCTGGAAGAGTTGAGAAATCTTGAAAGAAATGTCCATTAAAGAACGAACACCAATCACCAGGATAAAGAATGACGACCAGTTCAGAGAATCTTTTCGACTCGCAAACGAAGCCATCCAAACAAACAAGGATGAGATCTCAAGAGGATTGATCGTACAGAAATCAACCAGCTACTACACACAGCTACTTCAGCCATTGCAGATACAGTAGGGGAAAGGCCAAGAAAACAACAGAAAGGGAACAGAAAACAACCAGCTTGGAAGGAGAAAATTGATAGGGAGATAAGGAAATTATGAGGACAACTCTCTCCATGGCAAAACTGATTTAACCTCAACGAGAGGAAAAGGAAACAGGTGGAACTAAAGCTCAACATCAAACAGTCAAGGAGGTGCTGAAACAACAGATTCAAAGAAAGGCACAGAGACTAAGGAGATTTAACAAGAAAGACAAATTCTTTAGACAAACAGTATCTTCAAAGAAGATGCTAAGAAAATTTATCTTGAACTTGGCAAGAAGACAGATGTTAATGAGCCACCTGCCATCAATGACGTTGAAGACATCTGGAGTAAGATCTGGGAGTGCTACAGAAGATACAATGAGGGAGCTACTTGGATCCAGTGACAACAGGACCAATGCAAAAACAGAGAATCAAGAATGGTCAGACATTATCACCACAGAGACCACTACTGCCATCAAAAAGACGAGCAACTGGAAGTCACCGGATATAAAGGGAATTGCCAACTTCTAGATCAAGAACATGCCCAGTATCCACGAAGACCTCACATGGACCTACAATGACATTGTAAAGAATCCAGAGAAATGCCTCGAGTTTTTCACACAGGGAATCATGTACCTGCTCCCAAAGACAGATGAGACACAGCACCCAAACAATTACAGACCCATCATCTGCCTTGCAGCAATGTTCAAGATGCTCACTTCCATCATCACCAAGAGGACCTACAGCTTCCATGACAAAAACAGCTTGCTACCAACAGAAGAGAGGGAATGTAGGAAAAAAAACGTATGGATGCAAAGACCAGTTGCTTATCAACAAAGCCATATTGGAAGGAGCCAGGCCAATGGAAAAGAGCTTAACAGCATGGACTGACGACACAAAGGCATTAAACACTGTGCCACACTTCTGGATAGAAAAAAGCCATGTGGCGAATTGAGTCTGCCCTATAACGGTTTGATTCATCACAGAGAGCAGGAATACCTGGAAGTCGACTAAATCCTCATCATGAAAATGGGGCATTAACACCGAGACCAATCAAAATTAGGAGTGGGATATTCCAAGGGGATTCGCTATCACCACTGCTCTTCTGTCTCGTGCTGGTTCCACTCAGCAATCTACTGAACAGCAGCAGTTATGTAAACGAATCACAGAATGGCAGACTGAACCACCTGTTCTATGGACGACCTCAAAACGATGACAGCCAGCAGAAGGGTCTGATCACCATCATCAAGACTTTCAGTGATGACATGAAGATGGAGTTTGGACTGGACAAATGTTTCAAAATCCTTTTTAAGAGAGGAAAATTTATGAAAATATTTAAACATTAACACTGACACCAGGATCTAGGAGATGGAACATGAGGACTCACAGAAGTACTTAGGAGTTAATGGAGGAGATGGTATACAACACTCGGCCATGATGGAGAAGATCCGTGAAGAGTAGTACAAGAGGGTGTACAATTGTACATGGTACTGAAGAGTGAACTCAATGCAGCCAAGAGATATGAAGCTACAAACACCCTAGCGATACCTGTAGTGACGTACAGCTTCGACATGATAAAATGAAAACTAAATACCATCAAGAGACTAGGCACCAAGACACAAAAGATGCTCACCATGGAGAAGATGCACCACTCAAAAGCAAATGTTGACAGGCTGTATCTACCAAGGGCTTCTGGAGGTTGAAGCCTGATCCATACAAAAAAAAAAAAAAAAAAAAAAAAACTCTTACAAATAGCAAAATATCACGATAACGGACGGAAGAGCAAACTCCATCACAAAAGAGGTTGCAAAATTCAAGAAAGAGCCTGGCAGCCCAGAAACCCCCACAACCGAAGATGAGGCAACTGCTTCTATGCCAAACAAATGAACCAGAAGGCAAAATACTATGGTCAGCAAAAGATGCAGAAAAACTGGGAGGATAAGGCGATGCATGGGAAGTACCCAAAAAAGAGAAAAGAGGCAGACGTAAATCAACAGACGACACAGCAGTGGCTGGGAAACACTGTACTGAAAGCGGAGTCAGAGGGTCTGAACACAGCTACACAGGGTCAGTCTCGCCACCAGATCCTATTACCATCCCATTAACAAGTATGGTACAGACCCGCAATGCCGGGTCTGTGGAAGATATGAAGAAACGGTTTACCACTTCATCTTAGGCTGCCCAGGACTGGCAAACAGCGGGTACATCCACTAGTACAAGAAGCCAGCACCGTATCAGCACTAGTAGACCTGCAGGAATCATAACATCAAGGCAGCCGAAAAGTGGTACGAACATCAGCCGGCATCAGTCACCAAGAACGATAATGTTGCCATCCTCTAGGACACGTCAATATACAAGGACAGAGATAAAAGCCAACAAATCTGACATCTCCATCAAGGACAAGCAGGAAAAGTGATGCATACAAATAGATGTGGTAATTCCAACAGAAACAAGCACCTATGACAAAGTAACAAGCTCTCCTAGTACAAAGACCTAGAGACTGAAGTAGCAGGATGAATATAGAGACAGAAACAACACCCGTGGTCATTGGAGAACTAGGACTTGTGAAGAAGAACCTGGAAAAGTATACTAACCATATCTCATGAAACATCAACATCAATATATGCAGAAGATATCTCTGATTGGAATATTATATATACTCCAGAAAGTGCTGTCAGTGAAGTGATTTCTGCCCTATAATTCCTAGGGCCCATAGTTTTGACCCGGCCCTACTGATAGTAACATGATACATGATAGGAAAAAGTAGTAATAATAAAGTTCATTATACCATTATAGTGAATTCATGACTCTGACTCACTTCTCTGGCATGCTGGACGGTGTCACTGCTGATCCCAGGCTGAAGAATATGTATCCATCCTCGCCTGCACCCTTCACCCAATCTTCTAAGTCCTGAAAAAAACAGAATACCATCTTGTTCTTTCAAAAAGATAGAAAAAAGGATTGTGCACATGTGGTATGAAGTGCAAGAAATGGCTGCACACACACACACACACACACACATATATATATATATATATATATATATATATATATATATATATATATATATATATATATATATATATATATATATATATATATATATATATATATATGTTTTGAGAGGATATATTTCAATCACAACACATTAGGATTATTTCACAGCCCCACGCAACTCGGCAAGTGACAGAGTAGTTTTAATCTATCCCAGACACAACACGAACGTCTTTTTATGTTGGAGAGAAACACATTACACGCGTGTATATATATATATATATATATATATATATATATATATATATATATATATATATATATATATATATATATATATATATATATATATTACGCTTTGGACGGGGAATCGAACTCCAGACCTCTAGATAGAAGTCAGGCATTGATGACGCTACACCACAACGTGATAAAAGCTGTGACATATGAATTTTTTAATGAACCAAGTAAATCCATAATGGGAGGATATATTTCAATCACAACACATTGGGATTATTTCACAGCCCCACGCAACTCGGGAAGTGACAGAGCAGTTTTTTAACCTATCCCAGACACAACACGAGCGTCTTTAGATGCTGGAGACAGACACATTGCAAGTGTGTCTGGGATAGCTTAAAACTGCTCTGTCACTTGCCGAGTTGCGTGGGGCTGTGAAACAAGAACATAAGAAGAGAGGATAACTGCAGTAGGCCGGTTGACCCATGCTAGGCAGCTCCTAGAAGAGTAACTGAAATACTAGAATGAAATAAGGACAGCAAAGAAGAAGGCTCTCCCCAGCCCTCCAAATCCTCCAGTAGAAGCCGGCAGGAAAAAGTCGGAAAGAACACCACGCAGTATAGAAAAACTGGCGTGGACATTTTATAGGAAGGTGTGAAAGGAGAATAGAGACTATCATAGTGTAACCTGAAAAGGAAAAAGTATGAATTAGTAGTGATTATAAGATTTTTTATCTATACCCACCCCTTATTTGTCATATGCTTATCTAGCCTATGCCTGAAACTCTCAATGGATGAGGCAGCAACTACTTTACTAGGTAGCTTATCCCATTCCTCTACCACTCTATTAGCAAACCAGTTTCTACCTATTTCCTTATTGAAATGGAAATTTTTTAGTTTGAAACCATTACTTCTAGTTGTATCTTGCATGCTCACTTTAAGTACCTTGCTAATATCTCCCTTATTAATACCCTTCATCCACTTAAACACCTCAATTAAGTCTCCCCTTACTCTACGCCTCTCTAGTGAGTGCAGACCTAGTCTTTTCAGTCTGTCTTCATATGACAGGTTCCGAACATCACGTATCATTTTTGTCTTTCTTTTCTGTACATTTTCTAACGAGTTAATATCCATTCTATAGTAAGGACACCAAAATTGTACTACGTAGTCTGAATGTGGCCATACTAATGCTAGATAAAGTTGCAGTATTAGTTTTGATTTATTGCTCACGCTTCTCGAAATAAATCCTAGGACCCTATTTTCCTTTATTTCTCGCATTAATACACTGTTGCCTTGGTTTAAGGTCGTTACTAACCATAACTCCTAGATCTCTCTCGCATTCCGATTTGCTAATTTCTTTGTTATCTAAGCTGTATTTAGTATTCCAATGGTCTTTCCTACATTAAGTACTTTACATTTTTCAGCGTTAGATTCCATTTGCCTAGTTTTAGACCATTTGAACAATATATCGAGGTCCTGTAAGTTATGGCAATCGTCAGTCGAGTTAATGATACGCCCTATTTTTGTATCGTCGGCAAATTCGCTGATGTTACTAGTGATTCCCAAGTCTAGATCATTTATACAGTATATATAATAAATAATAAGGGACCGAGTACTGAACCCTGTGGTACACCGCTAGTTACTAATCCCCAATCCGAGTTAGTTCCATATATTAATACTTTCTGTTTTTGTCCTTTCAGCCAGGATTCTATCATTTTATGATATCGCTGTCTATACCGTGTGCTCGAACCTTTCTAACCTTTCATGTGGGACCCTATCAAAAGCTTTACTAAAGTCCAAGTAAATAACACCGTAAGCTTTATCGCTATCTACTGCCTTTCCGAGAAGAATGACAAGTTTGTAAGGCAGGATCGTCCTTGCCTGAATTCGTGCTGACTTTCGTTGATAAGATTAAATTTTTTAAAGTGTTCTCTAATCTTATTTGCCAAAACTGACTCTAACATTTTTCCTACTATTGACGTTAGACTTATCGGACGATAATTCGATGCAGCTGATTTATCACCCTTTTTAAAAATGGGCACTACGTTTGCAGTCTTCCACGTCTCTGGAACTTCTCCTGAAATTAAAGAGTCATTAAATAACATTAAAAGTGGTTGACATAGTTTTTTTTTTTTTTTATAATTATTGCATAAATGTCGTCCAAACCTGGCGATGTTTTAGGTTTTAACTTATTAATTTCTTTCAATACGTGCTCCTTACTAATGGTTATGTTACTAAGAATAAATTTTTCCGTATTATAATCGTGAATATTTGCTGCTTAAGGGACCACGTCTAGATTTTCCTTGGTGAATACCGATATGAAATAATTATTTAGGATGGAGCACATGTCTTTATCTTCATTGGTAATGTCACCTGATTCTGTTCTGAATGGTCCTATCCTTTCTTTATTTTCCATACGGGACATTTGATAAAAACCCATGGGGTATTCTTTCGATTCACTACCAACCATAATTTCGTAACTTTTCTTTGCTTTCAATATCTCCCTCTTTACTTCTCTATTTAAAATCGTGTACCGGTTACGTAAGTGTTCCTCTCCACGTAATATTTTTCTATATATTCCTTTCCTTCGGCCAATGAGAGATTTTAATCTATTGTTTAACCATCTTGGTTCTGAAATACTCGATCTAAAAGGTTTTGAAAGGATATATCTATCTTGGCCTCCGTGTATTATATTCACCAACTCGTTATATATATACATATATATATATATATATATATATATATATATATATATATATATATATATATATATATATACCTAGGCTGCTTCCCCCAAGGAAAGAGAGGTAGCCGAGACAGGACGACACACTCTCCATTTACTCATCCATTCAAACACATTCATTCGCATCTTAGCCCCAAAGGGGAGAACGGACAGATCCTCACTGCGCCACACCGCACAAGGGTCAACTGCGCAATGCAATCAGTGACATCCGCAGCAGGGCCCGACAGCAGAACTGGTTTACCCCTGCCACATCATAACAGACCCATCCCCTTACCTGCACCTGACCTGACTAGCTGATCAGACCAAATGCGGGAGAATATCCCCTCAGGGCTGCGTCATCACTTATTCATTCACAATTTCTCTCCATTTATTTCTGTCACGCGCAGCCACTCTTCCTTGCTCAACAGACATCCCTCTCGCATCCAGCGCTCTCTTCACACTGTCCATCCATCCTATTCGTGGTCTTCCTCTCAGCCTTACACCTCTCACATCAGATCTAGTTATCTTTTTCACCAATCGCTCATTATCCATTCTCTCCATATGCCCAAACCATCGCAACACCCTCTGCTCAACTCTACCAGCCATCTCCCGAACAACTCCAGTTCTCCTTCACACTTCATCATTTCGCACCCGATCCATACGCATCACTCCACACATAATCCTCAGACACCTCATCTCCATTACATTCAAACTTTTCCTCTCTGCTACACCCATATTCCATGTTTCAGCCCCATATAAAGCAGTCGGTACCACAACACCCTCATACAGCTTTCTCTTTACATCCATTCTAAGCGAACGACATTTAAACACTTTGTTCATTCCTCCCAGCACCTTTCCTACTTCATTTATTCTAAACTTCACCTCTGCATCTATTCTTCCATCCACAGCAACATGTGACCCTAGATATTTAAAACAATCTACCTCCTCAAGCAACTCACCATTCAAAACTATATTCATCCCCCTACCATCTATCAACCTTGTACACTTCATCACTTTACTCTTATTCTCATTTACTTTCAATTTCCTCCTTTCACACACCCTTCCATATATATATATATATATATATATATATATATATATATATATATATATATATATATATATATATATATATATATCATCATCATCATCATCATCATCATCATCCAGACCTCCTTTCCTATCCTTGGGCAGGGTGAGGAGTAGCAATGTCTAGAAAGCCCATATTTGCCCAATCCAACGGGCCACGCTTCCATTCACTCATCATTCAAGTCCTCGGAATCCTGGCTCTATCGGATACGCCAAAAACATTCACCACGTTCTGTAGCTTCACATAATCATATCCGATAGAGTCAATCCAGACGCTGCCATGTTAAAAAGGGGTGCCAAAATCCCTGATCGTGCACTTCTCACAACATTCATCAAGCCAGCTCGATCTCCTGTCAGTTCCTTAGCCTCACCGACTTCCAAACCTCTCTTCCTCACATATTCATCCACCATATCTCTCCACCATCTCCATGCCCTACTCTCGCCTCCTGCCTCCTTCGAATTCGCTAAGATATACCTTTTTCACCACTATTATTATCCAATCTTTCCACATGACCATACCGTCTCAGTACACTTTCTTCGATTCTGGTGTCCACCGACTTCCTCACACCGCATCTTTTACGAATCACATTATTTCGTATCCTATCCACACTCTGTACTCCACATGCATTTCTCAGCAGTTCCATCTCCACTGCTCTTACTCTCGACTTTTCATTTTCATGCCACATGATAGTCTCACATCCATATGTTAAAGTTGGCACTAACACTCCTTCATGTAAGCCTCGTGCAGCTGCAACACTTAAGCCTCTGTTTTTTATCAAGGCCTTCATTACACCAGCTACTTTTCTTCCTTGTGTCACTCTACTTTCAACTTCTTTTGCACATTTTCCTCTCTTTTCTCTCGCTGTACCCGGGTATTTGAACACACTCACCAATTCCAGTCTCTCTCCATTCACTGTTACATCGCACTGGGAGTCACCTTCTCTCTCAATAACCATCACCTTACTCTTTTCTACATTTACTCTCAAGGCACGACGGTTACAAACATCAGCAAAACTCTGCACTAGCCGACCAAGTTCTTGTCTGGTACTTGCAAGCAGTACTGCATCATCTGCATACAACAAATTTGAGATATTCCATCGATCACCAGTCATTACCAACGCCATTCCTCTCTCCATTACTTGTGTTTTTTACTTCTCTCATCACCCCATCCATATATACATTGAACAACCATGGGGACATCACACAACCTTGTCGCACGGCCACACCGATCGTGAACCATTCGCTTAGATGCCCATTAACCTTTACACATGCATCACTACCATTATAAAAATTCTTGGCGGCACCTAGCAGCTTACCCTCTATACCGGACATGCGCAAAACTTTCCACACTCCTTCTCTGTCCACTTTATCGTAGGCTATGTTTTTTTTAGATCCATGAATGCCATAAATACCTTATGGTCCTTCTCACAAGCCTTCTGTACTATCTGTCCCACTAGAAATATTTGATTCACACACCTCTGCCACTCCTAAAGCCACCCTGTTCATCACTCACCAGGATTCCTGATATCTCTCTTAATTTCTCTATAATAATTCTTCCATATACCTTCCCTACCACACTCAATAAAATTATGCCATGATAATTCCTGCACTCACTTGCCTCACCTTTATTTTTGTACAAGGGTACAATCACAGCCTTCTTTCACTCTGCAGGCACAGTTTCACTCATCCATGCCTTCTTACATATCTCCAACAAGCACTTCATTCCACTCTCTCCACTACACTTAAGCATCTCTGCATACACCTCATCAACCCCAGCTCCTTTCTCATTTTTCAGCCGCTTCACGGCACTCTTCACCTGTGCGAGTGTCACGCCTCCTGGTACTGCATTCCTTCTCTGCGCACCCCCAAACCTATCATGTTTACAGTCTCTCTCTATTCCCATTCATCAGGCTTTCAAAATATTCTTTCCATCTCGTCCTTACATCATCTCCATTGGTTAATAATCTGCCGCGTACATCCTTGACACCATCGCATTTCTTTGCACTTCCAATTCTACATTTCCGCACGTCTTTCCACAATAACTTTCTATTTTCACAGTAGTTTGCATTCATTTTTCTTCCTAGATCCTCATTTACCTCCCTCTTTTTCCTGTTCACTAGTCTCTTTACGTGCTTCTTGCTCTCAACATATTCAGTTCTTATTTCAACTGAACCCCTGTTCTGTAACCACTTTAGCCACTTCTTCGTCTTTTCCTCCACCGCTCTTTTTACCTCCTCATCCCACCATGCCGTACCATTCTTCTTTGTTGTTACTCTTGCCACCCCACACAACGCTTTAGCATTCCTAACTAAGC
This sequence comes from Coenobita brevimanus, assembly GCF_032717465.1. Taxonomy (NCBI): domain Eukaryota; kingdom Metazoa; phylum Arthropoda; class Malacostraca; order Decapoda; family Coenobitidae; genus Coenobita; species Coenobita brevimanus. The sequence goes on from NC_137009.1 coordinate 3,743,378, forward strand.
AATCCCTATATGCATTCCACAGGCTGTCCAAATCCATTTAATTCCAATTCAGTAATTCTAACTCCTCCGCTACTTTGGTCCTGTAATCATCTGCCATTTCTTTGATCCTCAGCTTCTCAACTTTCAGTCTTTCTCCCAGACTGCTCCTCTCTCTCCTGATCCACCTCACTCCTCTCAGCTTGATCTTGCATATCACAAACATATGATCTCACAGACCTCCACATCGTCCTCTCACGGCCCTCGTATCAGCAACCATTCCCATCATCGACCTCTCTACGAGCACGTAATCAATCAGACTTCTTTCAACACGATCCCCGTTCCCTCTGTACCATGTATACTTATGCGCATCATTGTGTTTAAAATACGAGTTACAAATGCACAACCTCCTCTCCTGACACGTATCCTTTAGTCTCTTCCCATTATCATTTTCTCCTGGTACTCCATAACAACTCATTATGTCATCCTCAGGACCAGTGCCTATTCTTTCATTCATATCCTCCATTACAATCACTTTATAGCTCCTGGGCATTTCTCCCACTACTTCGCCCAGCTCATCCCAAAATCTGTCTTTCTTTCTCTCACTCCTGTCCTCACACGATGCATATGCTACAATCACTGCCACTTTCACTTCTCAAACTTGAACTTGACATACATACACCTCGAGCTGACACATTTGTAGTCTCTCATTCCACTCTGCCACACCTCATTCATCAACAAAGCAATCCTTCCTTGCATCTTCCTCTCCCATTCATTCCCGATCTTACACATCTCACATCCTCCCATTCCTCCACTTCACACCCTTTCCTCTTTGTTTCACACAGTGCCACCATGGCATTTCTCGCACTCTTGAACACATTCACCACCTCCACCCTCTTGCTTCACTCATTCACACGAATGAATGTCAAAAGATCTGTGTTCATATCCATGTACTTCAGAGCATATTGGATTTCAGACCCAGAATTTTTAGGTGATGAACTAAAAATGATTCACAGCATTGGAAAGAAGCTAAAATATCCACCAAGTATACTAACTCAGTGCCACAATACAGCCAAAAAACGATTCCTTGAAGGGAAAACTAATAGGCCAGATCCCCAGAATATTCAAAGTACCCTTGTCCTCCCTTTCCATGAAAATTTTATTGATGTTGTTCACATACTGAAGAAACTCAATGTACAAGTAGTATTCAAATATGAGAATACCATTAAAAAAAAATGAGAGTGTGCATAGAAAACATCTACATTTTACTTTTCTGTCTCACTCTGTCTGAAGATGTAATATGCAAATGTATTCACTGTCACTCCTTTCAGTTCTACTGTGGTTATTTTCCATACATACATACATCATCATCATCATCATCATCAGCCATAACTAGTTCACTGCTGAACAAAGGCCTCCCAACCTTTTCCACGAATTCCTTGACTAAGCAAATCTTTGCCACGTTTTCCCTGCAAATTTCTCTATCTCATCTCTCTATCTCCTGTCTGGCATTTTTCTGCTACACTTACAATCTCTTGGTGTCTAGTCAGTCAGCCTGTTGCTCCATCGGTTATCCCTTATTCTTGCTATATGGCCTGCCCACCTCCATTTCTGTTCTTTTACAACTTCTATAATATCTTTGACTTTAGTCTGCTCTCTCACCCAAGTTGATCTTTTCCTGTCTCTTAAAGATATTCCCAACATTGACCTTTCCATTGCTCTCTGAGAACGGATTAATTTATTTTCCATTGATTTTGTTAGTTTCCAGGTCTCACAACCATACATCATAGCTGGAATTATACATTCGTTATATACTTTTCGTTTCATACAAACTGGCAAGCTACTTTTCATAATGTGTCTATGTTTACCGAAAGCTTTTCATCCAATTGTAATGCGTCTTTTTATTTCGCTCTCATTATCTTTCGTTAATTTTAGTATTTCTCCCAGGTAATTGTACTCCTCAACTTCTTCAAGAATTTCATCGCTTATTCTGATGACGCTCTTTGGTGTTCGTGGATTAAACATTACTTTAGTTTTACTTCGGTTCATCTTCAGTCCTACTTTCAGACTTTCTCTGTTCAGGTCATTTAACATTTCTTGCAATGCCTCCGCTGTTTCTGAGATAAGGACAATGTCATCTCCAAATCTTAAATGGTTTAGCTTTTCTCCATCTCTGTTCACTCTTTTATTTTCCCAGTTTACCTTTCTGAAAATACTTTTAGGCATGCTGTAAATAATTTCGGTATATATATATATATATATATATATATATATATATATATATATGATGGAAAGCCCTCAGTAACATAGGATAATTACATATTAAGCCATGCGTCACAATAACTCTCCTTTTTTTTCTTCTTCTTATCATCAGATAATTTTACCATGTTTCTGGGAGATACCTGGAAGTAATGAGGGTATCAGTAATCTATATTAATGTCTTTGTATCTTGAGTTCTCTCTTGAAATAAATAAATAGAATATTTCTGTAGTAATATGAATACAGGGATTTTATGCCTTTATTCTGAAAGGATTAATACGTTCTTGGTTACAAACGACTTGTTTGTGGGTGTTACTGCTAGTGGAACCAGAGAGGGACCAAAAGGCAGAGCATGCTGACATGAGAGAGAGAGAGAGAGAGAGAGAGAGAGAGAGAGAGAGAGAGAGAGAGAGAGAGAGAGAATCATTAGCAATTCCATAGTAAAAAGTATATATATATATATATATTTGTCATAATGTCACTGCTTTACAGGGTACCAGTAGTGATGCCTGAATTGAATGAATTAAAGAGGCGGAAAACAGAGTAGAGCTGCAAAACAAAATCCACAAAGGTTGCTAAACTTCTTCTCAAAGGTGGGCGAGAAAGTCATTAAACATAAATATATATAAAAATCACGAATGCATCAGCTAAAATTGACATAATTTTGGTAAAACTTGATACAATTGTAAGAAAATGCTATTACATGGACATGAATCACTCAGATCTATAAAACTGTGAAAGTGACAACATTCAAAACAGGCTGGGTTTAGAAAGCAGTGATTGCTGCCGTAGCTTGAGACAATACAAAAAGGTGGTGCAGTGCCTGCAGGAAGGAGTGTGGCATTAGTACTACTTTGTCTTTGAGGCTTCAGATGATGGGATGGCATGCATATTCAGTAAAGTGTAAAAAATTAAAGGCTTGGATACATATATGCTACCATATTGTGGGTTATATAGAAATGATAAATGAAGTTTTGTAAGAAGTCTAATAATTACTGAGCAACTCTTAGAGGTGTTTATGCTGTGAAGTGCTATATAATTTACACAACTACTAAAGTGTTTTTTCTTTTTCCATGGCTAAAACAAAAACTCCGTTATTGGCATCAGTACACTGAATCCATTTTACCTTAGGGAGAGGCTGTGAAGGTTGACAGTGGATGCCCCCTGCATGTACTACAGCTGGGACTATTGGTCGTGGTGGCAAGTCAACTGTTTTCACACTGTAGAGACAGAAGATATCTTAAGTGCTGTCGAAGATACTGCAGGTATGAGTGGTTTCAAAAGAAGACACTGGATGCTTTAATGTTAAAATTATCATTTTACTGATTACAGAAAACTTTGGATGTGTTTGTTATGGCCACCCTAGATGAATTCGGAATTACTATTCATCGAACTTAACTTGGCGACGATTGTTTCCTTTCCCAAGTATTTTTCATACCCTGGTGACAAAAGGGAAATCTCTTATCCTTTCCATAGCACTTCCTCATCAGTAACACTTTATTCAATAATCATGATTTGAGAGACTGAAGTTTGAAGCCAAGGTAAAGTGGAAATAGCACAGACAGACAAAAAGAAAGAAGCTTGTCCCAGTGAACCACATAACATCCTACCTGTTAATGAGTACGATACTGGAGTTATAGCGGATGGTGTGGAAACTGGGCATATCTTCTGGGCACAGACCTCGACGGCGACACTCATTCTCAATACTGCAACACCAGAATAACAGTACAGTAAAAATACTTTTTTACCCTTACATAGCATCATCTAAGTACTAACTCCTTCATTCTGATGACACAATACTGATTTTAGTTTTGCTATCTCATGAGAGTTTACTTAACTACTGGGGAATTTTTCATAATGGTATGACTTTAAAAGAGAGTGTTTCTTAGCCTTATTCCGCAAGAGATTTCCCGTAGCTTTACATTTCAGTTCTTTTGAAGCAGATAGAGTAAAATAAAATGCTCTTATTGCAGTCATGGCATTATACACATAACCAGCTCTTAGCGTCCGCATATCATCCACAACTTGCTAACACCATCATATGCCATTCCTACAGAAAACTCTCATAACATACTGTATTATAACGTAATTCAAAGTACAGTTTGCACTCATACATTCAGTACAACAGGGCAACAGTATATTGCAGAGCAATGAACTGTAGAACTTGAAATATGAGAATAAGGTACTTAATATTTATAGACTCCTTAATTGTCTTACATCCAACATTGTACACAAGATATTACAGTAAAATAATACTAACAAACAAAACAAAAATATCACGTACCTACGTATGACATGATGTTCAAATACAATCCCAAACATGGCCTCTGAGAGAGTATTGACAGCCCGCTGTGTAAAGGTCATTGGATGTTTGAAGGCTAACATCTTGGAAGCAACAAAGGAAGGGAAATTTGGATTTCCTATGATATCAGAAAAAGGACTGACAAGTCCAGCCGGAATAACATATATGAAGGGCACCTGTGGAGGAAATATACATATGAGGCGGTATTAAAACAAATCAAAATACAGTAATAGAAAACAAAAGAAGTAGCAACTTAATGTATAACAGCTTATTTCAGTTAATAAATTATCTCAGACACACCTGGTAATCAACACAACATCCTGCTTTGCAGTATACTCAGTTATTTGTGGGCTGTAGTATGAAGACAAAGGTCGAAAACTGGTAATATTTGTTACTCAAAGGAAAGACAAATCACACAGAGTTCTTGGAGAGTTCTGAGCGGTGTTCATACGAATAATTGCACAGCAGGTCAATGGAGATAGTTTATTTTTGTCCCACCTTACTGTGTTTTTTTTTTTTATGTGCAGCGTCACCATGGATTGAGTAAAAATTTAAGTGTGTGTGTGTGTGTGTGTGTGTGTGTGTGTGTGTGTGTGTGTGTGTGTGTGTGTGTGTGTGTGTGTGTGTGTGTGTGTGTGTGTGTGTGTGTGTGTGTGTGTGTGTGTGTGTGTGAGTAATTGCCACACTTAGCCATTAAGGATTCCTTGATTATGAAGTTTGTACGGATTATAATATGTTATCTTATGCTGGAAATAATCGTCACTTTAGCTATTATTACTTCACGGTCTATTTTCACTAATGCATCTGGGGTGCTAATAAGAAATTACTAATTCGTATAAGAAACATGGTTACAAATAATAACAAAATACATAAAAGAAAATTTACCTTCAGCCGGTGAACAACTGACAGAAAACAGTCAGAGAACCCTGCAGAGAGCATTATAAGATCAAACTCTTCAGTTAAAAGATTTTGCATTTCTTCCTTTTCTAAGGCATCAGAACAGGCTTCAGGTATCTCCCGCAGGAGGGTAAGTGGGCCCGTTACTTTCCCCTCAAACATGTTGGGAATGATTCTCGAAATGTCCATGTCTGGCAGCACAACCTCTCGCACATTCTCACGCAGCTTTGACGGTTGGTAAGCGGACACCATTGTGATCTGCAGAATAATAACACTGCTGAATAATATTATTCAATATTTGTGTATTTCAGACTTCATACGTAAATACCTGATTGCCAACACAGTTTTGACAACCATTCTTAAAAATGACCGCATTTTCCTCCATTGCTTATCAAATCCAAAGGGTCATTGTGATATTTATTGCTTACATAATGCCATTCAGGGCACACAACTGATTATTAGTGCCGTACATGTGTAGTCCTGGGAATTTGCGCTTCTGATGACTAATAATGATGTAAGGCCATAAAAAATGAAAAGGAAAAAAATCTCTCTATCTATCTATTGCCAGAAGCCTTAATCCCTTACGGGGTGGCCACAAACAAATCGCCTCCACGTCACCCTGTCGCCCGCCATTTCACTGCCCTACTCCAAACTCACACCCTCCTCTCTCATATACCTCTCCAGTCCATCCCTCCACCTCATCCTCGGTCTCCCCCTCCCTCTCCACCCCCTCCAACACACTCACATACACTCTCCTCGTCAGTCACTCACCCTCCATCCTCTCCACATAGCCAAACCACCTCAGTGTGTTCCTCATAACGCTTCCTAGCACATCCACATCCACACCACATCGCTCCTTTATATCCTCATTTGTCAGCCTGTCTCTCCATGTGACTCCACAGGCTCCTCTCAAATAATTCATTTCCACTGCTCTCATTCTTGACTTGTGTCCTTTCAACAACGTCCAAGCTTCACTTCCATGCGTTAGAGTTGGTATCACAATACTGTCATGTAGTAACTTTTTCACTTCCATGCTTACTTCCCTGTTCCTTATCACTGATTTCAAGGAATCAGCAACCTTTCTTCCTTGTTGTACCCTTTCAAGCACTTCACCCTCTAAACTTCCATCCTTACTCATCACAATACCCAAGTACTTAAACGTACTCATATTTTCTATTTCCTCCTCATCCAACCTCACTGTACATTCACTGACTTCACCTCTCTCAAAAACCATCACTTTCCTCTTCCCTACATTCACCTTTAGATTCCGTTTTTTACACACTCTCCCAAACTCATCCACCAAGCCTTGCAGTTTCCGTTCGTCTTCACTTAACAACACAGAATCATCTGCAAACAACAATACAGGGAGTTTCCAAACACTACCCTCTCTCACTAGGGCCACTCCAAAATCCACTGCCCTACCACGTATCTCTTTTATTACCCCATCCATGTGCAGATTGAATGACCATGGAGACATGACACATTCCTGTTTCAACCCAACCTTCAAAGAGAAAAAATCACTCAGTTCACCATCCACACGCACTGTAGCATTAGCACCATCATACATACTTTTCACAGCATTCAACAACTTCCCATCTACTCCATATATTCTTAATATTTTCCACAATCCTTGTCTATCCACCCTGTCATATGCTTTCTCCAAATCCATCAAGGCCGCATACAAGTTCTTTCCCTTCCCTAGAACTTTTCCACTAAAGATCTAACAATGAATATTTGATCTACACAACCCCTTCCCTTCCTAAAGCCTCCCTGTTCTTCTCCAACTAATTCCTCTGTTCTTTCTCTAACTCTGTCAATAAGTATCCTACCATACACTTTTCCTTTTACACTAAGAAGACAAATGCCCCTATGATTACCACACACTTCTTTTTCTCCTTTTCCTTTGTACAAGGGAATAATTATACCTGACTTCCAATCCTCCGGGACTCTACCTTCCTCCCAGGCAAATCTGCACATCTACCACATCCATTCTGACTTCCTCATGGCTGACATTAAAATTTCTTCAGTTGATGTATTTTCTGCCATCACTGGCCTCAGTACTAACAAGGCATATGGGCCTGATGGGGTCCCTCCTGTTGTTCTCAAGAACTGTGCTTCTGTGCTTACACCCTGCCTAGGCAAACTCTTTCGCCTTTGTCTGTCAACTTGTACCTTTCCTTCTTGCTGGAAATTTGCTCTCATTCAGCCAGTCCCAAAGAAGGGTGACCACTCCCAACCCTCCAACTATCGTCCAATTGCTTTAATGTCCTGTATTTCAAATGTTTTCGAGTCAATTCTCAATAGAAAAATTATAAAGCATCTTTCCTATCACAACCTTCTTTCCGATCGTCTGTATGGGTTCCGTCAGGGACGCTCCACTGGCGATCTTCTCACCTACCTTTCAGACTCCTGGTCATCCTCCTTTCGGGACTTTGGCGAAAGCTTTGCCATTGCACTTGACATCTCAAAGGCTTTCGATCGAGTCTGGCATAAATCTTTAATTTCCAAACTGCCCTCCTACGGTTTCTATCCTTCTATCTGTGCCTTCATCGCTAGCTTCCTTTCTGGTCGTTCTATAGCCGCTGTTGTAGACGGCCATCGTTCTTCTCCTAGATCTATCAACAGTGGTGCTCCTCAGGGCTCTGTCCTATCACCAACTCTCTTCCTTTTATTCATCAGTGATCTTCTAAGCTGTACATCTAACCCTATCCATTCATACGGTGAAGACTCCACCCTTCACCTTTCCATTCGGTTCCCGCAACGCCCATCTCAACAGCTGCTTCAACAAACAAGGGATGAGGCTATGGCACACCTAATGTCTGACTTGGCTCGTATCTCTGACTGGGGTAAAAATAATATGGTTGTTTTTAATGCATCTAAGACTCACTTCTTACACCTATCAACCCAACAAAATCTTCCACAGGTATACCCATTAATGTTTAATAATATTCAGCTTAATCCTGCATCATCCTTGAACATGCTTGGGGTTTCATTTACTCGGGACTTATCTTGGAAAGATCATATTACATCTCTTGTAAAATCTGCTTCCAAGAGATTGGGTGTGCTAAGCCGACTCCGCTTTTTTTTTACCCCTGCACAATTGTTGACTCTATACAGGGGTTTTATCTGCCCCTGTGTGGAGTACAACTCTCATGTGTGGGGAGGCTCCCCACATACAGCCCTTCTCAATAGGGTGGAGTCAAAGGCTTTTCATCTCATTAACTCTCCTCCTCTTACTGACTGCCTTCAACCTCTGTCTCTTCGCCGCACTGTTGCATCTTTATCTCTTTTCTATCGCTACTTTAATGGTCACTGCTCCTCTGAACTGTCTGCTTGCATTCTTCCACCTCTACGACGGGCGCGTAGCATCCGTCTGGCAGCAAACTCTCATCCCTTTTCTTACCAACTCTCTAATGCAAGAGTTAACCGTTACTCCCAGTCTTTCATTTATGCAACAGGTCAGCTCTGGAACTGTCTCCCTCTGTCTGTATTTCCTGCTGCCTATGATCTCCAGTCTTTCAAACACAGTGTGTCCAGGCATCTCAAAATGATCGGATCTTGAATTTGGCCCTCTACTGTATTCTGTTTTTCTCTTTGAGGGAACTGTTACTGCGGGCTCATGGCCTTTGGTTCCTTCTTCCTCGCATTAAAAAAAAAAAAAAAAAAAAAACTATCTCTCCCCCATGTTTCAGCATTTCACCACACACTCCATCAATTCCTTGGGCTTTCCCCAGTTCGACTTTCTTCGTTGCTTCCACAACTTCTATCCTAGTGATTTCTTCCTGTCTTCTCACCTCTCTCCTTCTCCCAGCCATTCCCCAGCCACTTATACTCGCATTACTTCCATTCTCTATATTCAACAATTCCTTAAAGTGTTCTCTCCATCTGCTCACTTTTTCTCCCTCCTCCACTAGTAATCCACCATATTTACCTTTCACTCCCCTACTAACTTCACTGCCACCCTGTCCTACTCTCTTCACCTCTTTCCAGAAAATTTTCTTACAGTCCCTCCACTTTACACTCAAATTCCTTCCAAATTCCTCATCCACTCTCTTCTTACTCTCTCTTTCTAATCTTTTCACATCTCTCTTCCTTTCTACACCTCTCTCTTCCGTCTCTCAACTTCTTCCACGCCCTTGTTTCTCATCCTATCATTGTATGCTTTCTTCTTTTGTGCCACAGCCTATCTCACTTCTTCGTTCCACCATGTTATTCCTTGCACCCCCTTCCGTCTCCTCTTCACCCCGTACACCACATCACATGCTGCACATATTTCTTTTGTGAATATTCTGCACACACCTTCCACGTCCCCCATCTGCTCCAATTCAAGTTTACCCAATCATTCCTCCATTTCTCTCTTATATTCTGCCTTTTTCTCATCTTCTTGTGACCTTTCCACTCGCCTTGGAACTACTTCCTCCCATCCTTCTCTTCTTCTATTTCTCCATCTTACTTGGGTCTTGATTCAGGCCACCACCAAGTTGTGGTCAAAAAGTCCACTTCCCCAACCTCTATAAGCTCTTGCATCTATTACACATCTTCGCATCTTTTCATCCACACACACAAAATCAATCATTGCCTTCCTTTCATTCAGTTCACCATCCACCCTTCTCATCACTCACCACGTATACCTGTGGATCATTTTGTGCCTGAAGAGGGTATTGGCTATCTCCAACCCCCTCCCGGCACAAATGTCCACTAATGGACTGCCATTCTCATCTATCTCAGGAGGCACACCCTACTGACCAACTATTCCATCCATCACATGTATATTTTACTGTTGCGAAAAGAAGGGTTGAATTTCTATGCAGCCTTTATAACCTATTGATGGAAGTGATGCCATTTTGCTTTAATACATTCTTGCTCTTTGCAAGCCATTTCATTAGGTTTAGGATGGATTCTTTGATTTCAAATGAGTAGGTACTTCCTCCGCTACCACTTGCACTTGGAAAGATTTTACCCAAACTAACAAAAATTATCTTGGAATGACAAATTAAAGTAAAACTGGTGCGATTCCATGAGTTGATCTAGGGATGTCACCCATCCTGCCTGGGCAGCACCCCTGGTGTGTCACATTAAGGTAATATCCTGTACCGCGCATATATATAATGCATATTATACTGGTTATTATGTTTTTTACTCTCATAGAAACCATCTTTGATAAGAAGTGTTGCTTAGATGATGAAGATCAAGATGTCCAACACTCATTTCTTTTTAAAATGTGGGCAATACCTCAGAAATATTCCTGGATCTGCTCCTGCAGTCAATGGTGTTGGAGGAATAATTATCTGGTTTACATCTACAACAGCGTCTATATGATCAAATACGGCAGTGTTAAAATTTACCCTTCCTGTTTAAAAATTCCATGGCATAATTACAGTATTTAAGAAGCCAAGGACAGTGACGGATATCATAGGTATTACTGCTATTCAAGAGGAAAAGGGATGCAAGGAACAGCATGGAATGAAGATGTGAGACAAGCTGTGGCACAACTGAAGAAAGCATATAGTGAGTGGATGGAAAGCAGAGGCACGGGGGAAGTTGAGAGACTGAAGGGGGTTATTTGTAGAGAGGAAACGAGAGGTGAAAAGATTAATAAGGGGGAGTAAGGAGAGAGTGGATAAGGAATTTGGAAGGGTTTGAGTGTAAAGTGGAGGAAATGTAAGACAATGTTCTGGAAGGAGGTAAAGAGAGTTAGAAAGGGTGATAAACAAGTTAGTAGGAAAGTGAAAGACAAAAATGGTAGGTTGATAGTGGAGGCGGGGAGAAAAATTGAACTGATGGAGAGTACACTTTAAAGCACTGTTAAACATGGAGAAAGTAATGCAAATATAAATGTCTGAGGAATGGCTGAGAGAATTAGGGAGGTGGAAGGGGAGGAAGAGATCAGTAGGATGGAAGTAGTGGAAGCAATGAAGGAAATCAAAATGGGGAAAACCCCAGGAATTGATGGAGTGTGTGGTGAAATGCTGAAGCATGGGGGAGAGATAGTAGTAGAATAGATATGGAAGATGTGGAAATTGGCCTGGGAGGACGGTAGAGTCCCAGAGGATTTGAAGTCAGAAGTCAGGTATAATAATTTCGCTGTACAAATGTGAAGAGGAAAAAGAAGTGAGTGGTAATCATACAGACAGTCGTCTTCTTGGTGTAATAGGGAAATTATATGGCAGGATACTTGTTGGCAGAGTAAGGGAAATAACAGAGAAATTAGCTGGAGAAGAACAGGCAAGTTTTAGGAAGGGAAGAGTTTGTGTTGATCAGATATTCATCTTTAGGTCGCTAGTGGAAATGTTTCTAGATAAGGAAAAGAAGGTGTACTCGGCCTTCATGGATTCAAAGAAAGCATATGACAGAGTGGATAGAAAAGGAATATGGAAAATATTAAGAATATATGGAGTAAATGGGAAGTCATTGAATGACGTGATGATTATGTATGAGGATATCAAGGCTGCAGTGTGTGTAGATAGCAAACTAAGTGAATTTTTCTATCTGAATGTTGGATTGAAACAGGGATGTGTCATGTCCCGATGGTTGTTCATTCTATATAAGGACTGGGTTTTCAAAGAGATGAAGGTACGGTAGTGGATATTGGAGTGGCCTTAATGAAGGAGGGCAGGTTTGGAAACTTCCATTACTGTTGTTTGCAGATGATTTTATATTGTTACGAGAAGACGAGGGGGAACTGCAAGGCTCGGTGAATGAGTTTCAAAGAGTGTGTAAAAAATAGTATATGAAAGTAAATATAACGAAAAGCAAAGTTATAATCCTTCTGAGAACTAAAGTCACTGGATATACACTGAGGCTGAATGATGAGGAAATAGAAAATGTGAGTGCATTTAAGTACCTGGGTAGTGTGTTGAGTAAGAATGGAAGTTTGGAAGATGAAGTGCTTGAAAGGGTACATTAAGGAAGAAAAGTTGCCGATTCTTTGAAAGCAGTAATAAGAAATACGGAAATGAGCACGGAAGTAAAAAAGTCGCTGCATGATAGTATTGTAATACCAAGTCTAACATATGGAAGTGAAGCTTGGACCTTGTTGGAAGGACACAAGTCAAGAGGAAGAGCAGTGGAAAGGAGTTATTTGTGAGGTGCACATGGAGTTACATGGAGAGACAGACTTATAAATGAGGAAGTGAAGAAGCGTTGTGGTGTGGATCTGGATGCGATATAAAGCGTTAGAAGTACATTAAGGTGGTTTGGCCACGTGGAGAGGATAGAGTGAGAGACGTACAAGGAGAGTGTATGTGACTTTTTTTATGCGAGGAAGAAGAAACCAAAGGCTGAGCTCGAAAGAATGCTACCTCCAAGAAAAAAACAAAAACAATACAAAAGAGAGCCAAATTCGGGATCCATTCATTTCGCGCGTTTGAAAGAGTGGAGATCATAGGAAGTAGGAAATACAGACAGATGGAGACAGTTCCAGAGATGACCTGTTGCATAAATGAAGGACTGGGAGTAGCGGTTAACTCTTGCACTAGAGAGTTGGACAGAAAAGGGATGAGAGTTTGTTGCTAGACGGGTGCTACGCACCCGTCGTAGAGGTGGAGGGATGCAAGCAGACAGTTCAGAGGAGCAGTGACCATTGAAGTAGCGATAGAAAAGAGATAAAGAGGCAACAGTGCTGTGAAGAGACAGAGGTTGAAGGGAGCCAGTAATAGGAGAGTTGATGAGATGAACTGCTTTGACTCCACTCTATTGAGAAGAGCTGTATGTGGGGAACCTCCCCACACATGAAAGCTGTACTCTAAACAGGGGCGAATAAAACCCGTGTATAAAGTCAACAGCTGTGCAGGGGTAAAGAAGGCAAGGAGTCGGCTTAGCACACCTAATATCTTGGTAGCATATTTTACAAGAGATGCAATATGATTTTTCCAAGATAAGTCCCGTGTGAATGACAGGGGGAGGTCGATAAGATGGAGGGATGAAGTGGAGAGGTATATGAGGGAGTTGGGTGTGAGCAGGGGATAGGGCAGTCAAATGGTGGGGGACAGGGTAAAATGGAGGTGACTTGTCTGTGGTCTCCCCTTGCGGGATAAAGGCGTCTGGTAATGGATAGACAGCTAGTTACTATTCAAAGTGGTCCACGTATAACGCTTCTCTTGCACTCCGACAGAAGAGCTCTCGTGTTGAATAGAGCGAAAGAACAACAGTTCCTATTACTGGAGAAATCACCCACTCCATACAATGGTTCATGGGTAGGCATAAGTGTAGAAGGTTTTGGGAGTGTGGGGCGAGAAGTGTGTAAAAATTTTATGTAGTGGTTTTAAGGGTGAGTGGTAGAGTCGATAGGATTATATTTATATCTAGATCATTGGCAGATACATTTGCTACCATCCAGATCGCCTGAGGTTCCAAAACAATGGATAAAGGGGGTAATACTACATGAAGAGGACTCTGTGTGTGTGTGTGTGTGTGTGTGTGTGTGTGTGTGTGTGTGTGTGTGTGTGTGTGTGTGTGTGTGTGTGTGTGTGTGTGTGTGTGTGTGTGTGTGTGTGTGTGTGTGTGTGTGTCTGTCTGTCTGTCTGTCTGTCTGCCTCTCTCTCTCTCTCTCTCTCTCTCTCTAGTGTGTAATAAATAAGTCACCTGATGGCCATGGTCTGCCAGTGCGTTGACGATGCCCATATAAAAGTTCTTCTGGCTCTTTGACGCTATAGGACTGAGGAAGAAGATACGACCCGCCTGCACAGATGACACACACGCCACCGCAGCCACCAGCAGCAACCACACCCGCATCTGCAAACCACAATGTACAACAGTTAGGGGAGCTTGTGGTTAGATGGTTTGCAAAAAATGCACATCTTAATACTCAATCACTCAATGATTTTTCCTCCTGTTGAAGATTGTATTGCAATATGGATTGGTCTAGCAGGTATCTTCTGACTGCTGAATTGTTAAAACATCTGTTGGCATATTCAGGTTTGATGCTGATTTTCCTTTGCACCTCTAAGACCCAGCTGTTGTTTAGTCATCATGCTCTGATCAGTCGTTTTTGCATGTGGCCCGTCCCCGTCCCACACTGTCACAGGTTCAAACAGCAGTAGTTCAGTATAGGAATGACGTTGCCCAGCGAGCTGTTCTTCTTAAGGTCAGCTCTTCGATTTACAATGGGATCAGGTCAGACGTTGTAAATAAACACTGCCTTCTTAAGTTTGCTGTCTTTATTTTCCAAATAACTACAGTTAGTGCTTGCCAACTTCATTGTTTTCACAAGTACGAGAGCTATATAATCTGCATAGGCACAGAACTTACACTGAACTAAACTCAAATTGAACTGAAATGAAAATGACTCTCCTAGGCTCTTCCACCTCCTTAAATACCCTTCTCTTTTTCTCCAGCATTCTAGGACGTGCTGGTACCTCTGCCTAGCAATAACAGTTACTAAGTCGGAGACATCGAAAACATGTCACATGTTGAAAAAAGTTACCCTTCCAGGCAGGGCGACTCCAGTTTTCTATGCACTCCCGCCATCCTTCCCTCATTCCAATCCTCCCATGACCTTCCTCACCCACTCCCATTACCCCCCTCTCTCCTCCTCCCCTACCCCTACCCCCTCCTCCCCCCTCCACCAACCCCCTTCAGAATTTTCCAGCTCATTTTCTTTCAAACAATAGCATGCACAATAATTATGGTGGTGTTCCTCACTCCCAACACCCTTCCCCCCCAGCACGTCTCCCCTCCCGACCTTCCCTCCCCCCGTCCCCTTCCCTCATAGCTGTGTAGCTGTCAAAATTTTAAAAAATGCGCAAAAGCATGCAGCGTCTTTTTCTTGGTGTTACACACTCCAACACCCACTCTCCTTCCCCTCTCCCCTCCCCCCCTCCCCACCATCCCCTCCCCTCAGAGCTGTCAAATCAAGTAGCTGTAAGAATGTTAAGGGAGAAAAAAGCTAAAGTATGCAAAATAATGATAACGGTGTGTGAGAAAGACAAACACACAAATACACAGTTTATTATTATAAAAAACAAACTTTACTAATATTTACAGGAAACATTACGGTATATACACGGATATTCATAACAATATAACATTAAAAAAAAAAAAAAATACATTCTATGTTTTGTGCATCGGTGTATACAATTACACAAACAATTATCTGGTACTGAATGAAAACATGCGACATGAATAGTAACAATGACGTATAATACTCTAGGCGGGCGGGGGGTGAGTTGTAAGTGGACGGCATACTACAGGGGGTGGGGGTGGGGGTGGGGGTGAGGTGGGGAGAGGGTTGGAGCGGTAGTACTGGGGTAAAGAGGTGGGAGACAGACACCACAAGACAAAGAGGACAGGCAGAGAGAGAGTACAGGGATGTGGAGGGTGGGTAGGGGGGATATAACCCTCCCCAGGAAGACAGGGAGGGGGGGGAAAAAGGAGGGAACCGCTGTGGCGTGATGGATGATGGCAGGGGAGGGGGAGGGAGGAAGCAGGAGGCAGTCAGAGGCAAGGGAGGGGGAGAGGGAACAAAGGTATTGGGATTTAGGAAGATGGCGAGAGGGCGGTGGGGGAATCACTCCCCCCTCCCTACTCAGGACTTAGTTCTCAATGGTTTGCATCGATATACATCACAATCGGGCTGAAGCCTAGTGTCTGCAGTTTTTCCCAAAGGCTCCTCTGTTGATCACATTCAGTATCTTGCATAATCCTGAAAAAGGATCGATCGATCCTGTTAGTACTTTAGGGGTTAAACCCACCCAAATGAAAAGGCTGTTTTCTCCTTTTCCTTTGTTGCAACCTTGACCTGGTGGTATCCTACTTTCATATCTAGGGTGGAGAACCACTTGGCACCTAACAAAACATCCAGTGTGTCATTAATCCCTGGCAAGGGGTATGCATCCTTCACTGTTACTTCGTTCAGGGATCAATAATCCACACAGCATCTTACCGAGCCATCCTTCTTCCTTACCAGAACAACTGCTGATGCCCATGGACTGCTGGACTTTTCTATCACTCCCTGACTTTGAAGATTCTCCATCACCATCTCCATTTCTTGTCTTTGAACTGGCGCCATCCTCTGAGATGGCTCTTTAATAGGGTGGTGATCTCCGGTGCCTATACAATGCTCCATCAGATCAGTGCACCACAGGTCTAGGTCTCCAGTGGAAGACATCAGCAAACTTCATCAGCAGCTGCCTCAACTTCAGCACTTGAGTTATCCAGGGAATGGCAACTCCTTGAAAATAGGTCTTGTAGTTGGTCTGGCAGATGTCCATCTTCTTTGACTACACTCCTTTTACAGGCCTTCCTCTGACGTTATTATGGGTCCACTGCCTGCACAGTCCCACAGTTTCTCTCTCATTGATCTTCTGTGGCTCGCAGGAGAATTTGGCCACCACAACCGGCACTTCACTTGCACCTGTTTCCACCAAAGTTCTCCCAACCATCATTCATGTCTGTGTCTTGCATCATACATCAGGCTCCACTACCCCTAGACAACTGCTGAAAAAGCCACTCACCTTGCACTGAAGCAATAGTTCTGATCTTGGGAGTATTGCTGTAGTGCGAAGCGCCCTCACCTTGCTGCCAGAACTGGTATAGCTCACTGCCGTGATGGGAACCGACTTTCCTTGGACCTTCAGCTTCGTGGAGCAGAAGTCCAGCTCACATCCCATGGACATCAGATAGTCCAGACCAAGAAGGCAAGGATCCTCCATCTTGGCTACATATACTGGCAGCGCAGGCTCTTCTCCTGCCACTTTAGTCAGGACATCCAAGGGTCCCTTCATTTCTGCACAATGCCTAGTTATGTCACACAATTATTCTGATGATTCAGACAGATACCTCTGATGTAACACATCAGGCCTCACAAAAGTCTTCTCTGAGCCCAAGTCAATCACCAGGAAACACTTCTTTCAGTCTATTCTTCCATCTACCTGCAAACTGTCAATTGCAGTTGTCTTGCATTTTCTCAGTGGTCGGTAATACTTGGGAAAAGCAGGTTGGTGTTTGCCCCTTAACACCATCCTCCACTAGTTTTCTGTTTCTTTCCAGGCTTCTGCAGCCTTCTTCTTATCCTTCTTTTTCTTCTTTGGACACTCAGAACTGAAGTGTCCAACCATACTGCATGTCCAACACCCTTTTGTTACAATTGCAGATTTCCTTGTACTGCCTTGTTCTTGCTCCTTCGTCCACTTGTATCAATCCTCTTTCTTTTGTCCCGGCTTCCTGCAGAACCAGCAACCTCCTGCGGTCTTCTCCGTTCCCTCTTCCACTTGTAGCAGTCTTGTTTCCTATGTCCTGGCCTTTCACAGTACCAGCTTCCTTCAAAATTTTCTGTATCACGTACCTGCCCCTTTCTTCCCCTGAATCCCGCTCTACGATCTGCCTGAAAAGTGGATGTCCTGGACCTAATATAGGATGCAAATTCTAGAGCCCTGGCTAGTGCTTCTTGCATGTTTCTTGATTGTGCCTGCTTCACTTGCACTTTCAACTCTGTGCTATCAAGAGCATCGATGAACTGGTGCCTCAGAAGAATAACCAACAGGTAGGTGCCGCTCCAGGGTATGCCTTGTATGCCATACTCTACAGGTTATCAGCAATCTGCTGTAGGGGTTCTCCTCGAGCCTGTACAAAGATCTGGAATCTTGCCCTGTAAACCTTAGTCTGCTGTATGGCCCCACATCTGCACTCCAGCACTTCTACTAAGGACTGATAAACTGATCCTCTCCTATACTGACAGCCGGACCAGAATTTCCATTGCGGCACCCATGAGGCTAGTGGCCAGCTGCACTGCCCTCTGTGTATCACCCCAACCATACTGGTCAGCAAGTAACTCAAACTGTGCATGATAAGCTTCCCATACTTTGTCATCAAATTCCTGATTTTTTTTTTGTAACTGGACCCCCATTATAGCCATGCACTTCACAGGTTTGAGGCCTAAAAACTGGGGCATCATGATTAAGTCTATCTTTCTATTGCCAGACGCTGTAATACTGTAAGTGGTGGGCACAAATAAATCACCTCCATGTCACCTTGTCTCCCACCATTTCACTTCCGTTTCCAGCTCACACACCTCTCTCTCATATACGTCTCCACTCCATCCCTCCACCTCATCTTTGGCCTCCTCCTCCATCCTTCCCTGCTCCACCTCACTCACATACACTGTCCTCATCAGTCTCTTGCTCTCCATCCTCCCCACATGGCCAACCACCTCGGTGTGTTTCTCCGAACGTTTCCTATGACATCCACATCCACACCGCAGTGCTCCTTTACTTTCTTATTTTTCAGTCTATCTCCCCATGTGACTCCACATGCTCCTCTAAGATAACTCATGTCCACTGCTCTCACTCTCGACTTCTGTCCCTCCAAGAAGGTCCAAGTTTCACTTCCACATGTTAGAGTTGGTATCACGATACTATCATGCAGCAAATTTTTCACTTCCATTCTCACCTCCCTGTTTCTTATCACTGCTTTCGAAGAACCAGCAACCTTTCTTCCTTCTTCTCTAAACTTGCATCCTTACTCATCACACTACTCAAGTATGTAAACGCACTTGCATTTTCCATTTCCCCGTCATCCAACCTCATTGTACATTCAGTGACTTCATTTCTCTCGAAGACCTTGACACTGCTCTTCCCTACATTCACCCTTAGATTCAGTTTCCTACACACTCTGTCAGACTCATTCACCAGCCTTGCAGTTCCCCTTCGTCTTCACTTAAAAACACAGTATCATCTGCAAATAACAGTACAAGGAGTTTCCACACACTGCCCTCTCTCAATAGGGCTCCAACATCCACTGCCCTACCTTATATCTCTTTTATAACCCCATCCATATATAGACTGAACAACCTTGGAGACATGACACATCCGTGCTTCAATTCAACATTCAAATAGAAAATTCACTCAGTTCACTGTCCACACGCACTGCAGCCTTAGCATCCTCACACTTCACGGCATTCAACAACTTCCCATGTACCCCCATCCCTATACAGACTGAACAACCGTGGAAACATGACACATCCGTGCTTCAATTCAACATTCAGATAGAAAAATTCATTCATTTCACTGTCCACACGCACTGCAGCCTTAGCATCCTCACACTTCACAACATTCAACAACTTCCCATTTACCCCATATATTCTTAATACTTTCCACAATCCTTATCTATTCTCCCAGTCATGTGCTTTCTTCAGATCCATGAAGGCTGCCTACAACTCCTTTCCTGTCTCAAGAAACTTTTCTACTAAAGACCTAAGAATGAATACTTGATCTACACAACCTCCTCCCTTCCAAAAATCTTTCTGTTCTTCTCCAACTAATTCCTCTGTTATTTCCTTACCTCTGTCTATAAATATCCTACCAAATACTTTTCCTATTACACTAAGAAGACAAATGCCTCTGTGATTACCACACACTTTCTCTTCTTTTTGTCCTTTGTACAGGGAAATAATTATACCTGACTTCCAATTCTCCGGGACTTTATTTTCCTCCCAGGTATATCTGCACATCTTCCACATCCATTCTACTACTATCTCTCCCCCATGCTTCAGCATTTCACCACATTCCATCAGTTCCTCGGGCTTTCCCAATTTTGACTTGGGATTCGTCAAGATTCACCATACATGGTCCGTTCTTTCCATATTCTCCCTGTACACTATCCTGAAGCTCAGCAGTGCAATATTTCTCTAGAGCCTCAATTTTCTCAGTAATTATCTTCACATGATTAACTACTTGCTTCAACTGGTTAGCTCCATGCTGTCTGCACTCCATCACTGTTCCCTCACTAATATTCACCTGGTTGCCAACATGCTGTCTGCACTTCATCACGTTATTGCTTACCTCGTACTTCTGCTGCCGTAGCTCAGCTTATACTTTCTCCTTAAACTCTTGTTGTTCTTCCTTTATTTCCCGCATGAAAGCGTCTAGATGTCTTGCATCCTCAGCTGTAACTCCCTCTGTTATTCCTGTAATGCCTCTTGAAGCTCATACTGGTCTTTCTGTTCTTCACTTTGTTCTTTTAGTTGCTCACTTTGTGCTTATAATTGTTCTTTGAGTTCTTTCTGTCCTTCATTCTGTACCAGTAATTGTTCTTTGAGTTCTTTCTGTCCTTTGTTCTTTGTCTGTAATTGTTCTCTGAGTTTATTCTCTCCTTCTTTCTGGGCTTGTAATAGTTCTTTGAGTTCTTTATGTCATTCATTCTGTGCTTGTACAATTTGTGTTTGTATTAGCTTCATGATTGCAGCCAGCGATGCCTCTTGCCTCGCTTGGCCTCTTGTCTGTACACCTTCTGCATCCATGTCGAAGGTTTGACTCCCTGCAGCACTTCTTTAATGATATAAGCTCCTGACACCACTGCTAAGTTCCCTTCCCACACTGCCACACTCTCCAAAAGCTGTAGTTCAGTATAGGAAGGACGTTGCCCAGTGAGCTGCTCCTCTTAAGGTAAGCCCTTCGGTGTAAAACAATGACATCAGCTCAGGTATTGTAAGCAAACACTGCCTTCTTAAGTTTGCTGTCTTTATTTTCAAAATAATTACACTTAATGCTTGCCAACTTCACTTCACTGTTTTCACAAGTACTGGAGCTGTACAATCTGCACTGACACTAAACTAAACTCAAACTGAACTGAAACGAAACTGACTCCCCTAGGCTCTTTAACCTCCTTAAATAGCCTTCCCTTTTTCTCCAGCTTTCTCGGACATGCTGATACCTGTCCCCAGCAGCAACAGTTACTAAATCTGAGACATCCAAAACATGCCACAGTTTTCTTACATTACACAACACTAAATTATTTAGCTTACAAAATGAAATAAAATTCATAATTTAACAGTGACATAAATAAAACATATAGAGAACAAGAGGTCAAATATTAATGTATGATTTTACAAAATAACTACCTTCACCATAGCAGGCTAATCGGCATCTTTCGTTCGTTCGTTCGTTTACAGTTTTCCTGCACCTATAGTGCAGGCCGGGCCATACATTAGCCCGGTCAGTGGTGTATAGGCTGACTAAAAAACCGTAAGGGGATTGAGCAGCACACACGCCCTGCCTCCTGGCTGGCTTTGTGGTGTGCATGCGGCAACTTTGGCACGCAACGGAGAAAATACGAGAAGTACTGAGGACCCTCAGACTACCTAACTAGGAAGTCCCACTTCTCAACGTTATATTATACTCGCAAATCGCCTTGAGCCATGAGACTGTTGACCTCTACTGAGTCTTTTAAGGGGCAGCTCAAAGCCTTTGTCTTTTCGTGAAGCTGCAGTCTTGAAAGAAGTGTTGTGATGGATAATTACAGGATTTGGTCATTGACAGTTCTTCAGACGAAATATGTACTGTATATGAATAATGTCACAATACTTTTAAGTGTAAAGGTTTAAGCGTGTTTTGAGTGCTAGTGAATTACACTGGGTGAACTGGCACTTGGAGAAACAAAAGATCATTATTGTTTTAATAATAATAATAATAATAATAATAATAATAATATTATTATCATTATTATTATTAATGCTGTTGTTGTTGTTTTATCGTTATTCTACAACACACACTGCCATGTCACATCTCTGGTAAGTGCATCACATCAGTCCCAACAGGTGTTAGGCTGAATAAAGACCTAAGTGTGTCCATAGCAACGAGGGGTTAAACTGCACCGATGTCCAGAATGTGGTTAGAGCGAGCATGAACACAGGAACAGTTAACACTGGTCGCCCAGGCACTGCGGGTGGCCAGTCTGTGGTAGTCCAGCTTTGTGGAAATACCGAACTAAGATATAAACGGCAGGTTTTTATCGTCACCTTAAATTAAGAGGAGTATGAGAAAGGGGCTTACTCAAAATTCACCATATTTTTAAGTAAAGCAAAAATATTACTTAAAACACTCATATCACTGAACTTAATGCAATGCCAAGAACTCGGTCAGCGAGTTGTCGATGCAGAGCATCCCTCGGTATGCCTCCATCAGACCCGCCACACTATTTCCACGACAGGATTTACTGTGTTGAAGAGACAAGCGATAAAAAGTCAGTCCCATATGACCTTGGCCTTTGACCCCTTGACCTTGGTTACCTGTTCAGTTCATCTTTTCATACTTTATCATTGACAAAAGTTTGGTCCAAATTCGTCGAGGGGTGGGAAGATAAAGCACCCACTGCCATATGACCTTGACCTTGCTAACCTAATTGGTTTATGATCCCTTAATATTGTATCACTGACATAAGTTTGGTTGAAGTCTGTAGAGGGGTTCAGGAAATAGTGCACCCACACCCTTGTGACCTTGTCCTTTGACCCTTTGACCTTGCTGACCTAATCAGCACATTGTTCCTTCATACTATATCACTGACAAAACTTGGGTCGAAATCTGCCAAGGAATTTAGGGGATACTGCGCCCACATGGATAAATTAAGTCAAATGACTTTGGCCTTTGATCCCTTGGCCTTGCTGACTTAATCAGTTTATTGTATTATCATGTTGTATCACTGACAAAAGTTTGGTTGAAATCCGTTGAGGAGTTCAGGAAATGACGCACCCACAAGCATTATGGATGCACAGACCCATGAACACGCGCATGGACGGACAGATCAATCACTTAATGCCTCCTCCACCACAATTGGGCGGATGCACTTTGAAGTTATGAGTTTGTATAGCTATGAATTTGATTGGGCATCGTTTGAAACATGATTTGGCACTTCAGTAATGAAAAATGCTTCAGAAACAATGGTTTTATGAGATTTTATGTGTGACCGAATAGGCTGATGTCTGCAATGCTCTCATTATATCCAAAACTCTCTAGTTAAAGCTATGATGCAAGTCACAGCTCGTGACGTGGAGAGCACAGAAACAGGAAATCAACCAACTTAAAAAGTGAAATAGCAGTGAAAAATAGTGAACCTGAACAACACTAATGCTATATATCATTTTCAACAAAAGCTACTTGGCTCGAATTCGTTCTCCTTGCTCAAACATGTTCCACACAAACGTATAGATACCTTCTACCTATTTCTAAAAAGCAGTACTAAATTTATCAGTATGTGGAGATTTCACTACATAAGTTGCCACAGTTCAGACCCTTTGTTTGTATCACTTCATCGCTACACACCATCCCTTCCCCTCTCCCATGACTCTGGTCTAACATTTGTTGGTTGGGGAATGAACTTCTATCAACTACTTCAATTCTCGATCCTCAGATGCTTCAGGGTCAAACTACGATTGTGAGCTGTGCAGGATTTATGTTGTTGACTACTTTCAGTAGGTATAGTTATGAAATGTACTATGTATTGCAAACTGAGGTAATCTGGCATACCGGTTTGATAGGTACCAATGTACAGACACTCATAAAAATTGTGGTTCTTCCCAAGTCAACTTCTTGCTTTTTGATATGGTAACACTGTAAGCCTTGCAGCTTCATAAGTTTCGGGTGGTATTCTAAACTTCTGTGCCTGTATGAAACCCTGTCTAGAATGAAGCATTACTTCCTGTAGTAGTAATATAAACACTACTGTATGTGGTGTTGCTGGGCCTTATCAAATGTAATACTAAGAAAGAATACTGAATGAATAACTATTGTATTGACTCCAGTCTAAAAAAAAAAAAAAATCCAAGATAAAGTCACGCATGTTTCAAACAAGCAGCAGATTTCTATGGAAGGCTGTTTGAGCAAAGGGGTGGAGTCAAGGGGACGGGGCCGAACGCCAAAGCAGCCAGCCAGTGCAGTGAGGAAGGAGATGCCCTATCACGGGACTGAAATTGTTTTGCAGTGCCCGATGTTTACATTCACGCCAAAACTTGTCGTTCATGTAACACATAAGCCCTCTCGTGCACCATAAGTTTTCAGTAAGTTTTGTTTCCCCCCACAGAACCAAAACCCAGCTCAGGCTCCTCCACTTGTGCGGAAAGGAAAAAAAATACTATTGTGCTTTTATTGTTATAAATCGCATCCCATCATCTTCTCTGATGTTTATACTATCAGATAAGAAAGAAAAAAACAAACACATAAAACAGATGAATAAATGTACAGAAATGAAGCATGAATAAACCTTATTTAGGTGAAAACTAGCTTCTCATAACTTCCCAACATCACTG
Organism: Coenobita brevimanus; assembly: GCF_032717465.1. Classification (NCBI taxonomy): domain Eukaryota; kingdom Metazoa; phylum Arthropoda; class Malacostraca; order Decapoda; family Coenobitidae; genus Coenobita; species Coenobita brevimanus. The sequence goes on from NC_137009.1 coordinate 3,767,827, forward strand.
TGAAAATTTTTTCCAGTGACGTGCAGTTGCAAAGAACATGTCTATAAGCAGAATTTCATGAGCTTCCAAATGAGTCTGGTTTCGAGTTAATATGTCCAAAAGGTTTCGAGTAAATCGAAAAAAAACTATATCTCCTAAAAACGTCTGATTTGTTTATTTCGTATGTTACTAGTGGCACTGAAGCAAACATATATGTAAATTCTATCCAGTTTTGTAGCCCAAAGGTTGCGGAAGTCCATAATATAATTCACAGCATTATAACCCTTACTGTTATTGAGAAAAATAATTTTGAAAAGTTACGATGGATTGCGTGCGGGGACAGCACCTACACTCTGGCCCCTAGGCTATGGTTGTCTTTCGTAACTTTTCCCCAAATAATTATTTGCACACATAGGTTACTTTGCTTTACAAAAGGATGCATAAGAAATCATCAGCTTGATCATGCTTTCTTTAGATTTTTGATGCAATCTATACTTTACAAGTAAAATGACTGGGAGATTAGCAGTGAAATGTGCCACAGTTTCCCTATGAGAAATATATGGTAAACACACAATTTATACCTTGCTATACAGTGGTATAAAAACTAAATAAATAAGATGGTTACTCACGTCCTCTAGCAGTGTTGTAGTGTTTCTTGAGAGGAGGTGGAGTTGCAGAGAGGACAGGTATGATCACAGCTTTTGTGTGTGTGTGTGTGTGTGTGTGTGTGTGTGTGTGCGATGTGATTTACTTCTGTATCCTTTCATCAGTATGATATTGATGAAAGCACAGTCTTGTGCAGAGCGGCATCGCAAACAGGACATATATAGCTGGTGTCCCTCTTCCTCTTGTTCAAATAGCAGCGATGGCAGTGGTGACAGGAGTAGCGGCAGTGATGACAGCAGTAGTTACACCAGTGGTGGCAGTGGTGAAAGGAGTGGTGGTGGTGATGGTACTACTGCTGTCTGTAGTGCTAATCACCATGACCTTGACCGCGGCTTTGCGTTTATCTCCTCCTCCCTTGAGGGCAGATTTTGCTCTCTCTTTTCTCCTCACCAGATTCACTATCAGATTCACTCTCACTACTTTCTTCACTTTCACTCCCACTAAACAAGTATTTCATGTACTCCTTCTCCAATAATCCTCGTGTGACACTGTAGTTTTAGTTTAACCCCTTAAGTCCTAATCGCATCAATTGATGCGATTAGAGTTTTATGCCAAAATGCCTAATTGTATCAACTGAACGTGGCCTGTAAAAAACTGCGGAATGCTTGCTCCACCCCGATTATGATGTACATGGCTTCAGGCCAATGAGAACTCGCCCCTAATGTGGCGTGAGGGGGGGATCGGACCAACCCGGGTGGTGGGGGGCACCCCCCCCTCGGCCGGCTCCATGCCACCCTCTACTCCACTCCCTCACACCCTCCTTGTCCCCCATCACTCTCCCACCCCTCCACGCAACTGCAACTCTCCTCCCAGAATAACCTGCGTCTCTTCCCACCCTCTCTTGCCCCTCCTCTTTCCCTGGTATCAAGTGTATTGGGCTGCATCGAATAGGGTTAAGGGGTTAATAGGAGGGGAACAGTAAAAATCGGTTTTGATTTTTCAAATTTGGCTTTCTCTGAAAATATATAAGAAACACTTATAAACCATCTTCACAAGCACACTGCACTATATATAATATACTATCACTATAATACATGTAAGGTAAGGACAGTGCGGTAATAGAAAATGTGGAATAAAATGGCTGGCCTCATGCTCAGACACTCTGCTAGGCTGACTGCTGGGAGGACACTGAGCTAAAAATAGGCCGCTTGCCCCTGCGATAAGCTCCCGGGTGTTGCCATATATTTCCCTTAGACCTGGCCACCCTCAACTTTGACTCACCAAAATTTGACTTAAATTCATCCACAGAAAACGTTTCTACGATCATTAATATGGAATTTGCATCATGTTGCATCATTGGTTACTCTTCAGATTGCAAGGATTATGATTCACATTGAATCATCATGAGCGAGAGGGTTAAGACGAGTAAAATTTGTATATAATAAGAGATCCTTCCCCTTCCACTACATCTATAGTATGCCACGACATTACATCTTACCACACAACACACAGCAAACACTGAACAGCATGCCACAGTATAGTCTATACCACACAACACAGCACATATTATATAAAACACAGCAGACCATACATACCTTGCAAACTGCATCACACACAACATACCAACTCCAAAGCACACTGCACACCAAAGCACATAACACAAAAAGCAACCAAAACCACAAAGAACCCCACCACATCACACACACATGACAAAACACACCATACCACACATCTCATACACACACAACAAAACACATCACACCACACATCTAACACACACACACGACAAAACACATCACACCACACCCATCACACACGCACACAAAACACACCACACCACGCACATCACACATGCAACAAGACACATCACACCACCTACATCAACATGCACACAAAACACACCACACCACACACATCACACAGCACACAAAGCACACCACACATCTCACACACACACGACAAAACACACCACACCTCGCACATCACACACGCGACAAGACACATCACACCACACACATCAACACGCACACCAAACACACCACACCACACACATCAAACACACACACATACAACACCACGTACATCACAAACACACTACACCGCTGACATCACAAACGCAATGATACACACCACATCGTGCACAGCACACACACAACACACGCCACACCATGCACATTGCACACACAACAACACACACAACACCACACATATCACGCAAACGACAACATACACCACCATGTGCATCACCCACACGACAACACACACCACACCACATGCATCACATACACAACCACGCCAAATTACAACATAGTCACCACTATGCCAAACCACACCACCACGCCAAATCACAACATACCACCACATCATACCACACTACACACCACCACACCACACCACACCACTCCACACCACACCACACTACACCACACCACAGAACACACAACATCACACACACCACATAAGCCACACCATACCACAACACGTCTTTCTTTACCGCACAACACGCACCACATCACACTACTCTACGGACAAGGTCACACGCCCACACACACTAAATCACGCCACATCACTACACACAAATCTGAGACAAGAAGCACGCCACAGACCAAACCATAACACGCTACACCATACACACCACACTACACGCAACACACCACACCACATCACACACACATTCACATCACATCACACCACACCAAACACACACATTCACATCACACGCGATACACATCACACCACATACACCATCACATTGACTACAACACAAAGCACATACTACACCTTTCATACCACATCACACCATCCACCAAGCATCACGCAAAATCACACACACACACACACACACACACACACACACACACACACACACACACACACACACACACACACAGCTTCATATCACACAGAAAGATAGAGTATGTGTTGTAGTCGATGCCAGTGTATGTATTTATCTACATACCAAGGCTGCTTCCCCCAAAGTAGTCTAGTACGATTTCTTGAAATTGTGGCTGAATGAGGCATTTTTGGGAAAAAGGAAGCAACTTACTTTTTCTTATGGATTTTGAGGTGCTGAATACAACCAGGGATGTTGTTAATCGATATTTGGCCATTTAAGGAGTCAAATTAAAGGTCAAAGGTTATTTGGTGAATTGAGGGGGTACCCGATGTATTTGAGAAAAGGCACTGCTAAAATCAACATAACTCCATCAATAATGCAGGTAGATAAGTCAGCTAGGTCTCATATTGTAACTAGGGAAATTCTGTATTAGAAGACATTATCATTTTATGATTTTTTTTCTCCATAATATTGATACTTTAGGTAAAAACTTGAGTCATCTCCTTGAACCTTAAAAATAGTCCCTATTTTATTTTGATCTCCACTAACTAAAAAAACTCAATATAATATATTTCTCCTCAATTCATTTGAAAGACTATTGTTCTGGGTAGTTTTTGCAAAAAAGGAATTGATATCTCATATAGGGTCTGAGATACAGAGGCCCTTAATTGGACCGTTTTCCGTACTTTAAAAAAGTGACAGCATTTTTCTTTTTATCTGTATGTTATCATCTGGTTATCATTCTTGGAGGGAGTGGAGCAAAGAAGGTGGTTTTCCAAATGGTTCTTGGGTCCATGAAACAAGTAAGGAGCTAAATTATCAAATTACATTTGGTTCTTGACCTCTGGCCAAACTCCCTCCCCCCCCCCCCGTTTTTTTTTTTTTTTTTTTTTTTAATCACGAGATAAGGAGCCGAATTTTTAGAGTTGGATGCAGTATCTCAACATGGTATCTCTCCTGCGCCAATTGACCGGAGCCCTGTGTACCAATTTACCCGACCCCTGTGTGAAAGGTCATGACAGGCTATCTACAAGCATTCCGAGCCATGCTACCTTTCTTTTTCAGGTACGACCACACCAACTATACACGCTGGGGCACATTCTACCTTTCAGATATTTCACGAAGTGAAGCATGAATTTCAGCAAGGAAACTTTGTTGTGAAGGGTTCTGACAAACTCTTCAATCAGGTGGATGCTGACCACAGTCTTGAATAGCTGAATGGGGTTGGAAAGAAGGCAGGTGGCATCACTGGGATAACAAAGACTACCTCTGCTCTCAGTCGTTGGGCTCTATCTTACAATCTATGAGGATGCATTGCAGCACAGACTAGAGAAATGTTCAGCATTGGCATTGTTGATGAAATAACTCCAAATGAAGGTACTCCAGGAAGGGTGAAGCGTGATAACCTAGATGAGAACAACATCCTGGAAGTTCTAATTAGATTCAAGGTATTTCAAAGTGTAGCATCATCGACTCAGTTTATGAACATTGCCACCAAAGACGTTGTGACACCAGAAATTCAGGAATCGCTCTTAAAAGCAGTGGATTTGGGACAGGCACTGCTAGATGACTTTGTTAAGAAACAACTTGTCAACAAGGAAGTGAGCCTAAGAGATAGATTACAAAAAACAAAAGTATTAACTTTTAGTTCATTGTACGACGTCAGAACCGAGAGAGGATTGGGGAAGACAACTGTGATCAAAGCAGATAGGCAGATTTTCCAGCAATTGATTATGGCATACCAGGCAGGGAGACCAGTTGATCTGGATAATATTTTAAACCATGAACTGACGGAAGTTCCCATCAGTATTGATGAAGCTGATGGTTCACCGAGGTCTGGGACGAAGTCAGTACTTGTAGATGTTCTTGCTCAGGATGTGATATGCCCACCTGATCTTGAACTATCGGATAGTGAGAGCTCATGTCTTGCAATAGATGGCCAGGCAAATGTCTGCTTTGGTATACCTAGTGGGGCAAAGACATTTGCAGATTATGCTGCTAGGTTTGTTGGCCACATTTTGAAACTTGGCAAACAGTTTGACCGCACTGATGTTGCATTTGACCAGTACAGGGACTCTGGCACATCAATAAAAGAAGGAACTAGAGAAAGAGGAAAGAAAACTTCACATCCTATTCGATGTTTGACAGAAAACCGAGAGGTTCCATTACCATCCAAGTGGACTGATTTCCTGGGATTGTCTGACAAGAAGAAGGATCTGTCTGCCTTTTTGTCAGATGTGCTAATTTCATCAGCTGCACCAAAGATGCTCATGGTTGTTGCTGGTGGATTGGGGTTAGAGGTGAAAATAAATGACCCTCAGATGGATACAGCTGATTTGATGTCTGACCACGAGGAGGCAGATACACGTGTGATTTTGCATTGCATCAGTTCCCCTGCTAAGCATATCGTTGTGTCTGTGCATGACACCAACATTGTTGTTCTACTCTTGGTGAATTATCACAGAATGCAGTGCAGAACTCGATGGGTGAAGGCTGGAACATCAAAAAAAGTCCAAGTACATCCCCATTCATGAGATTCATAAATCACTAGCATTTGAGCAGCAAACACTTGAAGAACTCCTTGCGTAACACGCAATAACTGGGTGTGACACTGTGTCTTATTTCATGGGTCATTCTAAGAGGTCAGACTGGACTGTGTTCCTAGAGAACTACAACCTGCTGCAGGATCTGAGGACTACTGGCACCATCTCAGATGAAGGGCTTCCTAAGGAACAGCAATTCTTCTGCAAAGTCTACAAAGTCCCACATGACACATATGATAAGGGACGTGTGTACCTGTTCTCTAAATTGAAATCACCAGAGTTGCTACCTCCAACTAGTGATGCGGCAAAGTTACATGCTTCATATGGCGACAAGCACATGTTTCCACCCCCTCACTGGCATTGCCAACTACCTGTGGCTGAGAGAACACAGATGGAAAACTGAGACCAGTCCTGACTACACTATCTCCCATTCCTAAAGCGTGTAGAGACATAGTTTCTTGTGGATGCACCAAGGGCTGCAATACTCACAAGTGCTCATGCAAAAGGGCAAGCCTTCCTTGCACAGCTGCTTGCAGATGTAATGAGGGCGAGATGCACTGCAGGCAGTACAGTGATGTGTAATATAAGCTACCAGACTTTATCAAAATCAATTGTATGTTAATTTACGGGAGTTTGGAAGTTGACCCTTTGTATCACAGTCCCTGTATGAGAGATCATGGATTCCTTTAGTGCAAAAACTACCCACATCATTAGTTTTTCAAATGAATCTAGGACAAACACATTATACTGTCAGGTTTTTAGTCTGTGGAGATCAAAATTAAGGTAGGGACTAAATATAAGGTTCCAAGGGTTCACGCAAGTTTTTGACCTCAAGTACTCATATTATGGAGAGAAATCATTAAATGATCATGTCACCTAATAAAGAATTTCTTTAGCTACAATATGAGACCTAGCTGACTTATCTACCTGCATTATTGATGGAGTTATGTTAATTTTAGCAGTGTCTTATCTCAAATATAATGGGAAACCCGGCAATTCACCAAATAACCTTTGACCTTTTTTTTTTTGACCCCTTAAATGGCAAAATATCGCTTAGCAACACCCCTGGTCGTATTCAGCACCTCAAAATCCATAAGAAAAAGTAAGTTGCTTGCTTTTCCCCAAAAATGCCTCATTCAGCTTAAATATCCATCTTTTCCGAAACTTGTACTATTCTAAAGAAAGGGTGGTAGCCGAGACAGGACGACACACTCTCTATTTACTCATCCACACAAACACATCCATTCGCATCTTAGCCCCAACGGGAGAAGGAACAGATCCTCCTATATGTAAAATTGCCATATTGTCTGTACTTTACGAGCTATGACCACTATTTTAAGGAAAAATCTGTCTTGTGTTATATTTGGGAAACTTCTTGCTTGATTCTCTTCATATCCTTCAGAAAGGGTATGAGTCTTAGTTTATGTCCATATATATGACAGTTCCACATTGTCAGTATTTTACGAGCTGTTTCCATATACTGAAAATAATCTGTAAATAGCTGTATCTTGGAAACTACTTACTAGATCATCTTCCTTCTTAAAGAGAGTGAAGTAGGTAAGTTTTCACTTGGATATATTATAAGCTAGGATATACTAGAAGGTGATAAGTAGGCATCCTTATCATATGACTACCATCCTTTTTAATACTGGGGAAATTTAATTTGTCGAGTATTGCGTGGTTGTGTCCAATGAATGCCAAGTGCCAGGTGTCTTCACCGTATTTCTGACATCATAATTTGGCAATTCTCTAATCATAATAGACAACTTAAGCAGTGATCAGTAATTGGTTAAGGAAACTTCCTTGGCAATAAATTTCGAAAAGAAAATTACGCAGGAATCCTTCATTAATTACTATATCCTCCCCATGTGTTTCCAATAGATCAGTATAACTCAGGAATGGCCATCTTTAATGTTCATGACCATCGCTGTCAGCACCTGTGATATTTTCTAAATATGTCGTCCATAGCTTCTAGAAACTCATAAAACGTTGAGCTAAAGTTGGTGGCATAATTGATATGGGAATTCATACCGTCTGATATCAGAATTATTCCACACTCAAAGTTAAGGATAACCTAATGGACAAAAGTTAAGCCTCACATTGTGGAGTATTTGTTAAAAAGGAATGGGTTCATAGTTATGCGTAAAAAGCAATGATAATGTTTGTATAGAATGAGTCGGCTTGCACACCTTCTGATATGGCAGGTCGTTCTACCATGTATTTGCATGTCATGTTTTACAGGTCTCGAATGGCAGTAAATCTGTACGGCTGACGAACAAACCTTTGTTTAACAAAAAAAAAAAAAAAAAAAAAAAAAAAAAACACTGGCTTACCCCCATCCTGTTTCACGCATGTGTAAAGCTGTAGAACAGTTTCTGGAGTGCTGGGTGAGAAATGCATAGGTGTGTTGCAATGGCTGGCTTTATAAGTGAGAAAATTAATAAATGTCATTAAGAAAACGTGGAGAGGATGGATAACTTCACATGAAAGGAAACACTACCGCGTTCTCTTAGACGCCCCCATATGAATCCAGGTCACGAAAACAGGTTGGCGCACACTCTACACACCCGGCCACCAAGACCTATAACTTAACAAAAATGAGCACTATCAGATGATCAAGGAAAACCTCATTTTCTCGGACTTATTGTGTGCGCGTGCGTGCATGTGTTTATGTGACAATGCATACGTATGTGCATGTATGCGAGTATGTGCGACCATATGAGAAGTCATAGGCAACCAACATGGCCTGTTGTCACAAAATCTGGGGCGTGAATCACACTGGACCCTGTTAGAAAATATGTCTGTGCAACAATGGCAAAGTAAATGTTATAAGCTAGAAACTGAAGTGTGGCAGAGGTGTGACCGTGTTGTAGGGTGATCTGGCACTTTCATGTCCCCTCACTCACTCCCACACTGATATGTAAAACCTGAACTCTTTTGTTTCCATGAACTCTGTCTCTCTGTCTCTGTCTGTCTGTCTGTCTCTGTCTGTCTCTCTCTCTCTCTCTCTTTGAGGGGGAGGGGGGGAGGAGTAATTCAGACAGACAAGCATTCAGTCCATGAGTTTGTGGTGTCAGGATCACATACCACGACGAGAGCAGACTCTACCTTCTTTGATAAACAAAATCTCGACTACTGTGATACACACATAGCAATTAAAACTATATGAGACATATTGGTGGGGAGGGACATAATCTGTGTATTGCTAGGGCTGAAATGGGTGTTGGGTGGAGTGAGAAGAGGGTTATTAACATTAGCATTTCGAACAGTGTTGCTTAGACTCAATTCACTTCAATAATTCTTGTCGTATTGCATCATACTGTAAGTATGGCGCATACAGTGAACCGAAGTTGCTATTTGAAAGATCAGAGGCTGCACAGTCTTGAGTATCACAAAATCATGAGAGTAATATATTTTTTAAACTCTGACATAGCCCATAACTTCACTACAGCAACATTAAACACTTCATCATAAACATACTGTAGTCTGTGAAACTAAAAAATGTCACGGAGATAAAAACATGTTATGACACGTAATGATTCATGAGGTGAGTGTAATGTTGTCAGTGAAATGACCAAGCACTCATAGCCTACTGGGTGCATTATTTTTTACCCGTGGTGTGATTATTAAATTAGTGCTATTAGCATTTGTTTTGCGGTTATTATCATGCAATAATACATCATTTAATCGAGGCCAGATGCATAAACCATGATCATCGAGATCACAGTTACTTTTATATATATTTTCAAAACACATCATACCAATATTATGTCAACAGGGAGTCACTACTGCATCATATTTACGCAGTGTGCCTAAAAATGACCGTCATCATGCATGTTGCCTATATTTTGTAGCCTTAGGGGATTTTATTTCTAATTAGGGTAGCTGAAGATAGCAGGATGCAGGTCAATACAGATATAATTAATGATATTCCTGGGATATGTTCTGACAAAGGAGCTCCCAGCTGGTTATGTCACCATGAATTATAATGCGTATAGTCACAGGTTACAGGATGGATGTTATCATTACAGGTTGAGTATGTTTACGACTTTCGTTAACAGAATATGTAATTCACAAGGAAATACATGTTCAGTACGTTCCAGTGTGGAAAAAAAAAATACATTACAGTATTCTTTTCATAATTTATTTTCATCCTGAATAAAATTTCACTGCTTCCAGTAGGATGTTACCATGATATTAATAATAATATAAAAAAATCATGAGTATTTCACGCTCGCCAAAGATACATTAGTCGACCGGGAAATGAAAACACATCGGAAACCAGGGTCCTCATCTCAGACCATCACAGAATCACGTGAAGCACTGAGACCTACAGTGGCACCATACCAAGCACCGAGGGGCTGCTTGGTGATGTACCACTTCTTTTATGAGTGACTGTACGTCCACTACAAAAAAAAAAAAAAAAAAAAAGGGGCACATTCAGCGTGATAAAATTTTGACACACCGGGCGAAAGATGTGAAAACAGAGTTATTGTGCCAGGTTGGTATCCCTGATCTGCTGAGCCTTAGGTCCTTATTCATAGTGGCATCGGAGGCTTCGTAGCACCGCATACAAAGCACTTTGTTTTGCCTATATTTATCACTACCTTTTACGTTACTTACAGAGTTTTAGTATTAACAATGTTCTCATAAAAATTATAAATGAGGCTGTTGATGTGTAATACAGTATAAATCGTTATCTAAGAAGTGTCACGAAATGATCCGAAGCCACTTAGAATATCAGCACTGCTCATGCGATGCTCAAATTGTTCAAGCTGAAGCAATTTCATAGGCAAAACATTCCTCACTTTATATGCAAATCGAGAACCATCTGAGGTAAAAGTCTATCCTAAAATCAATGAATATGCATACCGATCACCCCCTCCACGATGTTGTTATTTCTCTCAACAAACTGGTGATATATATCATGCTCAGTTTCATAAGCCATGGACTACTGCATTCACGTGTCACTGATGAGGTTGATAGTATGGCAATACTACAATACATACTGTATATACTTTACATGTGTTGTTCATGGGGTGTTGTATATACTGGACAGCTTTGCCTATAATGTTTGCCATTAAATCCATTCTTAAAGAGAGAGAGAGAGAGAGAGAGAGAGAGAGAGAGAGAGAGAGAGAGAGAGAGAGAGTGTGCTCGGAGGACGGAGGGGCAGAGATTGATGGGGGCGGGTATAGGATCAGGTCAGGCGTACCAACTCTTACTGTGTATTCACGGCTTCTGTGGCAGTAATAGTTGCAAAGGGTGTCAAAGAAAGGGGCACCTCTAGATGGGAGCGCCCATCATCCACCCACTTTGTAGTGGTACCCGTTTTTAGGATAGCTCTTCATCGAGTGGCAAGCCAAATGATTTCCTGTAAACTAGGAAATCATTTACAACGCTGGGTGGTAACCTTATAACCAACCAACACGTGTTCCCTACGTGACAGCAAGTGGGTTGGTGGAGGGTTAGTGCCCCTCCCCTGAAAACAACTAACTAAAAATACGAACAAGAAGCCTCGGACCAGGACTGACCAAAAGTTGACGAATAAGGACCGAACAAAGGACATGATACGGATGGCGACATGGAATGTAAGGGGTGCAAATGATAAGGTGAAAGTCAGAGAGATTGTCCAGGTGCTTGAGGGTGCGAAAGTGGATGTATATGGATTAAATGAAACGAAATGGAAAGGTGAGAGTGTGAGAGAATGGAAGTATGGATGGGGTATGTATGTGCAGGAGTAGGTGAGAATGAGAGGGCAAAAGAAGGAGTGTGCATTGTTGTAAGTAACAGATGGAGGAAGAATATAAGAAAGTATGGATCAGTTGGCTCAAGGATTGTGTGGGTAAGATTGAAAGTTGGACTACAAATGTGGGCGATTGTGTGCGTGTATGCGCCAACGCAAGATCATGCAAGCAGAGTGAGAGAAGAGTTTTGGACAAATGTGGAAGTGTGCATGGAAAAGTTTGAAAGGAATGAGAGACTGTTTTTGACTGGTGATATGAATGGTAAAGTAGGGAACGTGAAGGTGGATGGAGTAGGTGAGTGGGATGTGCCTGCTGAGATAGATGAGAATGACAGTGCTTTAGTGGACATTTGCACCGGGAGGGGGTTGGTGGTAGCCAATAACCTCTTCAGGCACAAAAACATCCACAGGTATACATGACGAGTGATGAGATGGATGGATGGTGAACTGAATGAAAGGAAGGTAATGATTTATTATGTGTGTGCGGATGGAACGATGCGAAGATGTGTATTGGATGCAAGAGCATATAGAGATTGGGGAAGTGGACTTTCTGACAACCACCAAGTGGTGGAGAAATAGAAGAAAGGAAGGACGGGAGGAAGGAGTATATGCAAGGATAGTGGAAAGGTTACAAGAGGATGAGAAAAAGGCAGAATATAAGAGAGAAGTGGAGGAACGACTGAGTAAATATGAACTGGAGCAGATGAGGGAAGTGGAAGGTGCATGCAAGACATTCACAGAAGAAATATGTGCAGCATGTGAGGTGCTGTGTGGGGTGAAGAGAAGACGAAAGGGGGTGCAAGGAACAGCATGGTGGAATGAAGATGTGAGACAGGCTGTGGCACAAAAGAAAAAGGCATATAATAAATGGATGAGAAATAGGGGCGTGGAAGAAGTTGAGAGACAGAAGAGAGAGTTACATGTAGACAGGAAGAGAGAGGTGAAAAGATTAGTAAGAGAGAGTAATAAGAGTGTGGATGAGGAATTTGGAAGGAATTTGAGTGTCAAGTGGAGGAATTGTAAGAAAATGTTCTGGAAAGAGGTAAAGAGAGTCAGACAGGGTGGCAATGAAGTTAGTAGGGGAGTGAAAGATAAAAATAGTAGATTCCTAGTTGAGAAGGTAGAAAAAGTGAGCAGATGGGGAGAACACTTTAAGGAATTGCTGAACATAGAGAATGAGTGTAATGTGAGTATAAGTGGCTGGGGGATGGCTGGGAGAAGGAGGGAGGTGAGAAGACAGGAAGATATCAGTAGGATGGAAGTTGTGGAAGGAATGTAGAAAGTCAAAATGGGGAAAGCCCCAGGAATTGATGGAGTGTGTGGTGAAATGCTGAAGCATGGGGGAGAGATAGTAGTAGAATGGATATAGAAGATGTGCAGATTGGCCTGGGAGAAAGGTAGAGTCAGGGAGGACTGGAAGGCAGGTATAATTATTCCCTTTTACAAAGGAAAAGGGGAAAAAGAAGTGTGTGGTAATCACAAGGGCATTTGTCTTCTTAGTCTAAAAGGAAAAGTATACGGTAGGATACTTATTGAAAGAGTTAGAGAAATAACTGAGGAATTAGTTGGAGAAGAACAGAGAGGCTTCAGGAAGGGAAGAGTTGTGTAGATCAGATATTCATTCTTATATCTTTGGTGGAAAAGTTTCTAGAGAAGGGAAAGAAGTTGTATGTGGCCTTCATGGAATTGGAGAAAGCATATGACAGGGTGGATAGACAAGGATTGTGGAAAGTATTAAGAATATGTGGAGTAGATGGAAAGTTGATGAATGCTGTGAAGAGTATGTATGAGGGTGCTAAGGCTGCAGTGCGTGAGGATAGTGAACTGAGTTTTTCTGTCTCATGGTTGGGTTGAAACAGGAATGTGTCATGTCTCCATGGTTGTGCAATCTGTATATGGATGGGGTTAAAAAACAGATACAAGGCAGGGCAGAGGATGTTGGAGTAGCCCTAATGAGAGAGGGCAGTGTTTGGAAACCCCCTGTACTGTTGTTTGCAGATGATACTGTGTTTTTAAGTGAAGACGAAAGGGAGCTGCAAGGCTTGGTGGATGAGTTTGGGACAGTGTGTAAGAATAGGAATCTAAAGGTGAATTCAAGGAAGAGTAAAGTTATGGTCTTCGCGAGAGGTGAAGTCAGTGAATGTACAGTGAGGTTGGATGACGAGGAAATGGAAAATGTGAGTACATTTATGTACTTGGGTAGTGTGATGAGTACGGATGGAAGTTTGGAGGGTGAAGTGCTTGAATGAGTTCAACAAGGAAGAGAGGTTGCTGGTTCTTTGAAGGCAGTGATAAGAAAAAGGGAAGTGAGCATGGAAGTTGAAAAGTTTTACATGATAGTATTGTGATACCAACTCTAACGTATGGGAGTGAAGCTTGCGTGTTGTTGGAGGGACACAAGTCAAGAGTGAGAGCAGTGGAAATCTGTTATTTGAGAGGAGCATGTGGAGTCACATGGAGAGACAGACTGACAAATGAGGATATGAAGGAGCGTTGTGGTGTGGATGTGGATGTGATAGGATGCGTTAGGAGAAACACACTGAGGTGGTTTGGCCATGTGGAGACGATGGAGAGTGAGAGACTGACAAGGAAAGTGTATGTGAGTGAAGTGGAGGGAGAGAGAGAGAGGGGAAGGCCGAGGATGAGATGGAGGGATGGAGTCGAGAGGTATATGAGAGAGAGAGAGGGGGGGGTGAATTGGGAGCAGGGCAGGGAAATGGCGGGGGACAGGGTGACGTGGAGGTGATTTGTTTGTGGCCACCCTGTATAAGGGATTAAGGCGTCTGGCAATAGATAGATAGATAGATAGATAGACCTTTAGTAGGCAATGTCACGAGTCGGCTAGTGACATTGGCTTTTGTGGGAAACAGCGAACTCAAGTGGAATCCCAATTTATTGTTCAGTTAACAGCTCATTCGGACGGAAGCTTTGTCAAATCAATTTTTCATTGTCATACGTGATTGTCTTTGTGTGAGACATTAGCGCTTCTGCTGAGCGATTTGTTTTGGGCGCGTTTTGCTCACTCGACCGTTAAAAAAATGCGGCCTATAGCTTCCCTCTCTTTCCCATGAGAGAAGCAGTCCAGTGTTTGCTTTGACGGAGGAAGGATCTGTGCTCCAACAAGTGAGAAGTCAGCCCAGGCTCTACTAGACTACAGTTTCCCCAGGCTCCCACCTTTGATATGGGTGATACACAGCATTCATCGACCAGTATTTCTTTTCGTTTTCCTAGTCTTAAGAGTTCACTTAAGGTGTTTTTCCTAGGCGTAAGGATTTAGCTCTTGTGTGAGTGAGTGAGTGCGATCTCTTTATTTGATTTTGAAATGTAACGTCAAATTTATTTTGTAATCAATAAATTTAACAGTTCTTTTTCTTGAGCTTAATATAATGTAAACTCTTGTTTCATTTCTCCGCAATTAAGCTTATTTCTCTTATAGCTCCTAGCTTGCATAGACGTTTGCCATTCATAACTGGTACTTAGGCCAGTCTTGTGTATTAAGCTTAAAATTCGTTGTGCCTCCTAGGAGTTAAGCATCAGCAAGAACCTAATACTATTATTAGTATTAGTTATTTATTGTCAGGGGTGAAGTAACTTTCTCCAGAGGCTAACAGTACTAATAATCAGCATTTGTGAGTAATTAGTCTCTGCTGTGTACTGTTGAGAAAGTTTATAAATTCTTGTTCTGAGAAAATCGGCGAAGTAAGCCAGTGTAAATAATCATTGCTTGATGTAGCAAGACAATCATTGTCCCTGCTCGTCAATATTATTGAATATTGAACATTGTCATCAATTAAAAAATAATAAAAGCATTTATTTTAAAAACACCGTGACAGGCAATATTTCTATATGTGCTATGGACTTAACCGAAATTTTAAAAATCGGAACAAGCAACAAATTGAGCCCAAGTAAGACCTATGGATTTACTGTCAAGAATACAGATCTCAAGCAATACAACGGTAGTACAGTAAGGACAGCAGAGGGTTATCAGTTGACTCAGATAAGTCTGACGGTACAGATTAAGGTGTTTGGTTACTAACCGCTCTCTCTCAAGCTTCTGTCACTCACTCTCAGTCTCAGGTGAATAAATTCACCTGACAGTAACTGAATTAAAATACTGTGGTAATAAAGTTACTGGTAGGACTATCAGCTGAGTTGTGAGGAGTTTGAAATCTTGATCAGGTAAGAGAAAGGGTGGGAGATAAAAACTGTCTACTGTACATTGATGCTGCAGAGTCGCAGTTAGTAGATCATTTGCATGATCGGAACCCGTCTAGCGTTAAGCAGTAAAAATCTACCCCACTGAAAATCGTCCCTCAGCTCTGAACTCCGGGACTGATATTTATAATGAAAATGATCATATACATATTAACTGTTTTCCCCAGGAAGAATAAAGCTGATGGATAACACCACATACTCACTGCCTTATACTTCAGAAACAAATAGGCAAATAAATTTACCATGACTGTAAGCCAGGATGTGACCTAACAACGTTGTCAACATGTTACGTACCGATTGTCTTTTAAGACCGTATTCTCGATGGATAAGTTAGTTCTCTAGCACCCCTTCTTACTAGTTAATTTATGCATTGGGCTTGTTTATAATTATATATGATTTTTTTATAATATGAACCTTGGTATGGAAATAATATTCAAAAGGTAAAAGTGATGAGTAATGTGCAGTATGGAAAATAAATCGCTATGGAAGAAGTGGTAAGCAGCCTCTCAAGCTGACGTGAATACGAACCTCACTGTTACTGATGTGACGGTCACGAAAGTTCGGCAATACCTCGCCAGTAATAATGAAGTTGTTAACTTCTTCAGCCCCAGGACGTATTTACTAAATTACTATTTCCATGCGACTATAAAAGGCTTCGAGGAGATGCCTGATTCTGATGGGGGTAATGATGGCTTCTTCTAAGTCTTCCAGTCTAAAAATTCTCTGAAGACAACGGGAATACTCGTATATGCCAAAAGACGTTCTCTAATTTTTAATGGATTAAAAGAGTACAATGTGTCTGAGTTTGCAAAGAATGAAGGAAAAGAAAAAAGGTATTATCGTAAGTTAGAAATAACATTAAGAACAAGCACTTACTGTGATAATATGTAGGCTAAACACGATCACTGCTTACTGTGATATCCAGCGCTGCGCTACTGTCCTCACGGCGCACGATCACACACACTACTGTGGCAACCAGCACCCGCGACCCGTCCCAACTTACCTGTGTCCCAACCCCACACACACACACACACACGCACACACACACACACACACACACACACACACACACACACACACACACACACACACATACACACACACACACACACACACACACACACCGCTCGCTGGTGCAGTGGTAACGTTCTCGCTTGCCAACTGGTGGACGGGAGTTCGCGCCTCGCTCAGGTTGCGAAAAGTTTCACTGACGAAGTGGGTGGTTACTGTCCCCCTTGAGCAAGGGGACGGGTGTGTGCGTGTGTGAAGGTCACAGCCTTGCCCTTAGATCGGACTATATGAGCTCTCAGCTCCCTTCCGGGAGGGTAAAAGTTGACGATCACGACCATCAAGTGATCCTGACCGACCCGGTGAATTACACACTTACCTCAAGGCCACAGTCAGGCTAATCACAGAGAATTAAGCATGACAGTTACTATTGTTCCACATCAGACTACAACACACACGCTAACAGTTATTTATTGATAAGAATGCGTTAATTTCTGGCCAAAATAATGTTGTGTTTGTTTTACCAGTTCCACTACCAAAATAAAAGAAATATATTTAAATGACCAGCGTCAACAAAGTTGTTTTAATATTCTGAACGTTTCTCGTTGCTGGGTGTTGGCTCACAACCTTAACACCTTCACTCCCAGGCCGTCATATTCTACTCTTGCTGTTAAAAGACAATATATTTCATTCCACCTAATGAGAACACCCCAGTGGTCACGGGGTTAATGAAGCCTATAACAAACCATTAGTATGAGAAATCTCTAGTAAACAATCAGATCGCCTGGTGGTTGCAAGCACAAAGTAAGAAACTCGTCACGGGATTCAAGGGGTTAAGGCATCGTGCAGGAAGGCAAAGGAAGAGAATGACAAATTTCCATTTTTACTGAACCTAAGCTCAGAAGTTTATTCATAAGAACACTTATTGTAATTTCATCACTTCATTCCAATGACACATTCTTCGTCATGATATTTATTCCGGCTACCTGTACAACACTTTATTCAGGTAAGGCATTTGATGGAGAAGGATACAGTGGCCATGATCACTCCCCTTCACATCTTGAGATAATTTTTATGTTTAATAATATTCAGTAGTGTTAGCTACAAATAAGTAAATAAGACATAGAACTGAAGGGGTTAAGTTGTTTTGTAAGCTTCAGTTCTTTTTTTTTTTTATTATTATTATTATTATCTAGGTTGCATGCAGGGGCCAGGAGCGCTCAAGCACATCAGGGAAAAGTTATCAGTTGCGTTATCTATGTTATCATTATTGCTCTGCCAGTCACCATGATGACAGAACGTGGAACAAATGAGTGAGTGAGTGAGTGTGTCAGTGAGAGTGAGAGTGAAGATGCATCATGTTTGCGAATAACAGTTATGGAATGAGTCCATGAGTGACAGTGATGGTGGAGAATGTGCGAAATAGGTTAAGACTGATAGTACTTTAGCAACTGAGTGAGTGAGACTGATGCTGAAGGTGAGTGGGAGTGATAATTATGAAGTGGCGCCACTCGATTCGGATGTCCAGCCATCCTTTGTGGGTTGAGAGGCACAGGCGGTGTAAATATCAAAAGTTTTCCGGTAAAAGGTAGGTTAATCACACACGCTCCCCCCTCCCGCCACCACCATCCCCCCCTGCCCCCTCCAGAGTGTTGGTCTGACAGTCGGAAAGATCCGAAGGTAGAAGCTTCGCTTACTTAATGCCTTGGCAAGTGTTTCACATATTCAGGTTTCAGGTACAGGAGCAAAACTGAGCCGACAGTTCCTAAAGAAATATTATTAATGATGCTGCATCAATCTCACTCGAGAGAAGTGACTTTCAGTAATCCGTCTTTCTAAAAATTTCCTATTTCTCCGAAAGCTTATACTTTAATTCAGATGACTCCAGTACTATTATTTATATATTTATTTTTTTAATTTTTTACACTTATATATATATATATATATATATATATATATATATAATATACAGTATTTATTATTTTTTTATATTTTTATTTATATATTTATTGACATTTTACACTTTTATTTATATACAGTATTAATTTTTGATCAAGGGAAGATTTCTTGTCTTCAGGGGGTTAACGAAGGCTGTATTTAAAGACTAAAGCCGGAAAATCTCCTCTAAGCTGAATAAACTTGTTCTGAGCTAGCAACAATAAAATAATATGAAGAGACCTCGGATTCCAGGATTTAAGAGAAGGAGTAAAGTAGCATCCGAGAGAAGACAAGGGCAGTATTGTGCAATAGTGTACTTAGTAAAATGAGCAACACAATCATTCACACACCATCCAGCCGTTTTAAACCCTGGTTACATCCCTTCACAAAACGCTCTGCACAAAATTTATTTTTACCTGCGGCGATAGCCTACGGGTCAATGAGTGGCCAGCGTTCTTCTTCCTCTTCTGCTTCTGCTTCTGGCGGATTTGTTAAAGGAAGGCTATTAGAGAAGAACATCAATTACGTTGGCCAAAGGGTACAACCACAAAATCCTTGCAAGGGCAAAAAGTGAGCCCAGAGACTTAAACGCTCCCCAGGGACCAGGTGATATGGGCGTGCGCCGATGAGGGTTAAACTGTTTGAAGCAAGAGCCTCGCCACAGGTCAAGACAATTCCACTCATGTTTACACGTCACGAGCTTCGTGGTATATGACAACAGTGCCTGCGTCCTTCGTAGCTGCCGTTGTTGTTATAGTTGATTTTAATACTTAGTACATACTTGGAGCAGTGCTGTAGAAAAATCAATTTTTCATTGAGTAATATTATTTAGAACAGCATTAATCTAGTTTTGTTGTGCATGAAAAAATAGTACAATAAAAAAATTGCAGTTGCATTGGTCTTATTCCACATTCCATGAAATACTTCACTAACACAACTGCATTCTTATTATGTTAGCAAATTCCCAAGTACGGTATCTTCTAGGTGGGAAAATTGAGTTGGGGCGATGATACTGAACTGCTGAATGCAGGTAATTTCCCTTGCTGCCAGGGTGTATGGCTGTTCACGTGCGTAGTTTGCCATCATAATCAGTTGTAGATTGAGGTAGGAGCAGCCAGTAGCTAATCATGATGTAAATGGAAAACATAGTTGTCATGATGAAAAAAAAGTACAAATACTTTGATAAGCTATGGTTGACCTGTCTACTTCAACCACTGCCAAATGTGGTGGTCACAGATGACACGCATGATACCTTATCGTAGCTGTAAATGCATTCCATGTTCACCACTTGTCCTATTTGCAGTTA
The DNA here is from genome assembly GCF_032717465.1 of Coenobita brevimanus. Classification (NCBI taxonomy): domain Eukaryota; kingdom Metazoa; phylum Arthropoda; class Malacostraca; order Decapoda; family Coenobitidae; genus Coenobita; species Coenobita brevimanus. The sequence continues at coordinate 3,788,004 of NC_137009.1, forward strand.
CATACTTTATTATGGTTGGTTGGTGTCAGGTCATGATTATCATTATGATGGCTGAATGTAGTGTGGATAGTGGATGAAAATGAACTTAATGAATTTATCCACTTTTCCTTCCTGCATCATCCCCCTTCACCAACTCGCCTCATCCCCCTCATCCCTCCCTTGCCCTCTACCATACGTGACTTTCCCTTCCCTCCTAGCCTTCTCCCTTGCCTCCACCTAACTCAACTCTCCTCTCCCTCCCTGCTCCCTCTCCTTCCACCTCCTACTTCCTCCCTTCTTGTATCCTTCCTCTCCACCTCTCCCCTTCTCAGCCCGTCCACCTTGCTTACAAGGCTTAGTCTTCCATTTATAGCTCTTGCCTCATTGTCCTCTATTTTGAAATACTCTCAAGAATTCATTTACGCTTCTGGTGGGAAAACTACAATATTTATTGAAACACTGACAGTCCAACGATTATGTTAATTTAAAATTTTCTTTTCTGGAATAAGTAATTTTCAAACCAACAGTGCGATCATTTGATTCTTATTCCTATTTACTATCCCTAAACACAGTATTATTGGTTAAAAAACGTAACATTAATAAAACCTGTATAAAAAGGTTGAACATTTTCTATAACTTCCCAGTCAAAGCCACCTGTGCCATCAAGCAAGAGAAGGTGTTATGATTTTCTGACCTATCTCTCTCTTTCTCTCTCTCTCTCTCTCTCTCTCTCTCTCTCTCTCTCTGTATGTGTGTATAATTGTCTGTATGTTTGTGTGTGTGTGTGTGTGTGTGTGTGTGTGTGTGTGTGTGTGTGTGTGTGTGTGTGTGTGTGTGTGTGTGTGTGTATTGTCAGCATTAACAGACACAAATACTGTTCTTTTTTAGGGCTGTCAAGCACTGGACTCTCGACTTAATGATAAGTAGCCAAGAGACGCGAGTGGTGGTAATGAAAATCTTTATGTATTGCATGGGAGTGAATGAAGTTATAGTTCTGTTACATGCTATAGACAGGAGTAGGAGTACCTCAGGAATTCCAATGTAGTTTCGGATAAACTTAGTAAATAATATGGCATTTGCTCAAAAAATCATCTGCCATTTTCTGAAAGGTTTCTGATTTTCATCCTAATATGAACTCAAGCTCCCTCTGGCAGATCCCTTGTGGTTAGGAATAATAAGAAAACTATACTATTCAGTAGCCTCAGTGTGAACTATTTATTGTCCTATGCAATGACTGAATTTAAGCCTATGTTGCCAAGCGAGAGGTGTTAGGTCTTACCGAGCGTCTCTCTCTCTCTCTCTCTCTCTCTCTTCTATGTGTGTGTGTATATATGTGTGCATCACTCTCTCTCTTCTATGTGTGTGTGTATATATGTGTGCATCTGTGTGTATGCACACACACACACACACACACACACACACACACACACACACACACACACACACACACACACACACACACACACACACACACACACACACACACACACACACACACACACACACACACACACACACACACACACACACACACACACACACACACACACACACACACACACACACACACACATTTCTCTCAAGGCCACAGTTAACCTAAGCACATAAATTTTTAAAACTGTAAGTCTGACAGTTACTGCTATTCCACATCAGACTATAACACTCTCATGTATTGTTGTTTTTGTTTTACCAACTTCTGTACCAAATTAAGCAATCTCATAATGTATTATTAACTAGCGTCAACTAAGTTGTTTTAATATTCTGAACGTCTTTAGTCGCTGGGTGTTGGCTCACAACCTTATCTCCTTCACTCCCAGGCCGTCATATTCTACTCCTGCTGCTAAAAGGCGATGGTTTTCAATCCAGCGTAAGGGAACACCCAGGTGGTGATGGGGTTAATGAAGCCTATACCAAACTGTTTATTATGAGAAATCTCTAGTAAACAATCAGATCGCCTGGTGGTTGCAAGCACAGAGTAAGAAATTGGTCATGGGATTCAAGAGGTTATGGCATCGTGTAGGTAGGCAAAGGAAATGACAGAAATTTCCATTTTTATTAGTCCTAAGCTCAATATTTTATTCAAAAGAACACTGCTACTGTAACTTGATTATTTCATTCCAGTGACTCATTCTTCGTTAATATTTTATTCCGGTTACCTACACAACACTTTATTCATTTAAGGCAGACTTTCCCACTTGGTGGAGAAGGATATAGTAGTCTTCATCACACCCCTTCACATTTTGAGATCATTTTTATGTTTAATTAAATTCAGTATTGTTAGGTACAGACAAGTAAGTATGTCATAGAACTGAAGGGGTTAAGTTGTCTTGTAAGTCTGTTTCTTTTTTTTTATTATTATCTAGGTTACATGCAGGGGCCCGGAGCGCTCAAGCACATCAGCGAAAGCTTATCATTTAAGTTATCTACAGTATGTTATCTTTATAGCTCTGCCAGTCACCATGATGACAGAAGGTGGAACATGTGAGAGAGTAAGTGAGTGTGTCAGTGAGAGTGAGAGTGACGATGCATCATGTTTGCGAATAATAGTTATGAAATGAGGCTATGAGTGATAGTGATGGTGGAGAATGTGCGAGACTGGGTGAGACTGATGGTGCTGAAGCAACTGAGTCATTGAGACTGATGCTGAAGGTGAGTGGGAGTGATAGTCATGAAGTGGCGCCACTCGACTCATCCAGCCATCCTTTGTGGGTTGAGAGGCACAGGCGGGGTAAATCAACTCTCCTCCTGTTACTGGCTTCCTTCAACCTCTGTCTCTTCGCCGCACTGTTGCATCTTTATCTCTTTTCTATTGCTACTTCAATGGTCACTGCTCCTCTGAACTGTCTGCTTGCATCCCTCCACATCTATGGCGGGCGCGTAGCACCCGTCTAGCAACAAACTCTCATCCCTTCGCTGTCCAACTTCTAATGCAAGAGTTAACCATCAATCCCAGTCCTTCATTTATGAAACAGGTCAACTCTGGAACTGTCTCCCTCTGTCTGTATTTCCTACTTCCTATGATCTCCAGTCTTTTAAATGCAGTGTGTCCAGGCATCTCGAAATGAATGGATCTTGAATTTGGCTCTTTTTTGTATTTTTTTTTCTTTTTTTTTTTTTTTTTTTAGGAACGTTCATGCGGGCTTAGCCTTTGGTTCCTTCTTCCTCGCATTAAAAGAAAAATAATGTCAAAAGTTTCCGGTAAAGGGCAGGTTAATCATACAGGCTCAACCCCTCGCCTCCACCATCCCCGCCTGCCCCCTCCCGAGCGCTGATTTGACAGTCGGAAGGATCTGAAGTTTGAAGCTCCGCCTACTTTATGCCTTGGCGAGTGTTCCACATGTTCATAATTATACAGGAGCAAAACTGACCCGACAGTTCCTAAAGAAATATTATTAATGATGCTGAAGCACATCCCACACGAGAGAGGTGACTTTCAATAATCTGTCTTTTTAAAAAATTCCTGTGTCTTCGAAGCCTTACACTTAAATTCAAATGACCCCAGCGAGTTTTACACTTACATTTATATATTTATTAATTTTTGATCGAGAGAAGATTTCTTGTCTTGAGTGGGATAATGAAGGCTGCATCTAAAGACTGAAGCCAGGAAATCTCCTCTAAGCTGAATAAATTCGTTCTCAGCCAGCATCAATAAAATTATATGAAGAGTCGTCAGATTCCAGAATTTAAGAGGAGTAAACTAGCATCGGAGAGAAGACAAAGGTAGTATTGAGCAATAATGTACTCAGTAAAATGCGCTACAAAACCATTCACACACCATGCAGCCGTTTTAAACCCTGGTTACATCTCTTCACAAAACGCTCTGCACAATTTTTTTTTTTTTTTACCTGCGTCAATAGCCAACAGGTCAAAGAGTGGTCAGCGTTATTCTTCTGCTTCTGGCGGATTTTTGAAAACAAGGCCTTTGGAAACAAACGTCAACGGCGTTAGCCGAAGGGGATAGCCACCAAATCTTCCCACGGGCAAAAAGTTGACCCGGCTAATTCATCTCTCTCCAGGGTCCAAGTGAAGTGGGCTCTCGGCGATGAGAGTCAAACTGTTTCAAGCATGAGCCTCGCCTAAGGTCCCAGACAATTCTACTCTTGTTTATTTGTCATAAATTACCTGGTATATGAGAACTGTGTCTGCATCCTTCGTAGTTGCTGTTGTTATATTTGACCTTAATACTGAGTACATAATTGGAGCAGTGCTGTAGAAAAATCAATTTCTCATTGAATATTATTATTTAGAACAGCATTATTCTCGTAATTTTGTGCAGGAAATTGGAGTATGGTATAAAAATTGCACTTGCCTTGGTCTTTTTCCATATTCCATGAACACAGCTAACAAAGAATTGCATTGTTATTATGTAGGATAAATCCCCACCGCATCATATAGGTTGGGATTATGGATTATGTGTGTGTATGCGCTAACGCATGATCGTGCAAGTAGAGTGAAAGAAGGGTTCTGGACAAATGTGGAAATGCCATGGATAAGTTTGAAAGGAATAAGAGAGTGTTTTGATTGGGGATATGAATCGAAACGTAGGGAATGTGAAGGTGGAAGGAATAGTTGGTGAGTGGGGTGTGCCTGCAGAGGTAGGTGAGAATGGCAGTGCTTTAGTGGACATTTGTGCCGGGAGGGGGTTTGTGATATCCAATGCCCTCTTGAGGCACAAAATGATCCACAGGTACACATGACGAGTGATGAGAAGGGTGGGTGTTGAACTGAGTGAACATAAGGCAAAGATTGATTATGTGTGTGTGGATGTTAGGATGAGAAGGTGTGTAGTGGATGCATAAGCATATAGAGGTTGAGGGAGTGGACTTCCTGACCACCACTTGGTGGTGGTGAGAATCAAGGTTGTATTGAAAGGGAGGAATAGAAGAAGGAAAGGAGAGGAGGAGGTAGTTCATACAAGGAGGGTGGAAAGGTTACAAGAGGATGGAAAAATGACAGAATATAAGCGAAAAATGGAGGTAAATATGATTTGGAGCAGATGGGGTCCGTGGAAGGTGTGTGCAAGATATTCACAAAAGAAATCTGTGCAGCATGTGAGGTAGTGTGTGCGGTGAAGCGAAGAAGAAAGAGGGTGCAAGGATCAGCCTGGTGGAATGAAGAGGTGAGACAGGCTGTACCACAAAAGATGAAAGCATATAGTGAGTGGATAAGACACAAGGGTATGAAAGAAGCTGAGAGACAGAAGAGAGAGTTTTATGTACAGAGGAAAAGAGAGGTGAAAAGATTGGTAGGAGAGAGTAAGAAGCGAGTGGATGAGGAATTTGGAAGGAATTTGAGTGTAAAGTGGAGGGAATGTAAGAAAATTTTCTCAAAAGAGGTAAAGGGAGTTAGACAGGGTATCAAAGACCTAAGTCGGCGAATGAAACATAAAAATGGTATATATATTCCTTGTGGAAAAGGGATGGTATATTGCTTGTGGAGAAGGGAGAAAAAATTAGCAGATGGAGAGAACTTTTTAATGAATTGTTGAACATAGACAATGAAAGTAATGCGGGTATAAGTGGCTGGGGAATGACTGGTAGAGGAAGGTGAGAAGAGAGGAAGGAATCAGTAAGATGGAAGTAGTGCAAACATTGAAGAAAGTCAAAATGGGGAAAGCTCCAGGTAATGATGGAGTGTGTGGTGAAATCCAACAGCATGAGGGAGAGATAATAGGAGAATGGATATGGAAGATGTGCAGATTGCCCTGGGAGTAATGTAGAGTCCCGGAGTACTGGAAGTCAGGTATAATTACTCCTCTGTACAAAGGAAAAGGGGAAAAAGAGATGTGAAGTAATCATAGGGGCAATATATCTTCTTAGCATAATAGGAAAAGTATGTGGGTGGATACTTATTGACTGAGTTAGGAAAATAATAGAAGAATTAGTTGGAAAAGAACAGCGAAGTTTTAGGAAGGAAAGAGGTTCTGTAGACCAGGTATTCATTCTTAGGCCTTTAGTGGAAAGTTTCTAGAGAAGGGAAAGAAGTTGTATGCGGCCTTTATGGACCTGGAGAAAGCATAGGACCGGGTGGATCGTCAAGGAATGTGGAAAGTATTAAGGATATACTGAGTAAATGAGAAGTTGTTGAATATCATGAAGAGTATGTATGAGGGTGTTAATGTTGCAATGGATGTGGATGGTGAACAGAGTGATTTTTTCTATTTGAATGTTGGATTGAAAGAGGAATGTGTCATGTCCCCATTGTTGTTCAGTCTGTATAAGGATGGGATTTTAAAAGAGATATAAAGTAGGGCTGTGGATGTTGGACAGCCCTAATGAGAGAGGCCAGTGTTTCAAAACTCCCTGTCCTGTTGTTTGCACATGATACTGTATTGTGAAGTGAAGACGAAGGGGAACTGCAAGGCTTGGTGAATGAGTTTGGGAGTGTGCGTAATACAATGAATGTAAAGGTGAATGTAGAGAAGAGTAAATTTATGGTCTTTGAGAGAAAAGAAATCACCGAATTTACAATGAGGCTATATTAGGAGGAAATGGAAAATGTTAATGCATTTAGTACCTGGATTGTGTAATGAGTAAGGTTGGAAGTTTAAAGGGTGAAGTGATTGAAAAGGTACAACAGGGAAGAAAGGTTCCTGGTTCTTTGAAAGCAATGACAAGGTACAACTCTAACGTATGGAAATGAAGCTTGGACCTCGTTGGGAGGACACAAGTCAAGAGTGGAAGCATTGGAAATGAGTTATCTGAAAGGACCATGTGGAGTTACATGAAGAGACAGACTGACAAACGAGGAAGTGAAGGAATACTGTGTTGTGGTTGTAGATGTGTTGAAAGCATTTGGAGAAATACATTGACGTGGTCCATCCAGTATATTACCAATATGCCAGATATCGAACCCTGGACTCTCAGGTGAGAGCCAGGCAGCATACCACTACACCACGACCAGGTAAAAGTTATCTCACATTGTCACAATCTTGTAACCAATGTCCCTCCGCCTCCAACTGTGGGCCTAAAGAGGATGAGATAACCCCCTGGCACTCGGGCAAGTAGATGCTTTTAATTTATCCCAAGCACTTACGGCAAGTCAGAATGAAGATTGTGACAATGTGAGATAACTTCTACCTGGTCGTGGTGTAGTGGTATGCTGCATGGCTCTCACATGAGAGTCCCGGGTTTGATTCCCGGCATATTGGTAATATATTGGATGATTTTTCCTGCGTAAAAAAAAAAAAAAAAAAAAAAGGTTTCTCTCTTCATTCTGACTTGCCGTAAGTGCTTGGGATAGATTAAAAGCATCTACTTGCCCGAGTGCCAGGGGCTTATCTCATCCTCTTCAGGCCCACAGTTGGGGGCGGAGAGACATTGGTTGCAAGAGTATGACAATGCGAGAAAACTTTTACCTGGTCGTGGTGTGGTGGTATGCTGACTGGCTCGCACCTGAGAGTCCCGGGTTCGATTCCCGGCCTACTGGTAGTATACTGGATGATTATTCCTGTGTAAAAAACAGGTTCCTCTCTACACTGATGTGGTTTGGCCATGTGGAGAGCATGGAGTGAGAGAGACTATACAGGAGAGTGTATGCGAGTGAGGTGGAGGGGGTGGGGAAGAGGGATGGATGGAGTGGATAGGTATATGAGAGAGGGGGAGATGAGCTAGAAGCAAGGCAGTGAAGTGGCGTTGGATAGGGAGAAATGAAGGCAATTATTTTGTTGTCATGCCTTACGGCATTGAAGCGTTTGGGAATATATATATATATATATATATATATATATATATATATATATATATATATATATATATATATATATATATATATATATATATATATATATATATATATATATATATATATATATATATATATATATATATATATATATATATTGCGCAAGGTTAAAGGAAGCAAAGGCCAGAGGCCTGGAATTTGTTCCCTCCGAAAAAAAAAAAAAAAAAAAAAAAAAACAGTAAATGGAGAACCAAATTCAAGACCTGTTCATTTTGAGAGTCCTGGACACACTGCATTTGAAAGACTGGAGATCGTAGGCAGTAAGAAATACAGACAGGCGGAGGCAGTTTCAGAGTTGACCTGTTGCACTCATTAAGGACTAGGAGTTGCAGTTAATTCTTGCATAAGAGAGTATGACAGAAAATGGATGAGAGTTTGTTGCTAGGTGGGTGTTATGTGCCCACCATAGTGATGGAGGGATGCAAGCAAACTTCAGAGGGGAAGTGACCATGCAGTAGCGATAGAAATGAGATAAAGATGCGAAAGTGCAGCGAAGAGACAGAGGTTGAAGTAAGGATGTAAGTGGAGGAATGTTAATGAGACAAAAAACATTTGACTCCACCCTGTAGAGAAGAGCTGTTTGTAGGGAGCCAGCCGACACATGAGAGTTGTACTCTACACAGGGCCGAATAAAACTCGTGTATAATGTCAACAGCTGTGCAGGGGTAAAGAAGATACGGAGTTGGCTTAGCACACCCAATATCTTGGAAGCAGATTTAACGAGACAGGTAAAATATTCTTTCCAAGATAAATCCCGAGAGGATGAAACCTCAAGTATGTTTAAAGATGATGCAGAATTGAGCTGGATATTGTTAAAAATTAAAGGATACTACTGTTGAAGATTTTGTTGGGTTGATAGATGAAAGAACTCAGTTTCCGATGCATTAAAAACAACAAGGTTATTTTTAACTCATTCTGCGATGCAAACTAATTCAGACATTAGGTGTGCCATAGGCTTATCCCTTGTTTGTTGAAGCAACTGCTGAGGTGGACGCTGCCGGAAGCAAATGGGAAGGTGAAGGGTGGAATCATCAGCGTATGAGTTGATAGGATTAGATGTACAGTTTAGGTCATCGATGAATAAATAACAGAGTGGGTGATAGGACAGAGTCCTGAAGAACACCACTACCGATTGCTGTTGGAGAAAAACAGTGGCTGTCTACAACAGCAATTATAGAACGACCAGAAAAGAAGCTAGAGATGAAGGCACAGATGGATAACAGAAACCGTTAGAGGGTAGTTTGGAAATTAAAGATTTATGCCAGACACGACCAAAGGCCTTTGGGATGTCAAGTGCAGTGACAAAGCTTTCCCCAAAGTCTCGTAGGAAGGATGACCAGGAGTCTGATTGGTACGTGAGAAGATCACCAGTGGAGCTTCCCTGGTGGAACTCGTACTGACGATCAGAAAGAAGGTTGTGATAGGAAAGTTCATCATCATCATCGTCACCAGCCGGACCTCCTTTCCCACAGTAGGGCAGGGTGAGGAGTAGCAATGTCCAGACAGCCCAAATTTGCCCAATCCAATGGGCCATGCTTCCATTCATTCATCATTCAAGCCCCGGGAATCCTGGCTCTGTCGGATACACCAAAAACATTCACCACATTCTGTAGCTTCACATAAACGTATCTAACTGAATCACTCCAGACGCTGCCACGTTAAAAAGGGGTGCCAAATCCCTGATCATGCACTCTTCTCACAACATTCATCCAGCCAGCTCGATCTCTTGTCAGTTCCCTAGCGTCACCAACTTCCAAACCTCTCCTCCTCACACACTCATCCACTATACCTCTCCACCTTCTCCTTGGCGTACCGTGCCTCTTCCCTCCTTCAAATTCGCTCAGGTATACCTTTTTCACCACTCTATTGTTATCCATTCTCTCCACGTGACCACACCATCTCAGCACACTCTCTTCGATTCTGGTGTCCACCGACTTCCTCACTCCACATCTTTCACGAATCACATTATTTCATATCCTATCCACCCTCTGTACTCCATATACATTCCTCAGCTGTCCCATCTCCACTGTTCTTACTCGACTTTTCCTTTTCATGCCACATCGTAGTCTCACATCCATATGTTAAAGTTGGCACTAACACTATACTTCATGTAAGCCTCGTGCAGCCTCGTGCAGCCTTTGTTTCTTATCAAGGCCTTCATTGCACCAGCTACCTTTCTTGTGTCACTCTATTTTCAACTTCATTTGCACATTTTCCTCTCATTTCTATCACTGTACCCAGGTACCCTAACTCTCTCACTAATTGCAGTTTCTCTCCATTCACTGTAACATCGCACTGGGAGTCACCTTCTCTCTCAATAACTATCACCTTACCTTTTCTACACTTACTCTCAAGGCACGACGTTCACAGACGTCAGTAAAACTCTGCACTAGGAAAGACCCTTTAATTTTTTTTTGTTAAGAATAGACTCGAAAAATTATGAAATACAGGATGTTAACCCGTGGATTGCGCAATTACCCTTTTTTTCCCACCCAGTGGTGCACAAAATGTGAAGAATTTTTTTTTTCACTTCTTGTTTATTATAAACCTGAAGATAAACATCCAGGGCATCATCTTGTGAAAATAAACAATCTCTCTCTCACTCCGTCTTTGCATAGGGCCATGCGTAAGTTTACTTACCAGAGTAGTTAAAAAATTAATAAAAACAAACAAACAAACAAATTGTTTTTGTTTATCATAAACTTGAAGATAAACATCCAGGGCATCATCTGGTGAAAATAAAAAATCTCTCTCCGTCTTTGTGTAGCCCCATGCGTAAGTTTGCGTCGGGGTGGAGTAGTTAGCAGTCATGCACAGCCAGCACAGCCTGAGCTGTGGCTCGCAATGGGACACAACACAGCCTGAGTTGTGGCTCGCAATCAACGGGTTAAAGCAATTGAGCGATAGGCTGGGAATGGTCCCCCTTCTTCGGGAGAGGCTGAATGACAGCAACCTTCTAGCAAGAAGGAAAGGTGCAAGTTAAAAGATAAAGATGAAAAAGTTTACCTAGGGAAAGTGTAAGCACAGAAGCACAGTTCTTTAGGATAACAAGAGGGACTCTGTCGGATCCATATGCCTTGTTAGTATTAAGGCCAGTGACAGGAGAAATACATCAGTTGAAGAAATTTAAATGTCAGCCATGAGGAAGTCAGAGGGGAGAAAAAATGGACAGACAGCAGCATAATCATCTAAGGCGGAAATGGAGGAGAAAGTCTGAGTGAAAATTTCTGCTTTATCAGCAGAAGAAATAGCTACAGAGCCAACAAGGTGGAAAATAGGATAGAGGGATGATGAGGTAAAGTTGTCAGGAAGGTTTTTAGCATGGTGCCAGAAGGAGAGGGAAGAATTCGAGTTGGAGAGTTCAGGGCATTTAGTATGGATGAAAGTATACTTAGCAAAGTGAAGAACAGACTTAGCACAATTCCGGGAAAAAGTATAAAAAATATGTGAATCAGGGGTGGGTTAGCTCTGGTAACTTTTGTAAACATTCTCCTTGTGGAAAGCATTAGAGGAAGCCTTATTAATCCAAGTTTTTTTTTTTTTGCTTTAATCAGTGGATATGAGAAAGGAATGTATGTTTCCACGCCCAAATGAATAACCTCAGTAATGTTCATGGCACTTTCAGGTGGCTGTCGGCCACAGAAGCAATAATCACTCCAGGGAAAATCAAAGAAGTACTGCCTGAGGGCCTCCCAATCAGCAGCTCCAAAGTGCCACAAGCAACGTTTCTTTGGAGGGTCCATAGGCCGTACTGGAGCAATTGGACAGGTTTAGGCGATAAGGTTGTGATTGGAGGAGCCGAATGAAGGAAAGATTTACAGGATAATCGGAAGGATTAGTTGTAAGGAAGAGGTCAAGTATGTTGGAATTCTATCCAAGGCAGTCGGGGATGAGGGTAGGATGCTGTGCAAGCTGCTCTAGGTCATTAACCTGCCACCTCTTGGCCGATTTTTCACCATTGATCCCCACAATCCCAGCAGATTTTTATTTTTTTGCCTCAAACCTCCGCTGTTGATGAGATACATTGGAAAATACCAAAAAAAGTGCACACCTGAGCTTATAAAGGAGTTATACATGTGTCCCTTAGAACACCTGGTACCGTCTTCTCTATAGCCGTGCTGCTGCTATCACGTTTTCTATGGCAGCGGTAATTATTGCAGACCACTCAGAATAGGTAGATGTTTGTTCATACTGTACGAATTTATATGTAGTACATGATTACATTGGTTTTCACACAATAATATAGGTGATACAAGCGTTGTTTCACCCACTGAACACATAAACATACTGCACCTTCCTTGGCGATGTTACCTCCTCATCGCTTCTGCTTGTTTCTTCCTCTGGCACCACATAATCTTTGTCCTTCACATTGTCATCGATTGGGGAATCACTCTTGCCATGAATTTCACGAGACATGTCTTAACTGGCCAGGTCATTGCTAACAGGTGAGTTGCCGGGACTGTGGCGTGCGGGGGGAGGGGCTCACACGGGGTCATGTAATGTCATCGCCTAGTGGCAGGTAGAGGAAGGTCTCCCACATATGGCTACCAAAAAACACCTGCGAAACTTGAAAAATGTGCAAATGACAGACCTTGCAATTGAAGAATGTACCGGTATGTTGACCAGTGTTAACATGAAAAAAGTTCTGATGTACCCATACTGTACGTTGACGGGACACGATGGGTTAAGGAGGGAAAAGATGTAAGCTCATTCACCAAGGGGATCAGTGAAGGGAGAGGAAAGCCAAAGGTGGTTGTGAACACTGAAATCTCCAAGAATGGAGATTTCAGATGAAGGAGAATTGGATAGGATGTGTTCCATCCTAGAAGTGAAATAATCGGAGAATTTTTCATAGTAGAATTAGAGAATTAACAAACAGCACAGATATAGATAGTCAGAGAATGACATGAAAGCCAAAGAAAGAGAGTAGAGAAGGTAGAAGAATCAGGTTCAGGAAGATGAAAGCAAGATAAGTCGTTGCGTACATATACGTAACAGCCACCTTTGGCTTTGAAATGAGCATAGAAAAAGTTCAAAGGAGTACAAAGGAAAGCAAACAACAACAGGCTTTATGATCCTTTTGAGGCTGTTTGTTACAGAGTAGACTATGATTACGAAATCTAATTCTAGATGCTGAAGGATAAGGATAATAAAACAAGAAGGCTCCCCCTGCCTCCAAATCCTCCATTTAAAAGTGGGAGGAAAAAGTGAGAAAAACCACCATGCACCATGGATAAACTGACATCGAAATGTCACAGGATATAAAAAGGAAAAGTTACAGTCTATAATAATGAGCATTATCTATAACCTGCCAGTTTGGATAACCTGGAAGAGAAAGAAGTAAAAAAAAAAAAAAAAGAGTAATCAAACAGATAAATAACTAACACATGGAATTATGAACGGATACATTGAGTTAATGTGTCATCTGAAGACACAGCATGATTATTGCACGGTGCACAGTTTGGAGTGTGGATGATCAAGGGCTGTGCGGCAGCCTTACCTGGTGCTTTTAAAGTACACTGCTGTCAGTCAGGCCCCAGCTCCGTTCACTTCACTGAGATAAGAAACTTCCTCATGTGGAACAAGTACATAAGTTGCCTCCTGAAGCAGTGACCCCTGGTACATTAAAAAAAATCCGAATGGTGGTCATTTAACTAACAGGGACCCTCAGTTATCCACAGCCCATGACAAGTCAAAAGGAAGAGCAGTGACCATTAACTCAGGGTTGTCTGTGCATATCGAGGTCCGTGTTTATACTGTAATTGCATTTAAAATATATATATATATATATATATATATATATATATATATATATATATATATATATATATATATATATATATATATATATATATATATACAGTATATATATATATATATATATATATACATAGATACGAGGTGTTACCCAAAAGTTCCAGTAGTTTGAATACTGTAGGAAAATAAGTTACCTTACCTCCAAGTTTTCACTGTCGCCTTCGAAATAGTCCCCTAGGGCATATATAAAGTGGTCCCAGCATTTTTTCTACCAGTCCATGCATCCGTGGAAGGCTGCAGGCGTGATGGTCCTGAGCAACTCCTATGATTCTGTCTGGGTCTTCTCAATCGAGTCAAATCGACGCCCTTTCAGTCGTAATTTCAGCTTGGGAAACAGGAAAACGTTGCAGGGGGCAAGGTCAGACGAATAGGATGGGTGGGGAATGACTACCGCGTTAATGGAAGCCAGGAACTGCCGGACAACATTTGGTGTGTGGGTGGAGGTGTTTTCATGATGCAGGACCCAGTCCTTGTTCTTCCACTGTTCTGGACGTTTGCGGTGGATGTTCTCCCTCAGACGCTAATAAACTTCACAGTAAATCTTTCTGCTGACAGAGTGACCCGGTGGGATGAATTCCTTGTGAACAATCCCTTGGATATCAGAGAAAATGATCAACATCAACTTGACATTCTTGCGGCATTGGTCCAACATTGCAAAACCGCCAAACCACCTACAAACCACATTACAGAGTAAGCGTAGCTCAACAACACGTCTACTCACAGACAAGGCTGGGGCCTTATCGATGCACAAGGGGTGCTGCTGACTCCTCCTAACAGCAAAAGGCAAAAATGCAAACGGTTGGCTCCCTCTGTTTAAATTACTTGAACTTTCGGGTTGCACCTCATTATATATATATATATATATATATATATATATATATATATATATATATATATATATATATATATATATATATATATATATATATATATATATATATATATATATATATATATATATATATATATATATATATATATATACATATGGAGCCTCTGTGGTACAGTGGTAAAGTGTGCATTTTCGTACACTGGAGAGCGAGGGTTCACGCCCCGCCAGGGTACTAAACTTTGGAAGCTTTCTTCCGGCCATGTACTGCATTGTCGGACACCAGGGGTGCTGTGGTTGAACCAGTACCACATACTGTACAGTATGTTTCCACCCAGTTGGCTTGCGCGGGCCAATTACACTTGATTCACAGACTACACACACATCCAAAGCCACTATAACACTACAATCACACTTACAAACACTTCTCACCCTACATACAATCTCTACTAAACAACCTAAGCCACTTGGTAGAGATACATTGGCTGTATCGTCCCTACTTCGGTCGGGATAGGCCGGTCCTGCAGTGGATACTCAAACGGCTCATGATGATGATGATGATGATGATATATATATATATATATATATATATATATATATATATATATATATATATATACAGTATATATATATATACCTAGGCTGCTTCGCCCAAGGAAAGGGAGGTAGCCGAGACAGGACGACACACTCCCCATTTACTCATCCATTCAAACACATTCATTCACATCTTAGCCCCAAAGGGGAGAACGGGCAGATCCTCACCACACAACACCGCACAAGGGTCAACTGCGCAATGCAATCAGTGACATCCGCAGCAGGGCCCGACAGCAGAGCTGGTTTACCCCTGCCACATCATAACAGACTCATCCCCTTACCCGCACCTGACCTGAAATAGCTGATCAGACCAAATGCGGGAGAATATCCCCTCAGGGCTGCGTCATCACTTATTCATTCACAATTTCTCTCCATTTATTTCTGTCACGCACAGCCCCACACACACACACACACACACACACACACACACACACATATATATATATGTGTGTGTGTGTGTGTGTGTGTGTGTGTGTGTGTGTGTGTGTGTGTGGTGATTCACACCAGATTCGTATAAGCTGTATAACAGAATCTCTCAGCAGACAAAGCTACTGGTCCAGATGATATTCCTTCAATAGTACTTAAAAACTGTTCGTCAGTGTTGGCTCCTCTATTGGCAAAATTTTTCCGCTTATGCATCCATACCTCAAGTTTTCCAGCCTCTTGGAAAGAAGCAAATATCCATCATGTTCCTAAAAAGGGGGCAACTTCTGATCCATCAAACTATAGACCAGTTGCAATAACTTCCATTCTAGGTTAAGTTTTTGAGACACTAATTAACAAACACATAATCAAGCATCTAGAAACCAATAAGTTAATCAAAGATCGGCAATATGGATTTAGACAAGAACGTTCAACTGTTGACATTCTTTGCCTTCTTACCCATCAGAGTAACAAAACAGTAGACCAACACGGTGAAACACACACAATAGCATTAGATATTTCAAAAGCATTTGACAGAGTATGGCACCGAACCTTATTGTGTAAGATGTCACACAATGGCCTTGCATCACTGGTTCCTCTAATTTCTTCTTACCTTCATAATAGAAAAATACGGGTCATGGTAAATGGTATTTATTCTCAATTTCATTCCATAAATGCTGGTGTACCTCAGGGATCAGTTTTGGTCCCAACACTCTTTCTCATTCATATAAATGACCTCCTATCTGTCACTCACAACCCAATACACTCTTATGCTGATGACTCGACCATTCATAGTTCTTTCACTTTTCGAAGTGAGAAAACAGGAAGAAATCAGTAGGATAGAAGTTGTGGAAGCAATGAAGTAAGTCAAATTGGGGAAAGCCCCAGGAACTGATGGAGTGTGTGGTGAAATGCTGAAGCATGGGGGAGAGATATTAGTAGAATGGATGCGGAAGATGTGCAGGTTGGCCTGGGAGGAAGGTAGAGGATTGGAAGTCAGGTATAATTATTCCCTTGTACAAAGCAAAAGGGAAAAAAGAAGTGTGTGGTAATCATAGGGGTATTTGTCTTCTTAGAGTAATAGGAAAATTGTATGGTAGGATACTTATTGACAGAGTTAGGGGAAAAAAAAAAAAGGGGAATTAGTTGGAGAAGAACAGGTAGGCTTTAGGAAGGGGAGAGGTTGTGTAGATCAGATATTCATTCTTAGATCTTTAATGGAAAAGCTTCTAGAGAAGGGAAAGAAGTTGTATGCGGCTTTCATGGATTAGGAGAAAGCATATGAGAGGGTGGATAGACAAGGATTGTGGAAAGTATTAAGAATATATGGAGTAGATGGGAAGTTGTTGAATGCTGTGAAGAGTATGTATGATGGTGCTATGGCTGTAGTGCGTGTGGATGGTGAACTGAGTGAATTTTTCTCTTTGAAGGTTGGGTTGAAACAGGGATGTGTCATGTCTCCATGGTTGTTCAATCTGTACATGGATGGGGTAATAAAAGAGGTACAAGGTAAGGCAGTGATTGTTGGAGTGGCCCTGGTGAAAGAGGGTAGTGTCTGGAAACTCCCTGTACTGTTGTTTGCAGATGATACTGTGTTGTTGCGTGAAGACCAAGGGGAGTTGCAAGGCTTGGTGGATGAGTTTGGGAGAGTGTGTAAGAAAAGGAATCTAAAGGTGAATGTAGGGAAGAGTAAAGTGATGTCTTTGAGAGAGGTGAAGTCAGTGAATGTACAGCGAGGTTGGATGGTGAAGAAATGGAAAATGTGAGTACATTTAAGTACTTGGGTAGTGTGATGAGTAAAGATGGAAGTTTGGAGGGTGAAGTGCTTGAAAGGGTACAACAATTAAGAAAGGTTGCTGGTTCCTTGAAAACAGTGATAAGAAACAGGGAAGTGAGGATGGAAGTGAAAAAGTTACTACATGACAGTATTGTGATACCAACTCTAACGTATGGAAGTGAAGCTTGGACGTTGTTCGAAGGACTCAAGTCAAGAGTGAAAGCAGTGGAAATGATTTATTTAAGAGGAGCCTGTGGTGTCACATGGAGAGACAGGCTGACAAATGAGGTTATAAAGGAGCTTTGTGGTGTGGATGTGGATGTGATAGGAAGCATTAGGAAGAATACACTTAGGTGGTTTGGCCACGTGGAGAGGATGGAGGGTGAGAGACTGACGAGGAGAGTGTATGTGAGTGAGGTGGAGGGGGGGAAAGGGAGGGGGAGGCCAAGGATGAGATGGAGGGATGATGTAGAGAGGTATATAAGAGAGGGGGGTGTAAGTTGGGAGCAGGACAGTGAAAAGGCGGGGGACAAGGCGACGTGGAGGCGATTTGTTTTTGGCCACCCCGTACGGGATTGAGGCGTCTGGCAATAGATAGATAGATATTATAAATTCCCAAATAAACACAGGAATTTCTCTGAACCAGGACCTTTCTAAAATTAATCAATGGGAACAAACAAATCTGGTCTCATTTAATGCTCAGAAAACTAAATACATCAATTTCTCCAACAGAAAGAATCCTTCAGACTCTCAGATAATTTTAAATGATGTCAATATTCCCATATCCACTGCAGTTGACATCCTAGGTGTTACTCTAAACCCCAACCTCAGCTGGACAGCTTATGTTTAATCCCTTGCTAAAAATGCTTCCAAAAAATTGAGATGTGCAGAGTTCGTGAGTTCTTCACTGACGAGCAGATGGCCACAATATACAAAGTCATGTGCGTTCTCAGATCGAATATATATATATATATATATATATATATATATATATATATATATATATATATATATATATATATATATATATATAGATAGATAGATAGATAGATAGATAGATAGATATATATATATATATATATGGATAGATAGATCGATAGATATAGATAGATAGAGTGGTAGACAGATAGATCGATAGATGAAGTGTGCATGTGTGTCTGTGCGTGTGTGTGTGTGTGTGTGTGTGTGTGTGTGTGTGTGTGTGTGTGTGTGTGTGTGTGTGTGTGTGTTCAGGCTCTGTAAAATGAAGCTCGCTCCCCCATCCCCGATGAATTTCCTGGATACGTCCCTGAGTAATGTGATAGTTTCTTCCTTTACAAGAAGAGTGACCCAAAATATAGTGATAAGTATCAACCTATTAGTTTATTATCGGTTATTTACTGACTCTTCAAGTCCTTACGAACGGAATAACAACAAATGCGGAAGAAAACCAGGCTCGTGAGCAGGCAGGATTCCAATGTGAATAATTAATTGCTAATAATGTACAAACAATTCTTCAGGTAAATATGAAAATTTCTACTTACCTATCTATAGCCAGACACCTTAATCTCGTATGGGGTGGCCACAAACAAATCGCCTTCATGTGGCCCTGTCCCCTACCATTACGCTGCCCTCCTGCCAGCTCACACTCCCTCTCTCATATAACTCTCCACTCCATTCCTCCATGTCACCATCGGTCTTCCCCTCCCTGTCCCCCCTCCCCTCCACCTCTCTCACATAGACTCTCCTCGTTAGTCTCTCTCTCCATCCTCTCCACATCACCAAACCAACTCAATGTATTTATCCTGACTCCTTCTATTACATCCAGATCCACATCATAATGCTCCATCACTTCCTTTTTTCTCAGCCTGCCTCTCCATGTAACTCCACAATCTCCCCTCAAGTAACTCTTTTCCACTGTTCCCACTCTTGACTTTTGTCCTTCCAACAACGTTCAAGCTTGACTTCCGTATGTTAGAGCTGGTATCACAATACTATCATGCAGCGGCTTGTTTTGCTTTCATGGCCACTACCCAAATTTAATATCACTGCCTTCAAAAAACCAGCAACCTTTCTTCCCTGTTGTACCCTTTCAAGCACTTTATCCTTTAAATTTACATCCTTACCGATCACACTACCAAAGCTTAAATACACTCACATTTTTCATTTTCTCACCCATCCAGCCTCACTGTGCATTCTTTGAGTTCATTTCTTTCGAAGACCATAACTTGACTCTTCCCTACTGTACATTCACGTTTAAAAACCGTTTCCTACACTCTCTCCCAAACTCATTCACCAAACCATTTAGTTCCCCTTCGTCTTCACTTAACAACACAGTATCATCTGCAAACAACAGAACAGGAAGTTTCCAAATGCTGCCCTCTCTAATTACGGCCACTGCAATATCCACTCCCCTACCTTGTATCTGTTTTACAACTCCATCCATATACATATTGAACAACCATTGAGATATGATATATCCCTGGTTCAATCCAACATCCAGATAGAAAAATTCACTCAGTTCTCCATCAACACGAATTAGAGCCTTAGCATCCTCATACATATTCTTCACAGCATTCAACAGCCTCCCATTTATTCCACACATTCTTAATATTTTCCACATTCTTTTCTTTACACTATCATAGTATGCTTTCTCCAAATCCATAAAGGCCACAAACAACTTCTATTCCTTCTATTTGAACGAGTCTACTAAAGTCCTTAGTATTAATATGTGATCTAAATAATTTCTTCCCTTCCAAAAACATCCCTGTACTTCTCCAACTAATCCCTCTATTATTTCCCTAACTCTGTCATTAAGTATCCTACCATGTGTATTTCCTATTACACTAAGAAGACAAATGCATCTATGATTACGACACACTTGCTTTTTCCATTTTCGTTTGTACAAAGGAATAATTATACCTGACTTCCAGTCCTCCGGGATTCTACTTTCCTCCCAGGTCATTCTGCACAACTTCCATATTCATTGAACTACTCTCTCTCTCCGGTGCTTCAGCATTTCACCACACATTCCATAAACTCCCGGGCATTTCCCCATTCTGACTTTCTTCAGTGCTTCCACTGCCTCCATCCTACTGACCTCTTCCTCCCTTCTCGTCTCCCTCCTTCTCCCAGCCATTCCCCAGTAACTTTTACTCGCGTTACTTTCATTCTCTATGCTTAAAAATTCCTTAAAGTGTTCTCTCCAGCTGCTTACCTAGCAATCTGCCATTTTTATCTTTCATTTCCTTAGTATCTTCTTTACAACCCTGTCTATCTCTCTTTACTTCCTTCCAGAACATTTTCTTACATTCCCTCCACTTTACCTTCAAATTTCTACCAGACCCCTCATCCACCCTCATTTTACTCTGTATTACTGATTTTTTCACCTCTCTTCCTCTTCTCTATACACAACTCTTTATTCCATGTTACAACTTACTCCATGCATGTGCTTTCCATCCACTCACTCTATGCCTTCTTCTTTTATATCACAGTTTGTCTCGCCTCTTCATTCCACCATGGTGTTCCTTGCATCCCCTTTCATTTTCTCATCATCCCACACACAACCTCTCATGTTGCAAATTTCTTCTGTGAATACCTTGCACACACCTTCCACCTTCCTCATCTGCTCCAAATCATATTTACCGAATCACTCTTCCACTTCCCTCTTATATTTTGGTTTTTCTGATCCTCTTGTAACCTTCCTACCCTCTTTGTATGGACTGATTCCTCTTGCCTTTCATTCCTACTCTTTATCCATCGCATTTAAACCTCGACCACCACCACGTTGTGGTCAGAGGGTCCACTCCCCCAACCTCTATATGCCCTTGCATCAGCACATACTATCTTCCCATTTTCTCATGCACACAGAAATCATGAAACTTTGCCTTTTGTTCATTTGGTTCACCATCCTTGTTATCACCCGCCATATATATATGTGATCATTTTGTGTCTAAATATGGCATTGGATATCACCAACCACCTCCCAGAACAAATGTCCACCAAGGCAGTACCATTCTCATCCACTTCTGCAGGCACACCCAACTCACCAATCACTCCATCCATCTTCACATGGCCTACTTTTCCATTCATATGTCCAATCAAAAACACTCTCTCACTCCTCTCATTTTTTTCTATGCATGTTTCATCATCCACAACTCTTCTTTCACTCTGCTCGCAGTCTTCAGTTGGTGCAGATACACACACACTTGCCCACGCTTGTATTCCTACATTCAAACTTACCCACACAAACCTTGAAGCAACTGATCCATACTCATATGTTCTCCTTCCATCTCTTGCACACAATAATACATACACCTTCCTCTGCCCTCTAATTCCCACCTACTCACGCACAAATACGTAATCCGTATTCCTTTTCTCTAATACTCTAACCTCTCCAATTGGTTTTGGTTAATCCACATATGTCCACTTTTGCATTTTCAAGCACCTGGACAACCTCTCTCTCTTTCACCTCATCACTCACAGTCGCCACATTCCACGTTGAAATCCGCACCATGTCCTTTATCAGGTCCTTGCTTGTCACCTGTTGGTCAATCTTGGTCAGAAAGGTTTTGTGTGTCTTTAGTTAGTTGTTTTTGAGGGAGGGGATCTCAACCTCCACCAACCCACCTATTGACACGTAGAGAACTTCATAAAATAATAAACCATTGTGGCTAGGTTTTCTCGATTATGAAAAGGCTTTCCACTCGGTGGAACACATAGTCATTATAAACTCATTGCTGGAACATGGAGTAAACAAGACCATTGTATCACTTCTCAAAAATATATACAATGTGGGAACTTCTATAATTAAGCTATATACAGACTCGGAGAAAATTAAGACTGAGAAAGATGTGTACCAGAGGAATACAATTTCAGCAAAATTTTTACAGTATGCCTTGAAAGCATTTTCAGAGAGATAGAATGTGAGAACAAAGGAATAAACATAGATGGAAAAAAAAAAAATCATTTACGATTTGCAGATGAAATTATCCTAATCTTAGAAACAACAGACATCCTGCAAGAAATGTTAAATGACATAAAAAGAAAAAGTCTTAAAGATGAACAAATTTTAAATAATGTTTAAGCCATATACACGTAGGAGCCTCATAAATAAGTGAAGAAGTTGATGAGCACAACTACCTGGGGCAAATTCAAAAACTAACGAAAGACAACAAAAATGAAATAAATCAACAGATTACACTCGACTGGACAGCTTTCGGTAAACATTGAGACATCGTGAAAAGCAGCTTGTCCGTATGTATCAAACAAATAGTAAATAATGAATGTATAATCCCAGCCATGGCATTTGGCTGAGACCTGTTCTCAAAGAGCAATGGAAAGATTAATGTTGCGAATATCTTTGAGAGACAGGAAGAGGTCATCCTGGGCAAGAGAACAGACTATTGTCAAAGACATAGAAGTTATAAAAGAACAGAAATGGAGGTGGACAGGTCATGCAGCAAGAATAAGATATAACTGATGGAGAAAGAGGCTGACTGACTGAACTACAAGAGATTGCAAACATGGCAGAATGAAAGAAAAGAATTTGGGAGCCGAATGCTAATCACCCGCCAGAATATGCTGTTGGCCAAGTCCAAGATTAAGGCCATATCCTGATACCCTGAGGGTTTCATGTTGATAGCTCAGGCCGTTCATGAGATGTAATGGTGCTAAAGGCGGGAGATAAAAACTAACTGACCTTTGGCAGCCATTTTGGTGACCTGGACCGCAAGTGTCCATTTTCGAACTCGTCCAAGATTTTGGCCATATCTTGATACCCTGATGGTTTCATGTTGATAGCTCAAGCCGTTCATGAGATATAATGGGAATACACACGCACACACACACACACACACACACACACACACACACACACACACGCACACACACACACACACACACAACACACACACGGGCAAAAAATTATCGCTCTGCTTTCTAAAGGCGGGCTATAAAAAGGTCAGAAGGGAGGTAGAGAGATTTAATAGGGATGAATGCAGGAGAAACTTGGCAAAGATTGTCAAGGAATATGTAGAGAAGGTTGGGGAGGCCTTTGGTCGACAGTTAGGTTAGGTTAATTTGGGCTGCGGTTAGGTTAGGTTAGGGTAATGTAAGTTAAGTTTATGTTAGGTTAAGCTAGGTTAGTTAGGTTAGGTTAGGTTACTTTAGATGGATGCTAAGTTATGTTAAGCACGAATCTAAATTAACCTAACCTTACTAACTTAACCTAACCTAACCTAACCCAAGCTTAATATAGATTATCCCAGCCTAACCTTACTGCAGCCCATCCCAGTTAACACTCATTTCACGAAATCAGTAGGGATTTCATTAAATCACTGGTTACACAGATTCATTGTAACACACACACACACACACACACACACACACACACACACACACACACACACACACACACACACACACACAACGAAACATCGAAGATTGAGAAGGGTTAGAAATTAAACGGCCTTTTTTTGATCCCCCATCCTCCCAAAGGCTGGAGTAAGGAAGGAGGGAGGGATAGAATGTTGGTCGCTTCTGATGCCCTGAACATCTGCCCCGATTCTGGAGCTTGTGGGTGAGGGTATTTTGTGCATATAAATGCCTGTTGGCCCTACCTGGTTGCTCAGTGCTCTCCTAAGTGAGAGACGTTTTTGGTCGCCTTACTTTGCACTAGTCTAAACCAGTGAAAAATGCGTCGATGCAGGAGCAAGTGCTTCGTGGCATCCTGCAGATAGACATGAAACTCCATGCGAATGACCTGCCACAATATCTGCATAAATTAACGCCAATGAGTGGAACAGACATGAAACTGAAACTGGCTCGTCTGTGACCCAGTTCCAACCATCCTGCCAAGTTTCGAAATACTATTTTCAGTTTTGGCTGAACAACAACAACAACAACAACAACACACACACACACACACACACACACACACACACACACACACACACACACACACACACACTGTTACAGTATACAGTTGAATGATGACATATCGCCATTCAACTGTGCATGTGGAATATATTCAAGTATTGTTTTTTTTTTTCAATTTGAAAAAAAAGTTCCGGTGCAACTTTGTGGTTTCTGGAGTCAGTCTTACCCTTTTCTATAGTCTGGGATCGATTAAAACTGGTCTGTCACTTGTCAAGCTGCGTGGGACTAAACAAAATCCTGATGTGATGGGACTGAAATATATCTTCCCATAACGGAGTTACCTGGTTCGTCATAGAAATCAGGCAGCTTAGCTTTTATCACGCCATGGTGTAGTGGCGACTGACGCGTATTGACTCACAACTACTTCCAGCCTATTTTATTTAGCTCAATGGGTAATGGAACTATTGCACCATATTTACTACTTAACCAGTCACATTAATAGGAGGTGTTTTTCAACTTTGTATGGCAGTGATGAAAAAGAAACAGACTTACACACAAATATGAATATTTTGAGGACAAATACACTTTCAGCCTTATTTTCCACCTCATATTGTTAAATTATACAATACTAAACATTCACTATGTACTAACAATGAAGAAACGCCTACATAATCATTTCACGTGCAGGGTAATGCAGCATCTCGATGAGAACACTACATGTATACTACAAGATTGAGTGGAAATACATACGATACATACCCTGCTTGTAAAAGAGGCCCACATAACAAAACACATAATGGACCACCACAGAACACATGCCACACTAAGACGCAGACACAACATTACCGGTGTAAGGAACCTATGGAACGACACTATAGGAGCTATTGCTTTTGTTTTTTTATGCAGAAAATTAGGAACCAAATGCAGAAGCCTGCAAAATCCCCCCCACCCACAAAAAAAAGACCCATCCTCATGACCCATGAATTCGAGATGCCAAGACACATTGTATTTAAAAGACTGGAGGTCATAGGCAGGGGAAAATACAGACAGACGAAGGCAGTTTCATAGTTAGCCTGCGCATACAGGAAGGACTGGGAGTATCGGTTAATACTTGCATTAGAGAGTTGAACAGAAATGGGATGAGTGTTTGCTGCTAAACGGGCACAATGTACCTGTGCTAATGGACAAGTGATGCAGGCAGAAAGTTCAGAAGAGCAGTGGCCATTGAAATAGCGATAGTAAAGAGATAAAGATGCAACAGTGAGGAGGCTGAATTGAGTCAGTAGGAGGAAGAAAGTCAAAGAACTAAAAGCCTTTGAGTCCACCGTGTTGAGAAGAACTGCATGTGGAGAAACCACATGCACAAGCGACTGGTATTCCACACTGGGATGAATAAAAATCCCAAATAGAATCAACAGTTGTGCTGGGCAAAGAAGACACAGAGTCAGCTTAGCACAAATAAGCTTTTGTACGCAGATATTGCAAGTGAGTTAATATGATCTTTCCATGATAAATCCAAAGGGAACGAAACACGAAGTATTAGATATTTTGCTGGATTAAGTTGAATGTTGTTATATATTAAAGGATATTCCTGTTGTAGGTCTTGCTAGGTCGAAAGATGTTGCAACAGGGTTTTGGATGTATTAAAAACAAGATTACTTTTACCTCAGTCAGAGATGTGAGCCAGGTCAGAAATTAGGTGTGTCGTAGTCTTATTCTGTGTGTGCTGAAGTAAGTGCAGTGATGGACGATGTGGGGAAACGAATGGAAAGGTGATGTATGGAGTCATCAGCATACGCATGGATAAGGTATGATGTACAACGTAGAATGTCATTGATGCATAGAAGGAAGATAGATGGTGACAGGACAGAACCCTGGGAAACACCGCCATTGAAAGTTCTGGGAGAAGAATATTGGTCATATACAGGAGTTGCTATAAAAAAAATCAGAAAGGCAGCTAGAGATTAATGCACAAATAGAAGTATTGAAACTAAAAAAACAGCAGTTTGGAATTTTAAGATTTGTGCCATAAAATGGCAGATTTATGCCAGACTTGATTGGAAGGCGTTGA
Source organism: Coenobita brevimanus (assembly GCF_032717465.1). Lineage (NCBI taxonomy): Eukaryota > Metazoa > Arthropoda > Malacostraca > Decapoda > Coenobitidae > Coenobita > Coenobita brevimanus. The sequence goes on from NC_137009.1 coordinate 3,814,095, forward strand.
GATGCAATGTGCAATGGCAAACCTTTCGCTAAAGTCCCAAAAGGATGATGCTAAGGATTCTGAAAGGTAAGTGAAAAAATTGCCATCAGAGCATCCCAGGCTTACCAGCAGTGGACTTGTAGGCGGACCGGGGTTAAACAACAACAGAATAGGTACTTTGCAGATGTCAGTCAACGTTTTAAAATGTCTAGTGCACTGAAACACAAGCATAATGGGAGGTTTATTGAGTGCCAGTAAAGTACTTTAAATGCATATGGAGGACACCAGTAGCCTTATGTATGGATTATTATTATTATTTTTTTGGATATGGATTTTTTTTTTTTATATATATAACTGAAAAGGCATCATGGTAAAAGAAGACAGGAAGTTAAAGGAACTCTTATAAAAGGAGAAGCACTGACGAATGAAGATCTGGCAATTAAGTTGGTGGGTGAATTAGGAAATATTGTACAGGCATAGGAATAAGCTTCCAACATGGGCATATTATCTAGATTGCTACAGAGTACTCGTTACGCATTGCCTTTTTAATAATTTTCACTACAATAACTATACCCCACACACACATATTAGAGATCCATTGTTAATTATAAAACAAATTTCCCAGCTACTTCCGCCTCACAGGGCCAATGGGTAATTACACATTTTTAGATGGGGCTGGATATGATATATCTAAAGTGTTTTAAAATTATCTGTGTTACAGCTACCATAAATGTCTATTTTTGTCATGATACAGTATATTATATATGCCCCGTGGGCCATGACTTCACTTCTAAGCTAGCGGTGTTGTCAGTTCTGCCAGTGTTGCCTGTTCTGGAACTCCCTGAATTCAAATGAAAATAGGCTTGCGATTGCATTTCATGGTGTCTGTGTTGGGACTGGATGTCTGTTAGACTTCCATGTACCCAACTGTATACTAACAACTGTACATCTAAGAACATCCATGCCATACAATGACGACTGCCTGTACAGTACAGCAAAAAAATAACACTTCTAATCATGTTTGCGTTTGGCTCCCGGTGAAACGAGGCATCTGAAGAGAGCTCGCAGAAGCCGGTAGAGAAGCCAGAAGAGCAGCAGCGCCATGCCTGCCACGCTGGCCCACACATCGACATTGTACAACTTGTACCTGGGGCAGGAATGCATCTCATAAGTTATAACGTCCAAGATAAAGCCTACAGATAAAAAGAATAATATATAAAAATATTCATTACTACATGAAATTTTTTCGTGGTGCGGTACAGAATAAACAATACCAGTAAGTTAAACGACTGAAGTTCTATTACTGTATTTGTTGTTGCATAATGCTATAATAATGTTTAATACAGAAAGTTGTAGTTATATAAGAGGTTTGACCAAAGAAGAAAAAAAAAGGATCTAACCGTATTTTTTTTCTCACAAACCAGCAAGATCAAGGGGATGTGACTCAGTGAAGCTTGACCTTGATTGCTTGTACGAATACTAGATTAATTATGTGAAGCACTGCTGCCCAGCCTAGTCGATGCTGACAAACACTGAGTTTCAGAGCATATTCTTCTTGCTCGTATTTTCTCTATGCGGCAATGACTGAACTAAGGAAGCAAGGCCATTTCATCAAATTTTGTCAAAAACTTGGAGAGACGCAATCTGTAACCATTAGGAAGATTCAGCAGGCTTCTAGCGATAAATCTATTGGTGTTAAACATGGCGGGTTTGGAGTAAGGTGAACGTCATGCTGACAGTTTTTTTAATACCAAGGTGCTGGTCATTATGATTAGGCAGCAGAAGACCAAACAATCAATAAAGGGTACTAACTGGGAGTTCTCCATGACCTACGGAATGCAATGTGTTGCATGAAACAAGAGTTGTGGGAAGTGGAGGACTGGCGGCTCCATTACAACAATGCTGCAGCCGGTTCATCCCATCTCATCCAGGAAATTTTGGCTAAACACAGGATCATATACTGTAGGTCCAGCAGGCTCTTTGACCATAAGTTACCTTGGTGATACATATCATTCAGGCGTATTTACGCGCACAGCTGCACTTGCATCGATTGTTGAAAAAGCAGTTATTCTTGAAAAAGCACTTGCAACGGTTGTATTGGCAAAACTTCAAGCAGTTGCACTTGATAAATCCTTGCCCGTGTATGGAAGCCGCAACTGCAGTATCACGAAGGCTTATCTCCTAATTCTGAGGTATATCCTGAACGGTTTGGTTATTCTGTGCGTAAGGTGTGAACTGGCTTCTTCTGCAGAGAAAACAACCACTACTAACTATATAAAACACATTTTATTATATGAAACCATAACAAAGCAGTGACAAGAAACAGGGAAGTGAGCATGGAAGTGAAAAAGTTACTGCATGACAGTACTGTGATACCAATTCTAAAGTACGGAAGTGAAGCTTGGACCTTGTTGGAGGGACACAAGTCAAGAATGAGAGCAGTGGAAATGTGTTATTTGAGAGGAGCATGTGGAGTCACCTGGAGAGACACTGACAAATGAGGAAGTGAAAGAGCATTGTGGTGTGGGTGTGGATGTGGATGTGATAGGAAGCATTAGGAGAAATACATTGAGGTGGTTTGGTCATGTAGAGAGGATGGAGTGTGAGAAACTGACGAGGAAAGTGTATATGAGTGAGGTGTAGGGGAGGAGAGGAAGGGGGATGCCGAGGATGAGATTGAGGGATGGAGTGGAGAGGTATATGAGAGAGGGGGTGTGTGAGCAGGGAGCAGGATAGTGAAATGGCAGGGGACAGGGCGACATGGAGGCGATTTCGTTTTCGTTTTTAAAGGCTCCAACATGCTTGCATGCGTCGGCCTTGGTCACCTAATGGCGGCTTTCCACGCTGCACGATCCATTGCAGCCTCCCTGTTCAGTCCCTTAACCCTGAGGTCTCACTTAATGACCTCGTCCCATATCTTTCTCGGTCTGCCCCTCGTAACCACACCTCCAATATTAACACTTCTCACCTTCCTCACCCAGTTATCATCCCCCATCCTCTCCACATGTCCAAACCATCTCAATCTACCTCTCCTCATCACAACACCAATACACTACAGTCCCATCCTACCTCCCAACTCTTCCATCATGAACCCAGCCCCCTCAGACCTTGGATGCAGGGACACACTACACATCCACCTAATCTTTGTCATTTCTGTACGTCTGAGCCAGCGAATATCCTCCTCCTTCACTGCCCAGGTCTCACTACCATACAGCATTACACTCTTAACACATGCTGCATACAAAGACCCCTTAGCACGTAGGGAGAGTCCTCTCAATGTCAGGAGAGGCAAGAGCTCCCTGAACTTCTTCCAATCACTTCTCACCCTAGCCACAGAGCTAGCTCCAGCCCCACCTCCAGCACACAACATGTCTCCCAAGTAACAAAACTCTTCCACACACTCAAGAGATTCATCAGCAAGTTCAATTCTTTCATCTCTGACAATCTCCTCCTGCTATCCCCGACACGCCATACACATAAAAACAGCATTATCTCGCAGTCTACCTCTGATACCACTACATCTCTTATGCACCCATTTATCACAAACACCGCACAAGATGGAATTACTTCCCACGCCCTTGTGGCAAACTGCACATGGCCACTCTCCCTCGTCTTTGACAGAACCGCCACCAACCCTAGATATCATGACTTTTGTTTTATCTGCATTTACCCTTAAGCCCTTGTGCCCCATACCATCTCTCCACTTCCTAAACCTTTCCTCCGCCTCCCTTTCGTTCTCTGCAATCAACACCAAATCATCAGCATACAACAACTCCCACGGGAGTCCGTTTTTAAAGTCACGTGAAAGGGCTTTAAGTACCATGATAAACAATATGGGACTCAAAACTGACCCCTGATGCACACCAACATTCACGGAACACCCATCACTCAAATCTCCATTCACTCTTACCTGGGTGTGAGCACCCACATACATAGCCATAACCACCCTAACCAGCCACTCCTCTTTCTCTCTCTCTCTCTCTCTCTCTCTCTCTCTCTCTCTCTCTATATATATATATATATATATATATATATATATATATATATTCAATTCGAGATGCCACAACAAATTGCACTTAAAAGACTGGGGGTCCTAGGCAACTAGAAATACAGGCAGAAATACAGTTTCAGGGCTGATCTGTGCATGCGTGAGTAACTGGGAATTCCAGTTAGCTCATACATTAGAGCAGCGTTTCTCAACCTTTTTACCCTTATGGAATCCTTGAAATAATTTTCATGTGTCAGGGAACCCTTACATAAAAATTATTATATATCATTATTACTATATTTTTTTCTCCTGTATAAACTTAAAGTTCATAAGTAGAACATATTTATTTCTAATAAATGATTTAAGCAAAAATAACTTACGTTTATCTTAAGTTTATTGACAGTGCAAAAAAATATTAATCAATATATAAAAATAAATAAATCAAACTGCTTGTTCAAGAGACCTCATACGGAGGTTTTCATTCACAAAAAAGTAAACATAAATAACTAATATCATATATAACACATATAAACAGAAAGTAAATAGATAACTACTAGTACTACTACGACGAGTTGATAAGTAAAACTTAAATAAGTAAAACTGAAGCAAATTAAGGTAAACAGACGAACTAACTTTGGAAAAGAGAGAGAGAGAGAGAGAGAGAGAGAGAGAGAGAGAGAGAGAGAGAAACATACTCACAAACTTCTCATAACCTAACAAAATCATAAACATACTTAAACTGTTAAAATTCTTATAAAATCCCTAAACTTTCCTAAATAACATTGGTAAATGACGGACTGTACCAACATGCCAGGAAGTACGCTGAGGACTGATGGAGACGGTGCATGTGTCCTGTACTCGAGTGAGTCGTTTGGCGCCCGGATCCGTCACGTATCGCTCCTGTCTACTGACCACTAAAGGCGGTTTCACACTGGCGCCGTATAGACGTCGCTGAGTATATTCCCTATAATTATGCTTCTAAATGATATAACAGGTTAAGACTTTAAGATAATACCCAAGAATTTTCCACGAATATGCCGTACGTGTATAGTAAAAATTACGAATATGAAATTAAACACAAAAAGACTTAATAATGCATTTACATATGATTAGCCTATTTATTACTATTTCTCTTGTAACCCCTAGCGACCTCTCGCACAACCCTAGGGTTCCGGGGAACCCTGGCTGAGAAACGCTGCATTAGAGAGTTGGACAGAAAAGAGATGGAAGTTTGCTGCTATGCGGGTACTAGGTGCACACAGTAATGGTGGAGGGAAGCAAGCAGAGAGTTCAGAGGAGCGATGACCATTGAAGCAGCGATTGAAAAGAGATAAATATGGAACAGTGTGGCAAAGAGACAGAGGTTAAGACGAAAAGCCTTTGACTCCACCTTATTGAGAAGAGCTGTAGTTGGGAAGCCTTTCCACATAAGAGGGTAATACTCCACAAAGGGACGAATAAAACCTCTGAATTTAGCCAACAACTCTGCACGAGTGAAAAAGACACGGAGTTGGTTTGGCGCACCTAACCTCTTGGAAGCAGAGTTTACAAGAGAGGTAATAAAATCTGTCAGGATGAATCCCGAAAGAATGAAGCCCCAAGTATGCTCACAGGTGATGTTGGACTGAGCTGGATTTTGTTGAAAATTACAGGACACTCCTGCATAAGATTTTTAGGGGTTGAAAGATGTAAAAGCTTTGATGCATTTAAGACAGGATAACTTTTACCCCTGTCAGATATATGAACCAAGTCAAACATTGGTGTGCCATGGCCTCATCCCTTGTTAGTTGAGGTAATTGCTGAGATGGATGCTGCTAAAAGTGAATGGAATAGTATGGCGTCTTCAATGTTTGAGCGGATAGGGTTAGATGTACAGTATAGGTCATTCATGAATAGAATAAAGAGAGTTGGTGATAGGACAGAGCCCTGTGGAACACCACTACCGATAGCTCTAGAAGAAATATTGTAGTCATCTAAAACAGCAGCTATAGAACGACCAGGAACGAAGCTAGAGATGAAGGCCAGCATCCCCGGTGGAACTCATACAGGAGATCAGAAAGAAGGTTCTATGAGGGAAAGTTTTTTTTTTTTTTTTTTTAAGAAGAGATTAAAAAACTTTAGAAATACAGGATGTTAAAAGAGTTAGGCGACCGAGAGAGAAATGAGAATGGTCGCCATTCTTTGAGACAGGCTAAATGAGACCAAACTACCAGCAAGAAGAAAATGTATAAGTGAACATACATAGACAAAAGAGTGTACCTAGGCAGGGTGTTAGTACATAAGCAAGGTTCTCAAGTACCACAGAAGGAACCCGATCAGGCCCATATGCGTTATTTGTATTGGGGAGGGTGTAGATATTTCAATATCATTTATGAGACAGTCATAGATGGAAAGTGATGGAGGCACTGCACAGGAATTGTCTACGGTGACATTGGAGGAGAGAGTCTGACCAAGAATTTCTTTTTCAGTAAAAGAAACAACTACAGAGGCAATCAGAGCAGGAAGGAAGAGGGAAAGATGATGAAGTACGCTGTTAGAGGTTTTAGGAAAGCAGCTACAAGGAGTGGGAAAAGTTTGAGTTACAGAGCACTTAGTACGAATAAAATTATATTTAACGGACTGGAGAACATACTGAACATAACTCCTGACAAAGTCATGAAGAAGAGAAAATTCACAAGGGGGGGGGATCTGGTACCTTTCGTTGGCCTTCTCCTTGTGGACAGCAGCAGACCAAGCATGATTAAACCAAAGTTTTTGTCTGCCTTAATCACAGGATAAGAGAAAGTTAATTATGCTTCCATGCCCGAGAGAATAACCTCTGTAATGTGCGAGGCACACTCCGCCATGGAAGCAGTCATCGTTCCAGGGAAACTCTGCCTGAGGACCTCCCAGTCAGTAGCTCCAAAGTGCCATAGCTGCCGGTTCTTGGTTGGGCCATAGGCCTTGGTGGAGCGATAGGACAGGTTAAGGTGATAAGGTTGTGATCGGAGGATCCAAATGGAGAGAAAAGATTAACACATTAAGCAGAATGATTTGTTGTAATGAAGAGGTCATGTTGAAACTCTCTCGATGCCAGTCAGGGATACGAGTAGATGGTTGTACCAGCTGCTTTATTACACTAACGACAGAACAAATGTAAAGTTTTTCACCTGTTGGATCAGTGGATGGAGAGGAAAATCAAAGATGGTGGTGAACATTGAAATCACTTAGTATGGAGATTTGAAAGAAGAAACTGATAGGATGCGTTTCATCTTTAAAGAAAGTTTAAATAATTTTTCATAGCCAGCAGAACTGTGGGATAAGTAGACAACATGGATATATTTGGTTTGAGATTGAAAGGATTCTTGAAGCCAGAGAGCAGAGACTCCAGATGATTTAAATTCAGGAATGTGACAGCATGATATGTTGCATACAGTACTTACACACAACAGTCATCTTTGTCTAAGAAGTAGGAGGATACAGAGAAAGGTTTGCTATCAGTTGCCTCAAACAGCTAAGTCTCAATGAGGAAAGGAAGATGAGGTTAAGAGGAAAAGAGGTGGTTTTTACTAAAAAGAAAATTAGAGAAAAGGTCACGAATGCTTTAGAAATGGCTGATGGTTGAGTTAGACGGCAGTCCCATGCATCTCAGTTGGCCGTCACAGGGGGAAGGGCGGATGTGGGGGGTTTTATGTCTCCTCCCTCTTGGGTAGTTTAGTTCTGACAGAAAATTGTATAGGAGAGTATGCTTCTTTAATCTCTGTGTTACTGACAGTATTACTACACTACTGCTGCTACTACTTCTACTCACCAAAATAACTTGCACAAAATATAATAAAATGCCATTTTGATTACAATGGGTTTTACAGTGTACAACTAGTCCAAAATCCTTTCAAATAAAAAAATATGGTAGTACTGAAAAAAAAAAAGATTAGCAACATATATTCTGTAAGGCATAATTAATTAACTGTAGCACCAGTCGAGCAGGGCAGTACTCCCAAGGTGGACGGAAAGCTGATGACAGGGAGAGGTGGAGCTCCCGTTTCATCAGCCCTCGGGACTAGGTCCCGACCATCCCCCTTTGCTGAACTTTTTCAGTGTCTCAGTAACACAGAGAGTAGACCAGCATGCTCTCCAATACAAGTTTCTCCAACTATCAACACCAAACTACATGCACAGTACACACCACACTTCCTTTTCAAAATTTTCACAAAAGTGGCGTCCATTAACATAGCCTAGGAGTCCCCAGGGGGGGGGACCATAAATGCCCCCACCTTCAGCCCCTCTCTCGGTGACGACTCAATGTGCCTGGAACCACTGTCTGACTCTCTTCTTCTTCATTTCTGCAACATTCATGGCCTTTCCTCTAACTTTCGCTCTGTTGAGCACCACCTCTCCTCCTCTAAACCTCACCTTCTTTTCCTAACTGAGACTCAGCTGTCTGAGGCAACTGACAGCAAATCCTTTTCTGTATCCTCCTACTTTCTCTATACTCATTTCAAAGCCAAAGGTGGCTGTTGTGTATATATACACAATAACTTATCTTGCTCTCGTGTTCCTGAACTCGATTCTTTTGAATTCTCTACACTCTGGCTTCGGCTTTCCTGTCATTCTCTGACTAAATATATCTGTGCTGTTTACTTATCTCCTAATTCTACTGACTATCAAAAATTCTTTGACTATCTTACTTCTACAATGGAACACATTCTATCCATTTCTCCTTTCTCTGAAATCTCCATTCTTGGAGATTTCAATGTTCACCACCACCTTTGGCTCTCCTCTCCTTTCACGGATCCACCTGGTGAACAAGCCTACACCTTTTCTATCCTTAATGACTTAGAGCAGCTTGTACAGCATCCTACCCGTATCCCTGACCGCCTTGGAGAGAGCTCCAACATACTTGATCTCTTCCTTACAACATATCCTTCTGCTTACACTGTTAATCTTTTCTCTCCATTGGGCTCCTCTGATCACAACCTTATCACATTAACCTGTCCTATCGCTCTGGTACGGCCTGCGGACCCTCCAAAAAAACGTCGTCTCTGGCACTTTGGAGCTGCGGATTGAGAGGCCCTCAGGCAGTACTTCTTTGATTTTCCCTGGAATGATTATTGCTTCCATGGCCGGGAGCCATCTGGGTGTGCCTTGCGTATTACGGAGGTTATTCTCTCGGGCATGGAAGCATACATTCCTTTCTCATATCGTTTGACTAATGCATGAAAACCTTGGTTTAATCACGCTTGTTCTAATGCTGTCCGCAACAAGGAGAGGGCCTATAAAAGGTACCGGAGCCAACCCACCCCTGAATCACATCTTTTATACATTTCTGCCCGGAATCGTGCTAAGTCTATTCTTCGCTCTGCTAAAAATAATTTCATCCGTACAAAATGCTCTCTACTCTCTAACTCGAACTCTTCTCGCTCCTTCTGGCACCTTGCCAAAAACCTTTCTAGCAACTTTACCTCATCATCCTTCCCTACTTTTTTCTACTCTGATGGCTCTGTAGCTATTTCTTCTATTGATAAAGCAGATCTCTTCGGTCATACTTTCTCCTCCAGCTCCACCTTAGACAATGCCGGTGCTGTTCCTTCCTCACTTCCCCCCTCTGACTTCCTCATGGCTAACATTAAAATCTCTTCAGCTGATGTATTTTCTGCCATTGCTGACCTCAGTACTAATAAGGCATATGGGCCTGATGGAGTCCCTTCTGTTGTTCTCAAGAACTGTGCTTCTGTGCTTACTCCCTGCCTAGGCAAACTCTTTCGCCTTAGTCTGTCAACTTGTACCTTTCCTTCTTGCTGAAAGTTTCCTCTCATTCAGCCAGTCCCAAAGAAGGGTGACCATTCTCAACCCTCTAACTATCGTCCAATTGCTTTAACATCCTGTATCTCAAAAGTTTTCGAGACAATTCTTAATAGAAAAATTTTAAAGCATCTTTCCTATCACAACCTTCTTTCTAATCATCAGTATGGGTTCCGTCAAGGACGCTCCACAGGCGATCTTCTCACCTACCTTTCAGACTTCTGGTCATCCTCCTTTCGGGACTTTGGCGAAAGCTTTGCCATTGCACTTGACATCTCACAGCTTTCGATCGAGTCTGGCATAAATCTTTAATTTCCAAACTGCCCTCTTACGGTTTCTATCCTTCCATCTGTGCCTTCATCTCTAGCTTCCTTTCTGGTCGTTCTATAGCCGCTGTTGTAGACGGCTATCGTTCTTCTTCTAGATCTATTAACAGTCGTGTTCCTCAGGGCTCTGTCCGATCACCAACTCTCTTCCTTTTATTCATCAATGACCTTCTAAGCTGTACATCTAACCCTATCCACTCCACCCTTCACCTTTCCATTCGATTCCCACAACGTCCATCTCAGCAGTTACTTCAACAGGCAATGGATGAGGCTATGGCACACCTAATGTCTGACTTGGCTCATATCTCTGACTGGGGTAAAAATAATCTGGTTGTTTTTAATGCATCAAAGACTCAGTTTTTGCACCTATCAACCCGACAGAATCTTCCACAGGTATACCCACTTATGTTTAATAACACTCAACTTAATCCTGCATCATCGTTGAACATGCTTGAGGTTTCATTTGCTCGGGACTTGTCTTCGAAAGATCATATTACATCTCTTGTAAAATCTGCTTCCAAGCCATTGGGTGTGCTAAGCTGACTCCGTTCCTTCTTTACCCTTGCACAATTTTTTTTTTTTTTTTTTTATGCGAGGAAGAAGGAACCAAAGGCCATGGCCCGTAGTAACAGTTCCCTCCAAGAGAAAAACAAAATACAATAGAGAGCCAAATTCAAGATCCGATCATTTTGAGATGCCTGGACACACTGCGTTTGAAAGACTGGAGATCATAGGCAGGAGGAAATACAGACAGAGGGAGACAGTTCCAGAGCTGACCTGTTGCATAAATGAAAGACTGGGAGTAACGGTTAACTCTTGCATTAGAGAGTTGGACAGAAAAGGGATGAGAGTTTGCTGCCAGACGGGTGCTACACGCCCGTCGTAGAGGTGGAGGAATGCAAGCAGACAGTTCAGAGGAGCAGTGACCATTAAAGTAGCGATAGAAAAGAGATAAAGATGCAACAGTGCGGCGAAGAGACAGAGGTTGAAGGGAGTCAGTAAGAGGAGGAGAGTTAATGAGACAAAAAGCCTTTGACTCCACCCTATTGAGAAGAGCTGTATGTGGGGAGCCTCCCCACACATGAGAGTTGTACTCCACACAGGGGCGGATAAAACCTCTGTATAGAGTCAACATTTGTGCAGGGGTAAAGAAAGAGCGGAGTCGGCTTAGCACACCCAATCTCTTGGAAGCAGATTTTACAAGAGATGTAATATGGTCTTTCCAAGATAAGTCCCGAGTAAATGAAACCCCAAGCATGTTCAAGGATGATGCAGGATTAAGCTGAATATTATTAAACATTAATGGGTATACCTGTGGAAGATTTTGTCGGGTTGATAGGTGTAAGAACTGAGTCTTAGATGCATTAAAGACAACCATATTATTTTTACCCCAGTCAGCGATACGAGCCATGTCAGACATTAGGTGTGCCATAGCCTCATCCCTTGTTTCTTGAAGTAACTGTTGAGATGGCCGTTGCGGGAACCGAATGGAAAGGTGAAGGGTGGAGTCATCAGCGTATGAGTGGATAGGGTTAGATGTACAGCTTAGAAGATCATTGATGAATAAAAGGAAGAGAGTTGGTGATAGGACAGAGCCCTGACGAACACCACTGTTGATAGGTCTAGGAGAAGAACGATGGCCGTCTACAACAGCGGCTATAGAACGACCAGAAAGGAAGCTAGCGATGAAGGCACAGATAGAAGGATAGAAACCGTAGGAGGGCAGTTTGGAAATTAAAGATTTATGCCAGACTCGATCGAAAGCCTTTGAGATGTCAAGTGCAATGGCAAAGCTTTCGCCAAAGTCCCGAAAGGAGGATGACCAGGAGTCTGAAAGGTAGGTGAGAAGATCGCCAGAGGAGCGTCCCTGACGGAACCCATACTGACGATCAGAAAGAAGGTTGTGATAGGAAAGATGCCTTAAAATTTTTCTATTAAGAATTGACTCGAAAACTTTTGAAATACAGGACGTTAAAGCAATTGGACGATAGTTGGAGGGTTGGGAGTGGTCACCCTTCTTTGGGACTGGCTGAATGAGAGCAAACTTCCAGCAAGAAGGAAAGGTACAAGTTGACAGACAAAGGCGAAAGAGTTTGCCTAGGCAGGGTGTAAGCACAGAAGCACAGTTCTTGAGAACAACAGGAGGGACCCCATCAGGCCCATATGCCTTGTTAGTACTGAGGCCAGTGATGGCAGAAAATACATCAACTGAAGAAATTTTAATGTCAGCCATGAGGAAGTCAGAGGGGAGAAGTGATGGAGGAAGAGCACCGGAATCGTCTAAGGTGGAATTGGAGGAGAAAGTCTGTGCGAAGAGATCTGCTTTATCAGTAGAAGAAATAGCTACAGAACCATCAGAGTAGAAAAGAGGAGGGAAGGATGATGAGGTAAAGTTGTTAGAAAGATTGTTGACTCTATATAGGGGTTTTATCCGCCCAAGTGTGGAGTACAACTCTCAGGTATGGGGAGGCTCCCCACATACAGCTCTTCACAATAGGGTGGAGTCAAAGGCTTTTCGTCTCATTAACTCTACCCCTCTTACTGACTCCCTTCAACCTCTGTCTCTTCGCCGCAGTGTTGCATCTTTATCTCTTTTCTATCACTACTTTAATGGTAACTGTTCCTCTGAACTGTCTGCATGCATTCCTCTACTTCTACGACGGGCGCATAGCACCCGTCTAGCAGCAAACTCTCACCCCTTTTCTGTCCAACTCTCTAATGCAAGACTCAACCGTTACTCCCAGTCCTTCATTTATGCAACAGGTCAACTCTGGAACTGTCTCCCTCTGTCTGTATTTCCTGCTTCCTATGATCTCCAGTCTTTCAAACGCGGTGTGTCCACGCATCTCGAAATGAATGGATCTTGAATTTGGCTCTCTCTTGTATTTTGTTTTTCTCTTTGAGGGAACAGTATTGCGGGCTCATTGCCTTTGGTTCCTTCTTCCTCACATGAAAAAAAAAAAAAAACTAATGAAAATATCACATACTGTATATGTAGCTCACTCAAAGCAATCATTATGTAACAGTTATTAGATGTCCGTTTTTCAGATACTCATAGAGGCTATTAACTTAAACAATTTCGACATAACCTGCACTGAACAGAGAATACTTCACAGTAAAATGTAAATGATACAATGAAGCAGCTTGCATAAAAAAAAAAAAAAAAAAATAATAATAATAACAATAAATAAAATAATAAAGTAGATTTACTAAAATTTTTCCTATATATGTCTCGGAATGCCTTTATTTTCTGTTTTATTACTGTAATTGACCGAAAACTTTTATACAAACTCGTCCATATTGATATTTGTGGTTCTTGGTTTAGTTCCCAGTACATTGGCATCACTAAGTTGTGAGCTGGGTGGAGGGACATCAGAGATATTTGGGAAGCGTAATCCTCCCCTCCCCCTCTCCGATACCTATGCTACTGCACTTAGGAGTTGCTTCTGACCATCCACCTTCACTGAACTTTTATTGTGTTTCGGTAACATAAGGAGCAGACCAGCATACACGTACTTTATATACATTTTCCTCTAACTGTCTACACCAAACTCTATGCACATTTCACATGATGCTTCCTGATTCAAAATTTGCAATGATAATGGGTCAACACAGCCTCGAAATCCCAAGAAAGAAGGAGGCGGAGCCATAAATGCCCCCACCATCCGCCCTTCTCCTAGTGATGACGAAGTGAGATGTACTGGATTATTGAATCACTGTTCATTTCTTCAACATTTGTTGCTGAACCTCACCTCTCTTCCTCTAAACCTCTTCCTTACTGAGACTTAAGATGTCTGATGCAACTGATGGTAAAGCCTTCTTCGTATCCTCTAACTTTATACTCATTTAAAGGCGAAGGTGGCTGTTGCATTAAGTAAAAACTATATATCTTGCTCTTGTGTTCCTAAACTTGAATCCTGCGAATTCTCTGCATTCTAGCTTTGGCTATCTTGTCATTCTTTGACTAAATATTTATATGATGTGAAATTATACTTTATTCAGTAGATTATGAGATTTTTAAAAAAATAAAGTTCTAAGATGAAATATATTTTTTAAATTTCTCCTTTCTCTGAACACTCCATACAAGGTGAATTCAATGTTCACTGCTAGCTCTGGCTCTCCTCTGAATTCAGTTACCCAACTGGTGAACAAACCTGCATCTTTTCTATCATGAATGACAGAGAGCAGCTAGTACAGCACCCTACAAGTACCCTGACTACCTTAGGGAAAGCTCTGACATACTTGACAATTTTCTTACAACTAATTTGCCAGCTTATTCTTCTAATCTTTTCTCTCATGCTGGGCTCCTTTGGTCACAATTTTATAATGTTTACCTGTAACTGCTCCAGTAGGGCCTGTCGACCCTATCAGGAAGCAGTGTCTATTGCACTTTTAAGCTGCTGTTTGGGGGACTCCCAAGTAATAGTTCTTTGATAGTTATTTTCCTACAATGATTATTGCTTTGAAATCCGATAGCCATCACCGCGTTTGTCACACGCTACAGTGGTTATTCTGTCAAGGATGGAAGGATACATTCATTTCTTTTTTTCCTGACTGATGAAAAAATTTGTAACTTCCATTGCTCAAATATTCACAACAAGGAGGAAGCCTACAAAAGGCACCAGTACAAACACACCCCTGAATCCCGTCTCTTTTTATGTTTCTGTCTGGAATCATGCTTGTTTCTTCTTTGCTGTTCTTAGGAAAAATTCTCTGGACTCTCTGGCCCAAATTCATCCCGCTGATTTGCACATTACCAAAACTCATTCAAATAAATATATTTCATACACCTTCGCTCCTCTTTTCCATTCTGATGGCTCTGTTGCTGTTTCTTCTACTGAAAATGCAGAACTCTCCTCCTAGACTCTGTCCTCCACTTCCACATTGGATGATTCTGATGCTATTCCTCCAGCTTCTCTCCCCTCTGCCTTCCTAAACACTGACATTAAAATTACTTCAGTTGATATACTTTCTACACTCACTGGCTTCAATAATATCAAGGCGTACGGGCCTGTTCTGTTGATCCTGTTGTGCTGAAGAATTATGCTTTTGTACTTACTCCCTAACCAGGTAAGCCTTTGATCCTCTCTGTTGACTTGTAACTTTCCTTCTTGCTGGAAAATTCTCATTCAACCTGTCTTGAAGAACGGTGACCATTCTCAGCCCTATAACCATCGCTGAATTGCTTTAACATCCTCGATTTCTAAAGATTTCGTCTCTGTTGTCAAGAAAAAGAAGTAAATAAAGCACCTTTCCTCTCGCAACCTTTCCCGTCGCCAGTATGTGTTCCACCAGTGACACTGCACTGGTGATCTTCTCACCTTCCTTTTTGAAAGCTTATCATCCTACTTTCGTGAACTGCCTAGTAATTGCACATGACATCTCAAACGTTTGCAGTCGAGTCTGTCATGAATCCTTTATGGTCAATCTGGTTTTTTACGGTTTCTAGCCTTCTGTCTGAGCTTTCATCTACATCATCCTTTTTGGTTGTTCTGTACCTCTTGCAGACAAACACTGATCTTCTTCTACAGTTGTCATTAGTGGTGTTTCTCAGTGTTCTGTCCTCTCACCAGTTCTCTTCCTTCTACCAAAAGTGACCTATCCTTTCACTGGATAACTTTATCCATCACTCTCATGTCCACTTGTCATAGCGTCCATCACAACAGTTTCTTCAACAAACATGGGATGCCACACCTAATGACTGACTTGACTCATATGTCTGACTGGGGGTATAAATAACTTCATTTGTGTTAATGCATAATAAACTCAATTCCTACATCATTTGACTCGCCTAAAATTTTACACAGGAGTATCGTTGAATATTCATCAACTTTCAACTCAGTCCTACATCATCTTTTAACATTTTGGAGGCTTCGTTCTCTCGGGAATTTTCACAGAGATTTCATTTTACCTTTTCTGCAAAATTTGGATCCAAGTGGCTGGGTGTGGTAAGGTGACTGCATGCTTTCTTTACCTCAGCACAGCTCTTGCATTTTACAAGGGTTATATTAGCCCCTGTGTGGATTCCAACTCTCATGTGTGGAGAGAGGACTCTCCACATAGGCTACAGCTCTTCTCAACAGGGTGGAGTCAAGGGTTTTCGTCTCATTAACTCCTCCTCTTAATGACTCCCTTCATCCTCTATTCTTCGCCAAACTGTACTGCTGCATCTTTATCTCGTCTATCGCGGTCTCAATGATCACTGCAACTCTAAAGTGTCTGCTTGTTTCTCTTCTTATTTATAGCGGATGCATAGCACAGGTCTGGCTGCAAACTCACCCCTATTTTCTGTCCCAACTCTCTCGTGCAGTTTTTAGGAGATACTTCTAGCCCATCATGTATGCAACATGTCAACATTGGGAATGTCTTCCTTTGTCTGTATTTCCTTCTGCCTATGACCTACAATTTTTAGGGCGATGTGTCCAGAGTTCTAGCAATGAATGGATCTTGAATGTTTTTTTTTTTCTTTTCTCTTGAAGGAACATTTTTGTTGGCTTCCAGCCTTTGGCTTTTTCCTCCTTGCTTAAGAAACGTACCTCATTTATATTTAGTTCTTTCTATTGAACTTGTTCTTTTCTTGTCTTCAGTAGCAGTTACATGTTCCGTGACTTTGAGCTGGAAAGATTAAGCATATATTCGGTAATAAATAATTCCTGGTTTATAGGGGGTTTTCTCCGTCGCTCTGGTTAGGAGGATGAAAATTAGACAAATATATAAATAAATTGGAACAATGTTGTGAAGAGGTAAACATAAAGTCTGAACCTGGTGCAGCCACATGGCCGATAAAAAATCTTATAAATATTTTTCAATATACATAGGCAATATTAGGACAAGGGAAGAGTAACAATGCTGCCAATGGCTGAAATGATCAGGACTGTTGTGGCCTATCCTGAGGTTCAGCCATGCTTTGGCCCCCAAACAAGTAACGAAAAATTTTATGTTTCCAGTTTTAGCTATTCATACTACGCCAAGTAAATAAATGAATTATTACTGTGCTTCAGAATAAACAAAATGAAGTATAGACAATAATGTAATAAACTACTATTGACACTTATTACAAACTAGTAAAAATCAAATGTATATCCTGGTTATTATGTATATATCTACAATATATTATGGAGTACAGAGTCTCGGTGTACACAGACCAATAACTTTTCTACCAAGTCTCCTGTTCACAGGTCATTTAGGTAGTAAGAAACTCACAGCCAGTCTAGTTCAGCACGGTTGTGCGGTCAAGAAGTACAATATTTCTCTTTTATATGCAGGGTAATTTCATGCCTGTACTGTCTAATATTCATATGGAATTGTCTTATAACTATAAATACCACTAATGCTTTCTTAACCTGCTTTTGCGGGGGGGGGGGCTAAAACCTCCGTTTTTTATGAGAAACATCGAAAATTCAGAGAGAAAATGTTCACCCGAGCTTAGAAATGCCCAATACAGGTGACCCTACCCTCACTTGGTACCATGTTCTCTTGAGCCAGGCTCCAGAGAAAACGTTTTTTATGGGAGGGGCAACTATTCCAAACCACTCAAAATAGGAAGATATTTATTTATTTGGTACGAATTTATATGTAGTACAAGAGTATATTGGTTTTCACACAATATTATAGGCAATATAAGCGTTGTTTCACTCACCAGATACATCAACATAGCGCACCCTCTTTGGCGACGTTACCTGCTCATCACTTCTGAACGTTTCTTCCTATAATGCCACGTAAACTTTGTCCTCCATATTGTCATCGATTGGGGAATCACTCTCACCTCGAACTTCGTACCGTGGCGCAACATGTCTTTACTGGCCAGGTCACTGGTAACACGTGAGTTGCTGAGACAATGGCGTGCAGGGGGTGGGGAGGCCACTCAAGGTAAGGCATAGAGCTCACCTGGACTCAGGAAGAGGAAGGTACGCATCTGCGTACCAAAAATCACGCGCAAAATTTTAGAATGTGCAAATGATTGGCCTCGCAATTGCAAAACCTCTGGATACATAATCGCGTGCCACCGTGACAAAACATGGAGATGTACCCATATGTCAACGGGATGCCTCAGATTAAGCGCCTCCTATAGATAGCAGTAGTTTCAAAATCCTGGTTCTACCTGTGTGAACAAATAATAAATTTTGTGTTTCCAAGGCTAGATATTAATTATAAAGCCACCTACATCAGTGGTACGTAGTAAAACATCCTAAAACAGCTACACTACCAGCATCATGCATCATGGCATATTACAAGAACTATTGTACTACATCACAGTTCATACCATGGCATATCTAAAGTAGGGCAGCGGAGGTGTGCAGCTCCCTTATGCCTCATGACATATTCCACCCAGAACACAGCCACCTCACTGGGATGATGAGGTTGGTCCTTCATCACCGCAGATTGGTGCGCTACCCGTGCTTTGAACCTGAGGATAAAGTATATAAGTATTAAACAGTGGCAACGCTATGCTGTTGCAATCCTCCATCTGACCAAGCACATACCCCGACCTCCCTGCACACCTAACCAAGTGCACCTTTTCTTTTAAAGGTGGGTATAAGGAGAACGCCTTGAGGACACATAACCTCAACCTTTTAGATTCCTTGTGCAGGTCATATTAAAATCTCGGGAATTTTTTTTTTTTTACTTTTTCCTTATTTTCAAAAAATTACTTAAGATACAACATTCTACCTATCAAAAGGCAGTATATATATATATATATATATATATATATATATATATATATATATATATATATATATATATATATATATATATATATATATATATATTTTAATCGAGGTGTAGATGCACTTGGCAGGTTGGTGATGACTGGCTGAATGCAACATGTCCAAATAACATCATTGTATTTAAAATAATTACCTGTAATTACTGAATACTGGTAATTATTTCAATTACATTGATGTTATTCGGACATGTTCCATTCAGCCATTCATCACCAACCTGTCAAGTGCATCTTCACCTCGACTTAAAAAAAGAAACTGAGTATAGTTCACAGTAAGAAAGAAATATACATAAGAACTATGTGAAATTTCATAACTGTACAGTGAATACTGTCCGAGATCTGGCCCGGAAACGAAATCTCTATGCCCGGCCATCCTCCCTGCCACCCAACTCTATGGCCGGACATCTGTTGTTCCCAGTGATAACAACACCCTCCTCTGACTATGTCAGGTGGAGGTAAAAACTATAAAACAGCACTTGAGGGAAGTACATGATGATATTTACTGAGGTTATCACAAAGCAATTTTACTCAGGTACAGGACGCTTGCATCAAGTATCGTATTAAGAGTAGCAGAGGTATGTCCAATACTGTTGTACATAAATGAAGTTTACTGACTGACACAGGCTTTGGCCGTCAGCTGTAGAGATCATGAAATCTGTATTTAAAAAAGAGCTTGCCACTGAACCCTCGTGTGTAACTGGTGCTGAAATTTGAAGAAAAATGCAGCACCTGCATGAGTTTTATGTGTTGTAAAGGGTGCTAAAGCCAGATCCACAACAGGATGGAAATTTTTCCTCTTCCTAATGGCTTAAAGATACAGAAACCATTTGTACTTCAATCACCTTTGTTTCTGCCATCGAGGAGAGGAGAATGAAACAGAACTGTTTCGCCTTTGAATAATATACTGAAAAACATAAAAGCGCATAACTTTCACTGCAGCTTGATATGAGAGAAACAGAATACTGACAATTATGAAAATTAAACTTAGGCCATACTATGCTGTCACAACCCTCCAATAGACCAAGCACCTACAGCCCCACCTCCCTGCACACTTAACCAAGCGCATAACGGCCCTCACTTACCCCCACCCCAATCTTTTCTTTTAAAAGTGGGCATACAGAGAACGCCTAGAAAACACAACCTGGACCCATCAGATTCCTTGCACAGATCACATTGAAATCTATGGAAAAATTTGTTTGTTTTTACTTTTTTAATATTCCCACCCAAAAACAAAAACAAAATAAGATACAGCATTCTACCTATCTAAATGCACCAGTTCACTATAAGACACATAACTATGTGAAACTTCATGACAATAATTAGTACATTTCATGACCCTATAATGAATACTTTCTGAGTTCTGGCCCGGAGATCTCTATGCCCAGTCAGCCGCCCAGCTGCCCGGTTCCACGGACTGACACCTATTGATCGCAGTGATAACAATACCCTCCTCTGACTTTTTCGGATGGAGGGTAAAAATTCACTACAGAAGAGTATTAAGAAACTTACTCATTGTTTCCCATTACAAACTGTATTTTCTCCTTCAGTGTGTCTGGCGTGAGGTCGTCCCAGAGCAACACACTACCCCAGCCGTCACTCTCTACTTCCCTCATGTTGGTCTCCTGGTCTCCAAACACAGGCATTCCCAGGACCGGCACCCCATGGTACATGGATTCCATAGTGCTGTGCAGTCCCCCGTGAGTGATGAACAATTGCAGCCGAGAGTCACCTAGGAAAATGGTCATTAAAGCTTGCTTGTATATTTGTATATAAAAAATTACATCGTAACTAACAGAATGCCAAGGCAAGACAGATCAACAGTGGTTATAACACTAACCTTAATTAGAACAAAGGGCTATGAGTTCGTACCAAGAATATCCTGCTGGGGGAGCCATTTGCCAAGCCGAACATTGGGGGGAAGGTCCTCCATTGTGTCCTTGTCCCACTTCCACAGGACTCTCTGTTTCAGTGACCCGAACACGTCTACCAGGGTCTTCCGATATCTAGCCAAACACAGTAGAAATACAGCTATTTCTCAGCCTAACAAACAGTGTAAAGGATAATATTGTACTAAATGTATGCCAGCTCTATCTGGTACTCGCCTGAATCAAGTTTCCATGAATATTCAACTGAATATGTATTACGTTATTACCATTCCTTCTGTCTGTGCCCAATGTACTTTATTCTGCTTAAATGAGAGCAGTCAGACTTTAGTACTCAAAACCTCTTTAATGTTCTTTGTCAGACGATTGCAGGAGAAGTATTTGGCTAGGGATAAGAAACTTTTTTCATTTTTATGGATTAGGAAATAATTTTCATAGAGTCCAAATGGAAGTGTTATGCAACAAATGAGACAGCTGAGGGCTTAGATATGTATTATTGTGATGGTGACAGATGTATGCGAATGTTAAAACTATCAATAAAGTCAGTGGAACTTACAGCAAGATGTCTGCATTTAACACTTGCAGCCTCATGAACGCTTCTGTGTCTGGATTTTCGTCCATATTAAGGGCAAAATTTGCAGTGATTGCAGTTTTGTAGCTTTGAATTTCTATCAGTTACGTAGTCTGTTTGCAGTAACACTCTGTAGGTGCTGCAGAATCGGAACCAGGTGTGTGCCATGAATGTAGGATTCAAATCCCTTCAAGTTTGTGGTCTAATCTGTTGTTGACTTTGGGTTCTTATGTGAATACACAGGATACGGCTGGTCATGACTAAAAGTGTAAAGGCTGGGATACATCAGGGATCAGCCCTAAACCCATGGCTGTTCATAATGGTCACTGACTTATTATCACGAGATATGAAGGAGAGGTGCCCATGGGAACTTTTATAAGCAGATAATCTAGTGCTGATGGAAATTAGTGTAAAAGAATGTAATGAGGAATTCCAAAAGTGAAGAGAAAATACGAAACCTAAGGTCCCATAGTGTAAAAAAGGAAATCAATGAGTGATATTTGGGGTGGTTTCGGACTTGGGTAAATTGTCTCTTTTTGTGTGCAGTTTGGGTATGGGTAGGAGTATCTGTAGTACATTACATACTGGATGAAAACACTGGGTAAACAAGAGATGTAGAGAAGTGAGAGATAACTTGAGACTCTTGGTAGTTTTTCTGTGTAGCAGATGTTGCGGCGTTGCCAGACCACTCGAGGCTTCACCAATAAGATCCGTTGTAACAGATAAGTCACTGGAAATTGCTGACAAATTTTGCTACCTTACTGATGCCAACATTGCTAGGGACGATGTCGAAAAATCTACTATTGCAAGGGTGAGGAGGGTATGGAAAGATTCAAATGACAGCGACTCATGCTGACTCTCGAGTGATTTCAATATCCAGAAAAAGGGAAAACGTTTCGTACCTGCGACAGGCATCATGTTGTAAGACAATGAAACATAGTGTGATGGAGGAAGCTGCAGGGAGATTGAAACGAAAAGACGTACGAATGACTCAATAAATATGAAGAGTAAAGGTAACTGATGAGGGTATCATCAGAAGAATGAAGATGACGGCTGGGAGTGGAAAGCATCATAAAGGAAGTAGAAAGGAATGATCTATGCGAGTTTGGTGTGGGTGTGTACATGGACTGAGATACTAAGCCACTGAAGGTGAGGTAGTCTGGGGAAGGCACTGAAGAAGTTTGTGTGTGCTGACCACAGAGCTAGAGGTATTACTAGAAAGCAGGAGTGAAACAGCAGAATGTGGCAGTGCTATAGAGTGAATATCAAACCCACAAAACATGTAATGAAGACGTTAAAATTACAACAAAATAATAATAATAATAATAATAATAATAATAATAATAACAATGATAAGGTCTGCAGAAGTTCAACCCTTCCTCCACGTGGCACTGACTGGGCAATGCTGGTATGGCAAGCCAGCGATACATAAGGTCAAAGGGGATCTTATAGTCAGACACAATGATGCCAATACAGCCAACCAGATCATCATACTTCGTCGGTCGTTCCGCGGGTCAACAAGACCCGTGATCTCCAGTGAGGGACCAGGCTGGGATCGAAAACTGTGCTACAGGAAAACTCTTCCCACCATGTACTGGAGGAAACCACACCGAAGAGAATCCTTACAGAGGTCTTCATGTACACCCGCGGACATATGAACCTCCTACACATCATGTAGCTGGTTGGTGATACCTGGTAACCTGCCGTCGTAAAGGGTAGAATTCTATGAATGAAGTTCGTCACGTGTAATGAAGATCCTCGTCGGCTGCTGTATTTTTTGGTGGTTATTATAGAAAAAAATAATAGTCGTCGACAAATATGTATGCCCATTTGTTTAATAATTATTCCTAGTAATACTCTTTACAATATTTTGGCTTTAAAGGTGTGATAGAGTTTCATTAGAAAGAAAATAAATTATGCCAGATTTGGCAGAATCATACTCCCAGGCTTACCACAAGATATCGTAAAGCCAGCAGGAATGCAATATTTGTTCATTGGAATTCAATAGGTTTTGATAAATGTTTCCTTCACATATATGTAGATTAGTACATTTTTTTGTTAAAGAAACGGCTGCCATAAAATATTGATGGTACCTCACTGGAATTAAACAGTGACAACAGTTTACCATCCTGCTTTAGCACCTCTTCACCCCACCTTGTCGGAGGCCAGTCGAGTCAGGGTGATCAACTGTTCCATCCCACATCACTTAGACATGCGGTACACGTCCAGCTTAACACTAAATTTATTAGTTAGCGACCTCATTATGTCTCCCACAATACAAAGAATTCTACTGTGAGGTGTAAGGCTAGCAGATGAAACCTTGCCTGGGCAGTCTTTAAAAATGTGATACATCTCCATGCAATATTACTATTACAGTCTGTTTCATATGAAAGAGGGAAAGTTTGATGGAAAGTAATACCAATGATTCCCCGAGCGATAAAATGTAATCACTAATTCTTTACTTTCACTGCAGTGTGTCATGTAAAGACAAAAATAAAGTGATCGGTTCATCAACCCACAACCCGTCACCTTAAAACTTGTCGCATTAAAATAAATTTGATATATAACTACCATGCATGGGGCTCATATATGTAGCTATTGGTGAAAATTACCATATCAATTGATATTACTCCCTTTCATATTATGTCTGAAAGTACCACAATCATCATCAATAATGCCAGCTTCCTAAGTGTCAGATATCCGTATTAATTCCTCACATTTCCTCTCTTGTCAATTTCCTGTTATAAACTATTTCCCACCTCCCTCTGCTTGCTTCTGTGACTGTCCCGTTCTCTGCGTATGAGACGCCACACGTTTTTCTTGTATCTACTGACCATAAATATTTTTAAACTGATGTCCTTGATTGTTAATCTATCTGCATGGAAGAGTAACCCGAAAAACATCAAGGAACAAATGTTTTCATTATCATTTGTTTTTCACAGAATAGAAAAACACCGTATTAAGTACGATTTCACAGCATCTTATCGTAATATTAGTCACTCACACCACTAGCACTTTATCATCTACTCTCCCACATACTATGGTGACCCGTCGTGCTTACCCTTCTTATCACCTCCCACCACTCCTTGAAACCCTGACTAACAGTCTTTCACCACTAATTCATGCTATAATCCCGCGATAGATGTTCTATGTAACCATAAATAATACTGTATAAAGCCTATAACAGTTTCTTCCTTGTCTCAAGAAGCAAGGATGATGGCTCTTTATATTTTAATTTGTGTGTTATGAAGGATGCCTCAGTGTCCGCACCATACTAAATATCAGGGAAGGTATACATCACAATTGCCAGCTTTCAGCATGTGTCGTTAAAGATTCTTCTCGTAGTATACATAACATGATTGAGAGATTATAATACCTGCGTTAACAAGAACGGAAAGCATGATGGTAAAATTTGTGAGTTTATGGTGACTGTGAACTGAGGTAATGAGGAAGCAGACACATTGATGGTTCGGCAGTTGGCGTTATTGATGATTCTGATGCTTAAAAAATATGAATTGGAGTAATATCAATCGATATGATAATTTTATTCACCAACAGCTAAAGATATCATGAACTAAATGCATGGAAGTCATAAATCGAATTATTTTTAGTGTGACAAATTTTAAGGTAATGGGTTGCGGGGTCATTAAAAAATCACTTTAGTTTCATCTAAACATATCTTTCATCCGACACATGTCAGTGGACGTAACGACTTAGTGTTTATATTTTATCGTTTGGAAAATCGCTGGTGTTGCTTTCTATCAAATATTCCCTGTTTCATATCAAACAAACTGTAATAGTAATATTGCAATGAGATGTACCACCGTTATAGAGGGGTCAGTGTTTCATCTGCTAGCCTTACACCTCACAGTAACATTCTCTCCATTATGGAGGACATAACGAGGTCGCTAACCAATAAAATTAGTGGTAATATAGCAGTGTATCGTATGTTTAGGTGATATGGGATGGAACCAGGGCCGAATTTACCCACTTGTGGGCCCCAGGCCAAACTAATTAGTAGTCCCTCAGGTTTATAGAAATGTTTGCATGTTTCAATAATCAATAGAGAGAGAGAGAGAGAGAGAGAGAGAGAGAGAGAGAGAGAGAGAGAGAGAGAGAGAGAGAGAGAGAGATTATCATAATAATTTCAGCACAGTATAACACATTATTACTTTTAATCAAATTAGTCCCACCAGTTGGCTATGGTCCACCGGTTGAAGACCACTGCAGGCCAATACTTACTGTACAGGGGCCCCAAACTCCTGGCCCTATACTTACTGTACAGGGGCCCCATATTCCGGGCCCTATACTTACTGTACAGGGGCCCCAAACTCCTGGCCTTATACTTATTGTACAGGGGCTCCATACTCGGGGCCCTGTACTTATTGTACAGGGGCCCCAAACTCCTGGTTCTATACTTATTGTACAGGGGCCCAATATTCCGGGCCATATACTTACTGTACAGGGGCCCTTATGGTTGTGAATATATTATATAATGAAAATACTCGGTGAACACTTGAAAAAAAAAAAAAAAAAAGTTATACGCTGGCACACTGCACGACAAATTAGTTTCAGTGGACCCTCAGATACCGGTGGGCCCTAGGCCAATGGCCTATTGGGAAACCCGGCCCTAGATGAAACAACTGGTCACCCTGACTCAACTGGCCTTCGACTTAGTGTGGCTAAGAGATGGCAATGCAGGATGGTAGATTATTGTCACTGTATAATTCCAATGAGTTACCTGCGATATATTATGTCAGCCATTGCTTTAAAAATAAAACTGTTAATTTACGTAATCTACATATATGTGAAGAACACATTCATCGAAGCCTCGTAAATTCTAATGAACAAGTATTATATTCATGACGGCTTCACGATACCTGGGAGTAAGGTGCTGCCAAACCTGGTATGTTTTCTTTCTAATAAAATTCTATCACTCTTTTAGGATAAAAAGCTTGTAAGGAACACTAGTAAGAATACTTATTTAATATAAATGTGCACATAGATAGATAGATAGATAGATAGACAGATAGATAGATATATTTGTCGACGATTATTCCTTTTTTCCATTCTAACCACACCAAAAATTACAGCAGCCAATCAGGATCACCGTTACAAGTGACGAAGCTCATTCGCAGAATTGTACGCTTGACTACGGCAGGTTACCAAGTATCGCCAACCAGCCATTTGACATGTTGCAGGTTCATATGACAGCAAATGTATACATACTAAAACCCCCCAGAAAGGAGCAAGACTGTATTGGTCAAGGGAAGGCTACAAAGATGTCATGGAAGCATTCTTACTTTCTTCACTACACCCAACAGCGTTATCAACAACCGAAGCTGTGTACAACATCTGGTGAGAACAATAGCTCACATGCAGAAACTGGCAAATGTCAGGCATGACATCGTCAAGAACAATCGAGTGACAGAAAATTAACTTATTATCATCCAGAAAGAGATCAAGGAGAACGTGCCCAATGCCAACACTGAGAAAATAAACATCAACAGATCAGTGAGGCACTAGCAGCTGAAGGGGAGGAAGAAACACAAATCAGCAGTGTTGACCCTTCCTAGACAATGTACTAAACAGAGACAGTCCAAGAGGAAAACAGAAATAAAGCAGCATAGATGACGGCAAGCATCCGGCAGAGATGTGAAATCTTGAAGGAAATGCCCATTAAAGAACGACCACCAATCACCAGGATACAGAATTGTGGCCAGTTCAAAGAATCCATCAGACTCGCAAACGAAGCCATCCAGACAAACAAGGATGCAATCGCAAGAGGAATGACCTTACAGAAATCCACCAGGTAATACACACAGCTACTTCAGCCATTGCAGACACAGTAGTGGAAAGCCCAAGAAAACAACAAAAAGGGAACAGAAAACAATCATCTTGGAAGGAGAAAATTGAGAGGTATATAAGGAAACTACAGGGTGAACTGTCTCCTGGGCAAAACTGATTTAACATCAAAGACAGGAAAAGGAAACAGGTGGAACTAAAGTTCAAAATCAAACAGTCAAGGAGGTGCTGAAACAGCAGATTCAAAGAAAGGCACAAAGACTCAGAAGATTTAACACAAAAGACAAATTCTTTAGTCAAAACAGTGTCTTCAAAGCAGATGCTAAGAAAATCTATCGTGAACTTGGCAAGACGACAAATGTTAATAAGCCACCTGCCATCAAGGATGTTGAAGACATCTGGTGTAAGATCCGGGAGTGCGATAAAAGACACATTGTGGGAGCTACTTGGGTCCAGCAACAACAGGACCAAGACAAAGACACAGAGAATCAAGAATGGTCAGACATTTTTACCACAGAGACCACTGCTGCCATCAACAAGACCAGCAACTGGAAATCGCAGGGGATAGATGGAATTGCTAGCTTCTGGATCAAGAATCTGAACAGTATCCACAAGGACATCACATGAGCCTACAGTGACATTGTAAAGATTTCAGGGAAATGCCCCGAGTGGCTCACACAGGGAATCATGTGCCTGGTCCCAAAGACAGATGAGACACAGATCCATCACCTGCCTTCCAGCAGTGTTCAAAATACAGTACTTACTTCCATCATCACCGAGAGGACCTACAGCTTCCTTGACAAAAACACCTTGCTACCACCACAAGAGAGGGAATGTAGGAAAAGAACGTATGGATGCAAGGACCAGCTGCTTATCAACAAAGCCATATTAGAAGGAGCCAGGTCAGTGAAAAAGAACTTAACAGCATGGACTGAGAGGAATGCATTTGGTACTGTGTCACATATTTGGACAGAAAAGAGCCTTGTGGCTAATTGAGTCTGCCCGATAACTGCTTAATTCATCGCAGAAAGCATGGACAACTGGAAGACAAAAAATCCCCATCATGAAAATGGGTCATTAACATCGAGACCAATCAAAATCAGGAGTGGGATATTCCAAGGGGAATCGCTATCACCACTCCTCTTTTGCCTCGTGCTGGTTCCACTCAGCAAGCTACTGAACAGCAGCAGTTATGTAAACGAATCACAGAATGGCAGGCTGAACCACCAGTTCTATATGGACGACCTCAAAACGATGACAGCCAGCAGAAGGGTCTGATCACCATCGTCAAGACTTTCAGTGAAAACATGAAGATGGAGGTTGGATTGGACAAATGTTCCAAACCTCTCTTTAAGAGAGGAAAACTGATGAAAACAACCGATTTAAACCTTGACATTGACACCAGGATCAAGGAGCTGGAACATGACTCATACAAGTACTTATGAGTTACTGGAGAAGATGGCGTACAACAATCAGACGTGAAGAAGATCCGTGAAGAGTAGTACAAGAGGATGTGCATGGTACTGAAGAATGAACTCAATGCAGCCAAGAGATCTGAAGCTACAAACACCCTAGCGATACCTGTAGTGACGTACTGCTTCAACATGATAAACTGGAAAATAAATAACATCAAGAGACTAGACACCAAGGCAAAAAAGATGCTCACCATGGAGAAGGTGCACCACCCATAATCAAATGTTGACAGGCTTTATCTACGAAGAGCTTCTGCAAGACGATGCCTGATGCAGCTCGAAATAGCCTTCAAAATTACCACCATAGGGTTTGATGCATACCTTAAACACCAGAGGACCTTCTCCTGCAGATAACAAAACATCATGAAAACGGGAGGAAGAGCAAACTCCATCACAAAGAAGCAGCAAAATTCAAGAAAGAGCTTGGCAGCCCATAAACGACAACAACCGAAAATGAGGTAACTATTGTCTATGCCAAACGAATGAAACAGAAGGCAAAATATCATGGCCAGCAACAAATGCAGAAAACTTGTGAGGACAAGGCGATGCAAGGGAAGCATCCAAAAGGGACAAAAGAGGCGGGCGTAGACCAACAGATGACACACCAGTTTCTGGGGAACACTGGACTGAAAGCAGGGACAGAGGGTCTGAACACAGCTGCACAGGATTAGTCTCGCCATCAGATCCTATCACCATCGAATCAAGAATGGAACAGACCCACCATGCAGGGTCTGTGGAAGATATGAAGAAAAGGTTGATCACTTCATCTTAGGCTGCCGAGGACTGGCAAAGACCGGGTACATCCACTAGCACAAGAATGCAGCACGATACCAGCACTGGAAGACCTACAGGAGTTATAACATCAAGAAGCCGAAGAGTGAGATGAACATCAGCTGGCAACAGTCACCGAGAACGATGATGTTGCCTTCCTCTGGGTCACGCCAATCTACAATGACGGAGAGATAAAGGCTAACAAACCTGACATCACCATCAAGGACAACAAGGAGAAGGGAGGCATGCAAATAAATGTGGTAACTCCGTCTGAAACAAACACTTCAGTGAATGTGACAGAGAAGCTGTCCAAGTACAAAGACTTAGAGATTGAAATAGGCAGGATGAATATGAAGACAGAAACAAAACCCATCGTCACTGGAGAACTGGTACTTCTGAAGAAGAACCTGGAAAAGTATACCAGACATATCCCACGTAACATCAACATCAATCTAATGCAAAAGATATCCCTGCTTGGAACAGTACACTTACTGCAGATAGTGCTGTCAGTGAAGTCATTTCTGTCCTATAGTTCCTCATATCCATAGCGTGGACCCGGCCCTTCATAAAGTAAAACAAGAGACATGAAAAGAAAAAAAGTAATAATAAAGTGAAACAGACAATTCTAGTGAACATATGACTCTGACTAACTTCTCTGGCATGCTGGACGGTGTCACTGCTGATCCCAGGCTGAAGAAAATATAGCCATCCTTGCCAGCACCCTTCACCCAATCTTCCAAGTCCTGAAAAGACACAATACCTTCTTGTTCTTTAAAAAAGAAAAATGGATTCTGCACATTGGTATAAAGTGCAAAAGCTGGCTGCATATATATATATATATATATATATATATATATATATATATATATATATATATATATATATATATATATATATATATATATATATATATATATATATATATTTGAAAGCATTATCACATCAGCACGTGAGGGCAAATATGTTGTGAAAACTCGCAGATGTATAACAGTATACAAATCATCGTCTTCTGTTGAAAGGTTATTTGCAGAAGCAACTTAAGAAGCAGGGATGTGTCATGTCTCCATGGTTGTTCAATATGTACATGGATGGGGTAATAAAAGAGGTACCAGGTAGGGTAGTGGATGTTGGAGTGGCCCTGGTGAGAGAGGATAGTGTTTGGAAACTCCCTGTACTGTTGTTTGCAGATGATACTGTGTTGTTGAGTGAAGACGAAGGGGAGCTGCAAGGCTTGGTGGATGAGTTTGGGAGAGTGTGTAAGAAACGGAATCTAAAGGTGCATGTAGGGAAGAGTAAAGTGATGGTCTTTGAAAGAGGTGAAGTCAGTGAATGTACAGCGAGTTTGGATGGTGAGGAATTGGAAAATGTGAGTACGTTTAAGTACTTGGGTAGTGTTATGAGTAAGGATGGAGGTTTGGAGGGTGAAGTGCTTGAAAAGGTACAGCAGGGAAGAAAGGTTGCTGGTTCTTTGAAAGAAGTGATAAGAAACAGGGAAGTGAGCATGACAGTATTGTGATACCAACTCTAACGTATGGAAGTGAAGCTTGGACGTTGTTGGAAGGACACAAGTCAAGAGTGAGAGCAGTGGAAATGAGTTATTTAAGAGGAGCCTGTGGAGTCACATGGAGAGACAGGCTGACGAATGAGGATATAAAGGAGCGTTGTGGTGTGGAGGTGGATGTGATAGGAAGCGTTATGAGGAACACACTGAGGTGGTTTGACCATGTGGAGAGGATGGAGGGTGAAAGACTGACGAAGAGAGTGTATGTGAGTGAGGTGGAGGGGGGAAGAGGGAGGGGGAGGCCGAGGATGAGATGGAAGGATGGGGTGGAGAGGTATATGAGAGAGGGGGGTGTGAGTTGGGAGCAGGGCAGTGAGATGGCGGGGGACAGGGCGACTTGGAGGCGATTTGTTTGTGGCCACCCCAAACGGGATTGAGGCGTCTGGCAATAGATAGATAGACAGAACTTTAAGACAAATAACTGCATGAATTTATATGATGGTTTATATAAATGAGATGAAATATTGCTTAAGGTATTATTAGAGGATAACAAGATTAAGCGGCGGCTCAATCGGTAGAGAGGTCGCCTGCAGTCCTAACGGACCCAGGTTCGAATCTCGGCTGGGGCAGGGAACAGTTTAAGGATTTGAATTTCATTGAATCAGACTTTACTGATCTACCAGAAGACCCGCCGACATGTCGTAAAAATACCCCCGCTAATACCAATATACCAGTCCTGTATGAGACAGCCCTAGAATGTATTCAATATGGACGGTGAGTGTTAGCGCCGAAGTGGTGACATGTAGAGGTGTTGGTATGTAGGAGGACTGCTGGGCCTAGAGAACAGGCTGTGAAGCCTATACCCAGAGTAGGACACATTTAAAAAAAAAAAAAAAAAAAAAAAAGGGAAGCTCATATATATTGTCTGGATATTTAGTCCATATATCTGTAAAAAAGTTCTACTGGTAAATGTGTATTTTTGTATGGTTGTATGTGATTATATATGTGTGTACATATATGTATTCGTAAATGTATATTTGTGTGTGTATATATATATATATATATATATATATATTTTTTTTTCTATATATATATATATATATATATATTTATCTATACATATATATATCTATATCTATCTATATATACACACACACACACACACACACACACATATACTGTACATATATATATACACACACACACACACACACACACACATATACTGTATATATATGCACACACACACACACTTGTATGCTCCTGACTGGGAATCGAACCCAGGACCTCTTAGATAGAAGTCAGGCACTGATAACACTCAACCAGGCTTGATAAAAGCTGTGACCACCTGATTTTTTTACGAACCAGGTAAATCCATTATGGATGGATATATGTCAGTCAAAACACATTAGGATTATTTCACAGCCCCACGCAACTCTCCAAATGACAGAGCAGTTTTAATCTATCCCAGACACAACACGAGCGTCTCTATATGTTGAAGAGACACACATTACATGCGTGTGTACAAATAGACTTGTATGCCCCTGACTGGGAATCGAACCCTGGACACACTAAGAGACTCAGTGTAGAGGTGCCATATAATCTCTACACTGAGTGACAAGCCAAATGGTTTCCTGTACCCAGGTAACCATTTACTACGCTGGGTGGTAACCATATAACCGGCGTTTCTGGCAGGGTTAAGTGTCCCAGATTCCCCTATCCAAAATCGCTTAATCATGGCAGTCGTTTCAGAGAGCCTCGGAGGGCCCAATACCTGCCCAGGGCCCCAGCCAAATGGGCAGATTCGTGTGGCCATGTGGAATATGAGAGGTGTGAATGAGGAAAGCAAGAGGGTGTAAGTGGTGGATGTGTTCAAAAGTGCGAGATATGCCGTGATGGCATTGTGTGAAAGGAAGATGAAAGGGTGCGAAGTGGAGGTATGGGAGGGTGTGAAATGTGTAAGATCGGGAATGAATGGGCGAGGAAGATGAAAGGAAGGAGTTGCTTTGTTGATGAATGAGGTGTGGCAGAGTGGAATGAGAGACTACAAATGTGTCAGCTCGAGGTGTATGTATGTCAAGTTCAAGTTTGAGAAGGTGAAAGTGGCAGTGAGGACAGGAGTGAGAGAGAGAAAGACAGGTTTTGGGATGAGCTCGGCGAAGTAGTGGAAGAAATGCCCAGGAGCTATAAAGTGATTGTAATGGGAGATATGGATGGAAGAGTAGGCACTGGTCCTGAGGATGACATAATGGGTTGTTATGGAGTACCAGGAGAAAATGATAATGGGAAGAGACTACAGGATATGTGTCAGGAGAGGAGGTTGTGCATTTGTAACTCGTATTTTAAACACAGAGATGCATATAAATATACATGGTATAGAGGGAACGGGGATCGTGTTGAAAGAAGCCTGATTGATTATGTGTTCGTAGAGAGGTCGATGATGGGAATGGTTGCTGATAGGGGGGCCGTGAGAGGACGATATGGAGGTCTGTCAGATCATATGATTGTGGTATGCAAGATCAAGCTGAGAGGAGTGAGGTGGGACAGGAGAGAGAGGAGCAGTTAGGGAGAAAGACTG
Organism: Coenobita brevimanus; assembly: GCF_032717465.1. NCBI lineage: Eukaryota > Metazoa > Arthropoda > Malacostraca > Decapoda > Coenobitidae > Coenobita > Coenobita brevimanus. The sequence continues at coordinate 3,847,475 of NC_137009.1, forward strand.
AAAGTTGAGAAGCTGTGGATCAAAGAAATGGCAGATGATTACAGGACCAAAGTAGAGGAGGAGTTAGAATTACTGAATTGGAATGAAATGAAACTGGACAGCCTGTGGAATGCATATAGGGATTGCTTAGTTAGGAATGCTATGGCGGTGTGTGGTGTGGTGAGAGTAACAACAAAGAAGAAAGGTACAGCATGGTGGGATGAGGAGGTAAAGAGAGCAGTGGAGGAAAACTGGTTGCAGAAATGGGTTTCAGTTGAAATAACTGAATGTGTTGAGAGCAAGAAGCACGTAAAGAGACTAGCGAAGAGGAAAAAGAAGGAGGTAAATGAGGATCTAGGAAGAAATATGAATGTGAACTACTTTGAGAATAGAAAGTATTTCTGGAAAGAGGCGCGGAAATGTAGCAGTGAAACCAGAAATAAATGTGATGGTGTGAAGGATGCAGGTAGTAGATTATTAACCCAAGGAGAAGCAGTAAGGACCAGATGAAAAGAATATTTTGAAAGCCCAATGAATGGGAATAGAGAGAGCAGAGCAACTGTAGACATCATTGGTTTTGGGGGGGGTGTAGAGAAGGCATGCAGTACCAGGAGACGTGACACGCACACAGGTGAAGAGTGCTGTGAGGCGGCTGAAAATTGGGAAAGCAACTGGGGTTGATGAGGTGTATGCAAAGATGATTAAGTGTTGTGGAGAGAGTGGAATGAAGTGCTTGTTGAAGATATATAAGAAGGCATGGATGAGTGAAACTGTGCCTACAGAGTGCAAAAATGCTGTGATTTTACCCCTTTACAAAAATAAAGGTGACCGAAGTGAGTGCAAGAATTATCGTGGCATAAGTTTAATGAGTGTGGTAGGGAAGGTATATGGAAGAATTATTACAGAGAAAGTAAGAGCGATATCAGAAGTTCTAGTGAGTGATGAAGAGGGTGGCTTTAGGAGTGGCAGATGATGTGTGGACGAAATATTTGCAGTGAGACAGATAGTAGAGAAGGCTTGTGAGAAGGACAATAAGGTGTTTCTGGCATTCATGGACATGGAAAAAGCATATGACAAAGTGGGCAGAGAAGGATTGTGGAAAGTTTTGCGCGTGTACGGTGTAGGGAGTAAGCTGCTAGGTTCCGTCAAGTTTTTATGATGGTCCTGAAGCATGTGTAAGGGTTAATGGTCATATAAGTGAATGGTTCACGATCAGTGTGGGCGTGAGACAAGGTTGTGTGATGTCCCCATGGTTGTTCAATATATATATGGATAGGGTGATGAGAAATATAAAAACACGAGTAATGGAGAGGGGGATGGCGTTGGTAATGAATGGTGATGGGTGGAATATCTCAAATTTGTTGTATGCTTCTGATGCAGTACTGCTAGCAAATACCAGACAAGAACTTGATAGGCTAATGCAGAGTTTTGCTGATGTCTGCGAGCGTCGTGCCTTGAAAGTAAATGTAGAAAAGAGCAAAGTGATGGTTACTGAGAGAGAAGGTGACTCCCAATGTGATGTAACAGTGAATGGAGAGAGACTGGAATTGATGAGAGAGTTCAAATACCTGGGTACAGTGAGAGAAAAGATAGGAAAATGTGCAAAAGAAGTTGAAAGTAGAGTGACACAAGGAAGAAAAGTAGCTGGTGCAATGAAGGCCTTGATAAGGAACAGAGGATTGAGTGTTGCAGCTGCACAACGTTTATATAAAGGAGTGTTAATGCCAACTTTAACATATCGATGTGAGACTATGGTGTGGCATGAAAATGAGAAGTCAAAGCAAGAGAAATGGAGATGAGACTGCTGAGGAATGTATGCGGAGTACAGAGGGTCGATAGGACACGAAGTAATCTGATTGGTGAATGATACACAGTGAGGAAGTCGGTGGACACCAGAAATGAAGTGAGTGTACTGAGATGGTATGGTCATGTGGAGAGAATGGATAAAAATAGAGTGGTGAAAAAGGTATATCTGAGCAAATTCGAAGGAGGGAGGAGGCGAGGTAGGCCAAGGAGAAAGTGGAGAGATATGGCGGATGAATGTATGAGGAAGAGAGGTTTGGAAGTCAGTGAGGCTAGGGAAATGACAGGAGATCGAGCTGGCTGGATGAATGTTGTGAGAAGTGCCTGATCAGGAATTTTTGGCACCCCTTTTTAACATGGCAGCGTCTGGATTGACTATCAGATAAGATTATGTGAAGCTACAGAACATGGTCAATGTTTTTGGCGTATCCGATAGAGCCAGGATTCCGGAGGCTTGAAGGATGATTGAATGGAAGCGTGGCCCACTGGAGTGGGTAAATTTAGGTTCTCTGGACATTTCTAGTCCTCACCGTGCCATAGGGTGGAAAACGAGGTCCGGATGATTTTATATATATATATATATATATATATATATATATATATATATATATATATATATATATATATATATATATATATATATATATATATATATATATATATATATATATATATATATATATATATATATATATATATATATATATGCATACATATATATATGTATATTGTACGTATGTGTGTGTGTATACAGTATATATATATATATATATATATATATATATATATATATATATATATATAGATATATATATATATATATATATATATATGCATACATATATATATGTATATTGTACGTATGTGTGTGCGTATACAGTATATATATATATATATATATATATATATATATATATATATATATATAGATAGATAGATAGATAGATAAATATTATATATATATATATATATATATATATATATATATATATATATATATATATACAGTATATCCATCCATCCATCATCCAATCCTACGTTGCCCCATGAGGAGCGTAGGAGCCTGGGGGAAGGCAGTTGGTCCTGACATTTAAGATGAGAGTGACCAGCCTCGCTCATCCCTGACTGGCATTACGTGAGCAATAAACCCCAACCACCCCTTGGATATAAACCTTCACCGGCTCAATCCGATTGGAGCACAATAATTACCCACTAAACAACCAGGCGCCAAAATTTCGTTGTATGGTTACCACCCAGCGTAGTAAAAAATAGTTTCCTTGTGTACAGGAAATCATTTGGCTTGTCACTCAGTGTAGAGTCACCCATAGGCAGATGGAAGAGGAAAGAATGAAGGAATGAAAGACAGAAGAGGGAGTGTAAAGTCACCCGTAGACAGAAGGACGAGGAAAGAATGAAGGAAAGAAAGATAGAAGATGATGGAAGGAAAGAGGGATGGAGGAGAGGACAAGGCAGACACCCGAGAGCAGCACTACATAGAGTGAGTTGATGGTGAGCGCCCCCACCTACCACAAAATATATATATATATATATATTTATATATATATATATATATATATATATGTATATACATGAATATATCTATCTATCTATCTATTGCCAGACGCCTCAATCCCGTTTGGGGTGGCCACAAACAAATCGCCTCCAAGTCGCCCTGTCCCCCGCTATTTCACTGCCCTGGTCCCAACTCACACCCCTCTCTCATATACCTCGCCATCCCAGCCCACCATCTCATCCTCGGCCTCCCCTCCCTCTTCCCCTCCATCTCACTCACATACACTCTCTTCGTCAGTCTTTCACCCTCCATCCTCTCCACATGGCCAAACCACCTCAGTGTGTTCCTCATAACGCTTCCTATCACATCCACATCAACACCACAACGCTCCTTTATATCCTCATTCGTCAGCCTGTCTCTCCATGTGACTCCACAGGCTCCTCTTAAATAACTCATTTCCACTGCTCTCACTCTTGACTTGTGTCCTTCCAACAATGTCCAAGCTTCACTTCCGTACGTTAGAGTTGGTATCACAATACTGTCATGTAGTAACTTTTTCACTTCCATGCTCACTTCCCTGTTTCTTATCACTGCTTTCAAAGAACCAGCAACCTTTCTTCCCTGCTGTACCCTTTCAAGCACTTCACCCTCCAAACCTCCATTGTTACTCATCACACTACCCAAGTACTTAAACGTACTCACATTTTCCAATTCCTCACCATCCAACCTCGCTGTACATTCACTAACTTCACCTCTCTCAAAGACCATCACTTTACTCTTCCCTACATTCACCTTTAGATTCCGTTTCTTACACACTCTCTCAAACTCATCCAATAAGCCTTGCAGCTCCCCTTCGTCTTCACTCAACAACACAGTATCATCTGCAAACAGGGAGTTTCCAAACACTATCCTCTCTCACCAGGGCCACTCCAACATCCACTACCCTACCTGGTACCTCTTTTATTACCTCATCCATGTACAGATTGAACAACCATGAAGACATCACACACACACACACACACACACACACACACACACACAGATATATATATATATATATATATATATATATATATATATATATATATATATATATATATATATATATATATATATATATATATATATATATACAAATATGTATCTTCTGCTTCTTCTTCTTCTCCTTTTGGCTCTCCCCTTAGGGGTCGCCACAGCGGGTCACCCGTCTCAATTTTACTCTGTCTTCTGCATCTTCTTCTCTTACACCTACCACCCGCATGTCCTCCTTCACTACATCCATAAACCTCTTTGGCCTTCCTCTCTTTCTCCTGCCTGGTAACTCCGATTCCAGCATACTCCTCCCGACATACTCCTCATTCCTCCTCCGCACATGTTTAAACCATCTCAGTCTTGCCTCTCTAGCTTTGTCCCCAAACTGAGTTACATGTGCTGTCCCTCTAATATGCTCATTTCTAATTTTCCCCAATCTCGTCACTCCTAGTGAAAAACGCAGCATCTTCAATTCTGCTACCTCCAACTGTGCCTCCTGTCTTTTTGTCAATTATGTCTCCATTCCGTACAACATGGCTGGCCTTACTGCAGTCTTATAAACTTTCCCTTTCATTTCTGCAGAGACCCTTCTGTCACAGATCACTCCTGTCACCTTTCTCCACCCACTTCATTCCGCCTGCACTCTCTTTTTTACCTCTCCACCACACTCTCCGTTACTTTGTACAGTTGACCCCACCTCTGCACCTTGCAGCCTCACGGTTCCCCTGTCATCTCTCTCATTTACACACATGTACTGAGTCTTGCTTCTGCTTACTTTCATTCCCCTTCTCTCCAGTGCATATCTCCATCTCTCAAGCTCTGCCTTAGCTTCCTCCCGGCTCTCACTACATATCACAATGTCGCCCGGAAACGTCATTGTCCACGGAGGCTCCTGTCTAAATCTCATCTGTCAGTCTGTCCATCACCATTGCAAACAAGAAGGGGCTCAAAGTCGATCCTTGATACCCTCAGTCATTCATACTGTACATCTAACTGTTGTTACACTGTCGTCGTACATGTCCTTCACCACCCTCACGCACTTCTCTGCCACTCCTGACTTTCTCATACACTACCACAGCTCCCCTTTCGGTACCCTATCATAAGCCTTCTCCAAGTTTATAAACACACAATGCAACTCCTGGCCTTCTCTGTACTTCACCATTCTCAATGCAAATATGGCGTCTATAGTACTTCTCCCTGGCATAAAACAAAACTGCTCCTCGCAGATCCTCACTTCTCTTCTCAGCCTAGCTTCCACCACTCTTTCCCATATCTTTTTTGCATGGCTGATCAGCTTTATACCTCTGTAGTTGCTGCAGCACTGCACATCACCCTTGTTCTTGAAAATCGGAACTAGGATACTTTCTCTCCACTCCTCCGGCATCCTCTCACCCTCCAAGATTTTGTTAAACAATCTGGTAAACCACGTCACAGCCATCTCTCCTAAGCTCCTCCATGCTTCCACTGGTATACCATCTGGGCCCACTGCCTTGCCATCCTTCATCCTTTTCATGGCATTCCTCACTTCCTCTCTGTTGATCTCTTGCAATTCCTGACTCACTACCTCCAACTCTTCCAACCTTCCCTCTCTCATATTTTCTATATTCATCAACTCTTCGAAATGGTCCTTCCACCTTCTTAGTACACTCTTCTCACTTGTCAGTACATTGCCATCTGCATCCTTTATCATTCTAACATGTTGCACATCCCGCCCAGCACAGTCTGTCTGCCTGACTAATCAGTACAGGTCTTTTTCTCCTTCTCTACTATTCAACTTCTCTTACAGCGTCTGGTATGCCTTTTCTTTTGCCTTAGCAACCTCTTTCTTGGCTATGTTCCTCGTCTCCAAATATTCCCGAATGCTTTCTTCGTCTCTGTGTCTATCCATATTCTTCTTTCCCTGCTTCTTCCTATTTATACTCTCCTGTACTTCCTCATTCCACCACCAAGTCTCCCTGTCTTCTCCCCTCTGTCCCAGTGTCACCCTAAGTACCTTCTTGGCTTTCTCCCTCATCACTTCTGAGATAACTGCCCATCCGTCCTCGTCTTCCCTGCCTCCGAAAGCCTGGCTCACCTCATCCCTAAATTTACTACTGAAGTCTTGCTCCTTCAGCTTCCACCTCCTAATCCTTGGTTCAGCTCTCACTTTCCTCCTTGTCTTCACTTTCAAACTCATCTTTCCAACCAACACCCTATGCTGTCTTACCACACTCTCCCCTGGCACTACCTTACAATCACTGAATTCTTTCAAATTGCATCTCCTACATAGGATATAATCTATCTGTGTCCTCCTTCCCCCACTCTTATACGTAATCCTGTGCTCCTCCTTCTTCTTGAAATAAGTGTTTACTACAGCCATCTCCATCCGTTTTGAAAAATCAACAACCATCCGACCCTCAGGGTTCCTCTTCCCGACACCGTACCTGCCTATTACCTCCTTGTCACCACTATTTCCTTCTCCAACATGCCCATTCAAATCAAATATACATTGAGAGAGAGAGAGAGAGAGAGAGAGAGAGAGAGAGAGAGAGAAATAATCTATCTATTCATCTATCTATTGCCAGACGCCTTATCACCATAAGGAGTGGCCACAAACAAATCGCCTCCATGTCGCCCTGTCCCCCCACCATTTCACTGCCCTGCTCCGAGCTCACACACTCCCTCTCTCATATACCTCTCCACTCCATCTCTTCATCTCATCATTCGCCTCCCCCTCCCTCTCCCCCCTCCACCTCACTCATATATACTCTCCTCGTCAATCTCTCACTCTCCATCCTCTCCACATGACCAAGACACCTCAGTGTGTTTCTCCTAGCGCTTCCTGTCACATCCACATCCACACCACAACTCTCTTTCAGTTCCTCCTTTGTCAGTCTGTATCTCCATGTGACTCCACGTGCTCCTTTCAAATAACTCACTTCCACTGCTCTCACTCTTGACTTCTGTCCCTCCTCAAGGTCCAAGTTTCACTTCCATACGATAGAGTTGGTATCACAGTACTGTCATGTAGTAATTTTTTCACTTCCATGCTCACTTCCTTGTTTCTTATCACTGCTTTCAAGGAACAAGCAACATTGCTTCCTAGTTGTACCCTTTCAATCGCTTCACCCTCCAAACTTCCATCCTTACTCATCACATTACCCTTGTACTTAAACACAATCACATTTTCCATTTCCTCCTCATCCAACCTCACGGTACATTCAGTGACTTAACTTCTATCGAAGACTATACATTTACTCTTCCCTACATTGACCGTTTGATTCCGTTTCTTACACTCTCCCAAACTTATCCATCAAGCCTTGCAGGTCCCCTTCATCTTATCTTAACAACACAGTATCATCTGCAAACAACAGTACAGGGTGTTTCCAAACACTGCTCTCTCTCATTAGGGCCACTCCAGCATCCACTGCCTTACCTTGTATCTGTTTTATAGAACCCCAATCATACACAGACTGAACAACCATGGAGACATGAAACATCCCTGTTTGAATCAAATCTTCAAATAGAAAACTTCATTCTGTTCACTATCCTCACGCACTGCAGCTTTACCACCGTCATACATACTCTTCACGGCATTCAACATCTTGCCTTTTTTTTTTTTTTTTTTTTTTTATGTCTCCGACTCTGGGCAACGGCTTCAGAGCCTATATCTCGGAGGCAGTAGCCTATCCCGAGGCCCAGTAGTCCTCCTACACCTCCACATGTCACTACTTCGGCGCTAACACCCACCGTCCACAGTGAATACATGCTAGGGCTGCCTCATATACGACTGGTGTATTGATATTAGCGGGGGTATTTTTACGACATGTCGGCGGGTCATCTGGTAGATCAGGAAAGTCTGCTTTTTATGAAATTCAAATCCTTAACCCCTACACCGCGGGCTTGTTTACCAATGACTTGCGTGTCCCGCGGGGTTATTTGGGCTCCGACAGACTCTCAAAAAATATTTGCTAAAAATCAGTTATTAGTCCTAGAATAATAAAATTATATATGCTTATTGCACATACCTTCAGCTTTCTCCTGGAATGATTGTTGAGCCTTCGTCTGTTTCCGTAGGACTTGTGGAGACCTCTGAAGTAGGGTAACTAAGTCTCCACTTTACACTTCCCGACAACCCGTTATATGATTACCACAGCCAGATACAAACACTATAAACACTATTCTACCATTTTCAAGTAGTTTGGGATCCATACTAAAAAAAAAAAAACAGTGTGAAAGCAATGGAAATTACGAGCGTGTCTGATCGCTGCACTTGCGCTAGTTCGCTCTAGGGACTCTGTCATTTATTATTCATAAAACACCTCACACTTTATATTTCTATTACTATATCACACTTATATATATCTGGAGTCTTTCTCCATAAGTTTCCTTCAGTCGTATTATTTTATTGTCACTGAAGTCATTCAATTTTTCAGTCAGTAAAATACGTAGAGAGCCACGGATTCACTCTCACTGTTATAACATAAATTATTTGTACTCATATTCTTATATTACTAATTACTTACATTACTATTTACATTTTCTATTCTATTTTCAATATTTACCCTTCTATTTTACTTACAATATGTTATTCACTGTCACTTTCAGTAAGATAAAACTATAATACACTGTTCAATCATATGAACTGAACATCCATTGCTTTCACCTGCTATATACACATTATTTACACATTATTTCCAAATAATTCTGCTTCCACACTTGCACTGTTAGAACTACTTCTGGCTGTGATAATCGAAGAAGCAGGTTACACAGAGGGGAACCTGGCATTCAGCGCACTGCCAAGAGGTGCGTTTATGCTCAGGTGTGCGGCGTGTGGTATGCGCACATACCTGACACCTGCGAATCGCAGCCTTCCTTTTCCCTGTGGCAGGCATTAGCTCAAGTCTGTGCCGATCCATATACGCCCTCTGCTCAAGTCGGTCGGGAAGTGTAACTGGATGGCGCCTTGGAGTTGCTGCTTGCACCTTACCATATTTTTCCAGCAGCTGCTGGACACAAGTCCTGGCGAACAACCTCAGGGAGAAGGACTTGGGTGGCTTTACCTTCATCTTGTACAGGATGAAGGCGTTCAGCATCGTCATATCTATGAGATGCGGAAAAATTTTCCTGTACCACCTAGTATTCTTCCTGAGGCAGTCGATCTCACCAATCATCATGTCGGACTTGTCCACCAGCCGCATGTTTATATTATAGTCCAACACAGCATCAGGTTTCATCACAGGTTCGCCTGTCCTACGGTCGACCTTCCCACTGTCTCTCATCTCCCCCTTATGTACGGTGGTGAGCATGTGCACGACTCTCTTGTCATGCCACCGTATTGCCAGCATCTTCTTAGACTTGCGTAGGTGCACGTCTCCTCGCTGCGAGTTTCCCGCCTCTGGGAATTTGGGGAAGTTGGCATGATTACTTTTCACAGTGCCGCAGGAGCCAATGCCGTGCTCAGAAAGGTATTTGGCAAGTTTCGGTGCTGTATAGTAGTTGTCTGTATACAGCACATGATTCCCACCAAAATACTTTTCTAGGAGCACTTTCACTACACAGCCTGAGAAGCCAAGGGGGTGTGTTTTATCGAGATCGACAGTGCTGGCTGAATATATGACGAAGAGAAGGATGTACCCCGTCTTACAGTCGCACAGTACAAAGAACTTAATTCCAAAGCGATGGCGTTTGCTTGGAATGTACTGGACAAACCGAAGACGTCCTCTGAACAGAACCAAGGACTCATCAATGACAACCTTCTGAAATGGGTGGAAGAATGACATGAACTTATCCTTCATTCTGTTCAGAATCTCTCGGATCTTCCAGAGTGGGTCGGTTTGGGAAGGTACATCATTATCGGCAAAGTGCAGGTATCCCATGATGTTCCGGAAGCAATCTCTGGCCATGTACTTGTTGAAGGTCGGTGAGGGTAGTAAGGGGTCCATGGACCAGTATTCTTCCAACTCATGCTTCTTGGAGTGTGGCATAAGAAGCATGAGGGCAAAGAACACATACAGCTCCTGCACTCCCAGCATGGTCCACTGTTGCATCTTGGCTGCACCTGTACCACTAGCAGCATGTTGTGATTCGAACCTGTTGGTCTCATCACATATGTGCTGCATGACTTCGTCATCTAGGAAGGCCAAAAGGTAGTCGACACACTCAGCATTTTCGTCCATAGTGAAGGCAGGCTGAACTCCTGACTAGCTCTCATCGAAAACCAGGTTTTCGGGGACAAAATCTGACCCTTCCGTCCACGCGAAGGCGTCCAGCATTCCCTGGCGTGGCGGTGGAGGGATGGTGGTGGTGGTGGAGGTTGGCTGAGAGGGAGGCTTATCTCTGTCAAGGTCACTCGCACTGACCCTAGGTTGCCGTACAGCACTAGCAGCCCTTACCCTACTAGCTACACTACTTTTCACTCTCTTAGATCTACCTCTACGGCCGGCCTTCACTGTTGATGCTGGTGGTGACTCCGACGACGAAGACTCCGGAGATAACTCAGCCGACGATGATGACGAGATGAGTAAAGCGGGGCTTGGGGAACGGGGAGGTGAATGCTCTCGTGACTCATGGCGGGCTGGGTCACGTGGGGGCATTGTTCTGGGGCTAACACGCCGCCTTTTCACTCCCTTCCCAAATTCTTGTCCTACCTGCACTAAAGGCTCCTTTCCCTTGGAGCTAGACACTGATTCACTGGTAGGAGCACTTGTCGTCGCTGTTTCTGGCGCGATAACTTCACCCGGCTCATCACACGATTCACCGGAATCGTCAAAATCGCTGTCCATTATTGTCATGGACAATTCAGCAAGTTCTCGTGCCACTGCAGAGTCACTGAGGCCTTTCCTGCTTGCCTCAACACTTTTCTTGGGCGTAGAGGTCACGGGGCCCTTTGCAATGGGCGCAGAAGCGGCAGGAATGGCGGGGCGCAAGTGCGACATGTTGTCTCTGCAGTGGAGGACAAGGAACTAAATGCCGCGGCTTATCTGAGAAGGGAAGGGTTGACAATGACACTTTAGGCTGACTGCTGCTAACTTACAGGCTAATTTTTTATAGGTAGAAAATCTCGGCAATAAATAAAGAAATAGGTAGTTCCAGGTGAATGTAAATGTCAATTAGGAATCTCCCTTCCTTTCTGATATATATTTTTATTACAGACATCGATTACAAGGCATAAATCAAAGGGGAAATTACCGTGGTAATGTAGCGAATGAATGCACGCGAGGTGTTGTCAGGTGATAATTAGCCAATTTATGGAGTATAACACTATCACTTACCTTTTTTTTTTTTGGTATATATTATTGGGTAAAACTATAGGGCATAGGGCTTATTTCAATGGATGAAATCTATGGAAAGAGAAGGGGAAATTTCCGTAGCACAGCGCGGCGTGGGAGGTGAGAGGAGAGGGTAATGGAGGGCAGGTAAGGAGGGGAGTCACGAAGGTGGTAAAATAGCTAAAATGTCAACAATGGATGGGAGTACAGATGAGATTTGGAGTGCTGACTAGTGTTGGACATTGGCAGTACTGATAGATGATACAAGCCACCACTTGAGAGCCCGGGATAATTCAAAATAACACAGAATCACAAAAGTGACGCCCCGCGGTATGATCCATTGTAGCCGAGCGTCACGAAAGTGACGCCCCGCGGTTCCTACTCCATATATTCCTAATAATTACCAAAATCCTTGTCTATCCACCCTGTCATATGCTTTCTCCAAATCCATGAAGGTCACATACAACTTCTTTCCCTTCTCTAGAAACTTTTCCACTAAAGATCTAAGAATGAATATCTGATCTACACAATCTCATTACATCCTAAAACCTACTTGTTCTTCTCCAACTAATTCCTCTGTTATTTCCCTAACTCTGTCAATAAGTATCCTACCATATACTTTCCCTATTACACTAAGAAGAGAAATGCCCCTATGATTACCACGTACTTCTTTTTCACCTCTTCCTTTGTACAAGGGAATAATTATACTTGACTTCCAATCCCCCAGGACTCTACCTTCCTCCCAGGCCAATCTACACATCTTCTACATCCATTCTACTACTATCTTTCTCCATGCATCAGCATATCACCACACACTCCATAATTTCCTGGGGCTTTCCCCATTTTAACTTTCTTCATTGCTTCCATAACTTCCATCCTACTGATTTCTTCCTCTCTTCTCACATCCCTCCGTCTCGCAGCCTTTCCTTGGCCACTTATACATGCATTACTTTCATTCTCTATGTTCAACAATTCCTTAAAGTGTTCTCTCCATCTGCTCACTTTTTCTCCCTTCTCCATCAGTAATCTACCATTTTTATCTTTCACTCCCCAACTAACTTCTTTGGGACCCTGTCTAACTCTGTTTACTTCTTTCAGAACATTTTCCTACATTCCCTTCACTTTACACTCAAATTCCTTTCCTCAAATTCCTCATGCACTCTCCTCTTACTCTCTCATACTAATATTTTCACCTCTCTCTCTCTTCCGTCTCTAAACTTCTTCCATGTCCCTTTTTCAAATCCACTCACTGTATGCTTTCTTTTTTTGAGCCACAGCCTCTCTCACCTTTTCATTCCACCATGCTGTTCCCTGTACCCCCTTTCGTCTTCTCTTCAACCCACACACCACTTCACATGCTGCACAGATTTCTTTTGAGAACATCTCGCACACATCTTCCACGTCCCCATCTCCTCCAACCTGTATTTACCCAATCGCTCCTCCACTTCCCTATTATGTTCTACCTTTTTTCCATCCTCTTTATAACCTTTCCACCCTCCTTGTATGAACAATTTTCCTGTCCACCTCTCCACCTCTCTACCGATAAAGAAGCAATACTTTCGCCAGGTGAGAAAAGAAGTCTAACAAGGAAGATAAATACCAGCACTGGGATGGACACCTTCTTTACTTTTTGGAACGTTTTGGCTTTACTTTTAGCCATCATCAGCGTCAAAAATTCATATGTTTCTTAAATTTACTATAGAGGATAAAAAGCAATGAGAATTATATTTCTCAATCAAGTGGACATACAAGTAAAATCATTAATAATGAAAAAGGAAAATGGATGTGCATTACTACTTAATACATAGGTCAGCAGTCAGGTAGGCTAGTATGTACAGGTATAACACGATCAGCAGAGAGGGAGAGAAGAGGACGACCAGCAGCCATGGCAGAAACATCTCCTGCTACTGCTACTGCCTGCGAAACCATCGAGGGGGGAATCCAGCACACCACAGACTCTGGGAGCCCAGAAGGTCAGAGGGATCGTGGTTTGGTTTAAAGCCTGGCAGGGTACGGTTCATCAAACACCAGGATACTGGCACTGATGTTTTTGTGCACAGCCATGGCGTCATTAAGCCAACCCACAGCACCTCCAACATTCCATTGGGGATAGAGATACGGTGGAGTTTAGTCTCCTTGGGACTCCTAAGGGTCCTGAGGCTCGGGATGTTCCTGAGCCGGGAGGTGTGGCCATTCAGGGTTCTGCCTATGCAGAGCGATGTATCACAGGCCGGGGACGCCAGGCTAGGGATCCTTTGAGTTCTGAGGAGCTAAACACCATCGTGGAGACGTGCATCGTGACAGTGAAGGCCTTTTGTGGGGGCAACAAGGGGTTTTGTGCGTTCTACCTAAGATTTTTTAGGAGAACAAGCTGCCTTGCTTTGTCATCCCTGAGTGCTTCGCCCGTGATGTACACTCAGTTCCTTGCTGACAAGAGTGCTGGGCCAGGCTGCTGCGACCTGCTGCCCCCAGCACAACACCTCGGAAAAAACTATGGCTGGATACCCCTCTCAACAGGCAGACTGCCACCCCAATCACTGACCCTGACCCGGAAATGGACACGGCTCAGACCACAGCCAAGGTACACCATCTGCCGTCAGAGACTGAGTAGGGTCAGGACTCCTCTGACACCACCTCCATGGCCGAGGCAGCGTCGACCAGCTCCTCAGCCAAGGAGTTGGTCGTTGAGTCCTCCCCTCCTCTGGCAGTGGAGGGCACCCCATCTCACCCTCCTGTCATGGACAACAGGGATCGGCCAGACGCATCCTCCTACTGACATTTCCTGTCCCTTGATGCTCACACCAGGGCTTACCAGCTCAGAGCCACAATATATTCCAATCTCTAAGATCTGCTCTAGGTTTCCGACCTGGGTGGGGATATTCGACCCATTTTATTTGTCAAGGGGGGAGGAGGTGTGTCTAGTCGATCTACGGGTGTTCTATCATATGTTACCTCCACGCTTGGCATCTTAGAACGGTAGTCTTGTGCTGTGTTTATGATGAGCTGCTGAATTGTCTAAACAAGATATTGTTTGGCCTAATGCCCCTCACTGGGTAATGGCCTAAAAAAAAAAAAAAATTATCAGCTAATGAAAAACTCAAGTGTGAACATGACTTATAATTATGCATTAAAAAAATGCAGAGTAGTGAGGTGGAGGAGTCACAGACACCCAGGGTTGGCTCTGGAGGTGGGTGGGGAGTGTCTCTGCTACTCGTCTTGATGTGTCATCATGGGAATTGTGGAGAACGGAGAAATCACTTCTATACATTGGAAGGCCTGAGGCTTCAGAGTGTTCATGGATCGCTGAAGCTGGTATTCGATAGAAGGAAACCAATTCTGTTTGAACTTGTACCATCCACCGACATTCCTGGTTGTGAGATGTGGTTTGGTATGACCAATATAATTATAATTACATTTACTACACATAAATTTGTTCACCACCGGTGACATCAGTGAATCACGGAAATGGTCTTCGAACTTGAAGTGGTTGGATGGCATTGTTGGTGGTTTAAGTACTTTCCTCAATTATACCTGTGGATAATACTCAGAGATGAGTTCCCTGATTCTATTCTTTACTCCAAAAGAACGAGGTCCTATAAAATGGTTTACAAAATATACTAGAGCTTTTGGAGCAATCCGAGCTTGTAGGGGAGTTGGCATTATTTTGTCTAATATTTTATCTATGTTTCAATTAAGTGTAAAGGAAAACCGTTTAACATGATTCGTAAATTATTTAATTCCAAGTGAAAGTTTTTGTAAGCTGAACTAATGTTAAAGGGGCTAGTCACCAAAGGGAATATCAGGTTCTGTTAAATCTTTAGCTCTGGGATGTTGGAAGTGAATCAAGATGTCAAACCACTGAACGTAGGCTAGGCATGATAGACAGAGGCGATAATAAGGTATCTAGTTTTTCAACAAGTATATCCAAACATGGTAGTTTAATATTTTCCTCCATACCAGATGTAAAATGAATGTTCGGACGTTAGGAACTGAGGTAATTGAATAACGGGGAAACATGGTTAGGTGAAGCAAAAATTACAAAAGTGCTCTCAACATAGTGTCTGTAAAGCAAGATTTTGAAATCAGCTGGATAATTCTCGAGCCATGGAGATTCATGGTAGGACAAGATGCGTTAACAAAGGTCAATCAAAGAGGATTGCCCATTGCTACTTCGTCAGTTTCTTGTAGGCTGTATTTTTAAATAAGAATGTCGCATCCTTCACAGCAAGAGACAGAAGTTTATGGAATTCTTTTTGAGAAAAACCATTAACATTGTTACTCACCTTGTATAATTGGTCAGTGAAAATTTTTTACAGTTTCATTAAGGGGTATATTAGTAAACAGAGATCTCATATCAAAGGATACCATGGTACGCGTGTTAATATTATGTCATTAGCATAAAACTTAGCATTTGTACCTTGGCATCCTTTGATGTTAAATTTCTTTTTACTGATATACCCCTTAACGAAACTAAAACTTTTAACTAAAAAACTATACAAGGAGAGTGTGAAAGTAAACGGTTTTGCCCAGAAAGACTTCCATAAACTTTTCTTTTGCTGTGAAGGATGCGACATTATTATTACCCGTACCCGCCCGCGAAGGGCTCGGGGACTGGTATTGTTTTCACTTGGTTTCTCTGTTTGTTTGTCTGTCTGTTAACAACTTTACGCGAAAACTACTGGTGCGATTTTGTTTAACATTACAGGGATGATCCGCCGTGACCTTCTGATCACCTGCTGAGATTTTGGTCCACTTTGGGCCAAAGCCAAGGCCGTAGGGCCAAAAAATGAAAAAAAAAAAAAAAATCTCATTAACTCCTTTCAAATTCGTCATATTGACATAAAACCTAAACCATTTTTTTTTTCTTATGCAAGGAAGAAGGAAACAAAGGCCAAAGACCTGCAAATTGCCCCCTCCATGAAAAAAAACAAAACCAAGATAACAGAGAGACAAATTCAAGATTCATTCATTTCGAGATGTTCGGACACACTACATTTAAAAGACTGGAGATCATAGGCGGTAGGAAAAACAGACAGAGGGAGACAGTTCCAGACTTGACGTGTTGCATACATGGAGGACTGGAAGTAATAGTTAAAGTTGGACAGAAAAGGGATGAGAGTTTGTTGCTAAACGGGTGCTACGCACCTGTCAAAGAGGTGGAGGGATGCAAGCAGACAGTTCAGAGGAGCAGTGACCATTGAAGGAGCGAGAGAAAAGAGATAAAGATGCAACAATGCGGTGAAGAGACAGAGTTTGAAGGGATGCAGTATGAGGAGAAGAGTTAATAAGACAAGAAGCCTTTGATTCCTCTCTATTGAGAAGAGCTGTGTGTGGGGAACATCCCCACATATGAGAGTTGTACTCTACGGAAGGGCGAGAAAAAAACATGTATAAAATGAACAGCTGTGCAGGGGTAAAAAAGGTACGGAGTGGGTTTAGCACACCCAATCTCTTGGAAGCAGATTTTACAAGGGAGGTTAATATATTTTCCTCTCCTCCATCCTTCTTTCCTTCCATCCACTTCTGTCTTTCTTTCTTTCATTCTTTCCTCGTCCTTCTGCCTACGGATGACTTTACGCTCCCTCTTCTGTCTTTCCTTCATTCTTTCCTCTTCCTTGTGCCTGTGGGTGACTCTACACTGAGTGACAAGCCAAACGGTTTCCTGTACACCAGGAAACCATTTACTAAACTGGGTGGTAACCATATAACCAAATTATGATGCCTGGTGGTTTAGTGGGTAATTGAGGCGCTCCAGTCGAATTGGGTCGGTCAAGGTTTATATCCATGGGCAGGTTGTGGTTTATTGCTCACGTAATGCCACTCAGGGATGAGTGAGGCTGGTCACTCTCATCTTAAATGTCAAGACCAACTTGCCTGGACCCGGGCTCCTACGCTCCTCATGGGGCAACATTGGATTGGATGATGGAAAAATGGTAATATATTCTTTCCAAGATTCATCTCGAGAGAATGAAACCTCAAGACAGTAAGTTTAAAGACGACGCAGAATTGATCTGGCTAATGCTAAAAATTAGACGGTGCTCATGTGGAGATTTTGTCGGGTTGATATATGAGAGAACTGAGTTTCTGATGCATTAAAAACAACAAGGTTATGTGGCAAGTCAGACGTTAGATGTGCCACTGCCTCATCCCTTGTTTGTTGAAGCAAATGCTGAGATTCACTGCAGGAAGTGAATGGAAAGGTGAAGGATGGAGTCATCAGCATAGGAGTGGATAGGGTTAGATGTACAGCTTAGGTCACTGATGAATAAAAGGAGGAGAGTTGGTGATAGGGCAGAGCACTGAGGAACACCACTATTGATAGCTTTAGGAGAAGAACAGTGGCAGTCAAGAACAGCAGCTATAGAACAACAAGAAAGGAAACTAGAGATAAGGGTACAGATAGAGAAGGATAGAAACCGTAAGAGGGCCATTTGGAATTTGAAGATTTATGCCAGACGCAATCGAAAGCCTTTGACATGTCAAGTGCAACAGCAAAGAATTCGCCAAAGTCCCGAAAGGAGGATGACAAAGAGTGTAAGGTAGGTGAGAAGATCACTAGTGGAACGTCTCTGGCGGAACCCATATTGATGATCAGAAAGAAGGTTGTGATAGGAAAGATGCTTCGAATTTTTTTTGTTAAGAATAGACTCGAAAACTTTTGAGACACAGGATGTTTAAGCAATTGGGCGATAGTTAGAGGGTTGGGAATGGTAACCCTTCTTTGGGACAGGCTGAATGAGAACAAACTTCCAGCAATAAGGAAAGGTGCAAATTGACAGACAAAGACGAAAGTGTTTACCTAGGCAGGGAGTTAGCACTGAAGCACATATTTTGAGGACATCAGGCCCGTATACCTTTTAGTATTGGGGCCAGTGAGGGCAAAAAATACTTCAACTGACGAAATATAAGGAAGTCAGATGGGGGAAGAAATGGAGGGAGCATACCGAAATTGTATAAGGTGGAATTGAAGGAGAAGGTCTGAGCGAGTTCTGCTTTATCAATATAAGAAATAGCTACAGAGTCATAGACTGGAGAAGTGGAGGGAAGAATGATGAGGGAAAGTTATTAGGAAGGTTTTTGGCAAGGTGCCAGAAGGAGTGGGAAGAATTCAAGGTGGAGAGTTCAGAGCATTTAGTACGGATGAAAATATTCTTAGCAGCACGAAAAACAAACTTAGCATGATTCTGGGCAGAAACATAAAAAAAGATGAGATTCAGGGGTGGGTGTGCTCCGGTACCTTTTTTATGCATTTTTCTTGTTGTGGATAGCATTAAAACAAGCTTGATTAATTTTTTTTTTTTTTTTTTTTTTGCATTAGTCAAAGGATAGAGAAAGCAATGTCTGCCTCCTTGACCAAGAGAATAACCGCCATAATGCGCTTAGCACACTCAGAAGCTCTCGGCCATGGAAACAATAATCTTTCCAGGGAAGATAAAAGAAGTACTGCCTGAGGGCCTCCCAATCAGCAGTTCCAAAGTGCCATAACCGACGTTTCTTTGGTGGGCCCACGGGTGCGTCTTTCAAATCTGCGTCCTATTACATACCTCACTACATCAGGGGGGTCACCCCCCAGTTAGCGTAGGGGGGGTCAGTATCAGGTGGGTCGGGCCTGATATTTCAAATAGGCATAAAATCGTCAATTTTCACCCGATTTACTCCAAATCTGATATGTGACATTTTTTACTAGACATCCTGCTGTGTTAATATGTCAGCACTAAAAACATGACTGCCGGGGAATGGTTTGCTGTGCCTTGGCACCCCTTCTTGTTTAATAATACAGAATACAAGCAAACTGACGGAGTAGCCGTGGGCAGTCCTCTTGGTCTGACCCTTGCTAATGCTTTCTTGTCTAACCATGAATCTCGATGGCTCGAGAATCGTCCAGCTACAGTATTTCAAACCCATGCTTTACAGACGCTATGTTGACAACACTTGTAATGTTTGCTTCACCTAACCATGTTTCCCCATTTTTAAATTGACTCAGTTCCTAACACCCGAACATTCGTTTTGTCTGATACACAGTAGGTGAACATAATAAACTACCATTTTTCGATATACTTGTTCAAAAAAAAAAAAAAAAAAAAAAACAGATACCTCATTTAGCACCTTTATCATAAGCCTACAAACACTGGTTTGAAAAACTAATTTCACTTCCAACATCCCAATGCTAAAGATTTAATAGAACCAGATATTCACTTTGTTACAGTAACTAGAGCATTCAACATTAGTTCAACTTACAAAAACGTTCTCTTGGCATTAAATAATTTACGAATGATGTTAAAGCTAAACGGTTTTCCCTTACGCTTCACTGAAACACACATAGTTAAAAAGTTAAACAAAATGATGTCCCCTCCGCTACAATCTTAGATTGCTCCAAAAGCTCTTGCTTATTCTGTAACCCCTTTTTTTAGGACCTCGTTTCTTTGGAGTAAAGAACAGAATCAGGAAACTCACTTCTGCGTATTATCCACAGGTATAATTAAGGATAGTTGTTAACCATCAACAGTGCTATCGAACCACAACAAGCTCAAGGACCGTATCCACGATTCTCTGATGTCATTGGTGGTGTACAAATTTACGTGTAGTAGATCTAATTATACTTATATTGGTCAAAACAAACGAAATCTCACCTCCAGGATTTTGGATCATTGTGCAAGGTCACACAGAACGGGTCTCCCTCTATCGAAACCCGGCTATTCAGCGATCCTATGTATACAAGTGTGTGTGTGTGTGTGTGTGTGTGTGTGTGTGTGTGTGTGTGTGTGTGTGTGTGTGTGTGTGCTCGCCCGGGTCTCTCTCCCTCTGTCTGTCTGTCTGTCTGTCTCTCTGTATGTGTGTGTGTGTGTGTGTGTGTGTGTGTGTGTGTATGTGTGTGTGTGTGTGTGTATATGCGTGTGTGTGTGTGTGTGTGTGTGTGTGTGTGTGTGTGTGTGTGTGTGTGTGTGTGTGTGTGTGTGTGTGTGTGTGTGTGTGTGTGTGTGTGTGTGTGTGTTTGTGTTTGAGTCAGTCTTGGGTGGGTGATGATAAAGTTGAGTTTCTCGGTGTGAACTGGTGCATCGTCAGGGTGGGTGAACAATTGTGATGTTGGGGGGAAAGGGTGGCGGTTGTTCGGTGTTTTGTGTGGAGCGGCTTTGGGTGGGTTGTAGGGGTAGATGGGTTAGTAGGTGGATGCGTTTGTTGGCCTGAGTGGGTGACTGGCTGGATATGTGGGTGCTTGGGGAGGGGTCGGTAAATAAGGTTTGGACAGGATGAGTTTGGTGGATGAGGCGGGTTCGAATGGGTGAATGGGATGGTGGAGTGAATGGAGTTGGGTAAGAAAGGTCGTTTGGCATGTGGATGGACGGGTGGGTCTGTGAGACGAGTGGGTGGACAGGATGGATGAGTGGGCAGGGTGATTTGGGTTGGCATGGTGGGTGAGTGTTCATGGAGAGGTGGGAGGGTTGTGTGGGTGGATGCGATGGATGTCATTATTGGGTGAGCAGGGTGGGTGGAATTCGTGGGTGGGAAGAGTGGGTGGTGGGGGTCAGTGGGTAAGGTAGATTCTCGGCATGTGTTGGCAGAGTGGGTCGCTAGGGTGAGTGGGCACAGTGGGTCTCCAGGGTGGCTGAGACGACTGCGTGGTCGGGAAGCTCTAGGCGGATAGTTGGGTTGGGTGGCTGGATGGGTTCAGGGTGGAGAAATGAGTAAGTGAATGTGTTGAGCGGCATTGTTGCATGAACTTCGTGGGTGGCATTCGTGGGTTAGTAGGGTGGATGGCAGGGATCGGTGGGCTGGGTGGGTCGTCCAGGTGGCTCGGCAGGGTGAGTGGCAGGGGTGAGGTCAGTGGGTTGTGTTGGATGGGTTGAATGGGTGGGTGGATGAGTGGATGGGTGGATATGTGGCTCTCCAAATGAAAAAGGCAGGAGAGGTACTTATGTGCCTATATAACCTGTCACTGTTACTTGGATTTTAGTGTATCGCTTAGGACACGGATAAATATTTGGACAGCAAATTCTGTTCACTACGGTCATTGAATTGAAATCTGCTAAAATTTCGATATATATATATATATATATATATATATATATATATATATATGATGGAGCTGAAGACGGGTCTGTGCACTTGATAATAAACCTTATATTAAAATTAATGAAAGTAACATTACATGCAGCAAGAAGTATGAGCGAACGGAGCTTCATATCTTCGATCCAATGCCTAACAAATTAGTGTTTTGGTGGGGGTAAGGATGGGGTTTAGGGAGTGGAAGTGTGCGATTAACCTGACCTGTAGCGGCAGATTACCCTGTACCACGAATTTCTGTCCGGAGTTGTCCGTGGTAGCTCGCACCCAGGTAAGAGTCCATGCACGTGGGAGCTCGCACCCAGGTATGAGTGATTGGAGATATGAGTTATGAGTTTCTGTGAATACTGGTGTGCATCAGAGGTCAATTTTGAGTCCCTTGTTGTTTATTGTGGTACTTGAGGCCATGTCACATCACTTCAGAAATGGACTCCCGTGGGAGATGTATGGTAATGTTTTGGTGTTGACTGCAGAGAATGAAAGGGAGGTGGAAGAAAGATTTAGGAATTGGGGTGATGGTTTGGGGGGGGGGGCACAAGGGCTTAAGAGTAAATGCAGATAAAACAAAAGTGATGATATCTAGGTTTGGTGGTGGTACTGTCAAAGAAAAGGGAGAGTGACCTTGTGCAATTTGCCACAAAGGCGTTGGAAGTAATTCCACCTTGCGCAGTGTTTGTGATCAGTGGGTGCATAAGAGTTGCAGTGGTATTAGAGATGGACTGCGAGATAATGTTGGTTTTATGTGCGCAGTGTGTCACAGAGAGCAGATGGAGATTGTCAAGCGTGAAAGGATTGAACTTGCTAGTGAATCTCTTGAGTGTGTAAAAGAGTTTTGTATTGGGAGATATGTTATGTGCTGGAGGTGGGGCTGGAGTGGTTGGCTAGGGTAAGGAGTGGTTGGAAGAAGCTCAGGGAGCTGTTGCCTATCATGACACTGAGAGGGCTCTCCCTACGTGCTAAGGGATCTTTGTATTCAGCATGTGTTAGGAGTGTAATGCTATTTGGTAGCGAGACCTGGGCAGTAAAGCGAGTGGATATTCACAGGCTCAAACATACAGAAATGACAATGATTAGGTGGATATGCAGTGCGTCCCTGAGTGCAAGGCCAGGTGGGGCTAGGTTTACGATGGAAGAGTTGATAGGTAGGATGGGACTGGAGTTTACTGGTGCTGTGATCAGTAGAGGTAGACTGAGGTGGTTTGGGCAAGTAAAGAGGATGGGGGTTGATAATTGGGTGTAAAACGTGAGAAGCGTAAATATTAGGGGTGGGGTTGTAATGAGCAGACCAAAAAAGATCTGGGACGAGGTCATTAAATGTGACCTCAGGTTTACGGGATATAACAGGGAGGCTGCCAGGTTTCGAACAGCGTGGACAGCCGTAATCTGTTGACCAAGGCCGACGCATGCAAGCATGTTGGAGCCTTCAAAAACGAAACATCAATATATATATATATATATATATATATATATATATATATATATATATATATATATATATATATATATATATATATATATATATATATATATATATATATATTTAAATGCTGCTACATGGATTTGAATCACATAAATCTATTTATAAAATTGTTAAACAGACAACCATAAACTAAACTAGGTTATGAAAGCAGTGACTGCTGCCATAACTTGAGACAGTTTGGTACAAAAAGCTGGTACAGTGCCTGTCGAGAGGAGTGTCTTAGAAGCCTCAAATGATGGGGTGGCCTAAATCTAAAATGCCAAATATGAGAGTCTTGGGTAAAGATATGCAGCCATATTGTGTGTTACAGAGAAATTTTAAACAGAGTTTTGTAAGAAGTCTATCTATTAAGCAACTCTTAGAGTTTTTATGATGTAAATTGCTTCATAATTTACATAAATACTAGAGTGTTTTTCATTTTCCATGCTAACACAAAAACTTTATCAGCATTAGTACACTGAATCTTTTTTACCTTAGGGAGAGGCTGTGAAGGTTGACAGTGGATGCCCCCTACATGTATGACAGCCGGGACAATTGGTCGTGGTGACAAGTCAACTGTTTTCACACTGTAGAGACAGAGGATATCTTATGTGTCGAAGAAGTTACTGCTGGTATGAACGGTGTCAAAAGAAAACACAGTGGATGCTTCAGTGTTGAGATTATTTCACTGATGACAGAAAAATTTAGATATGTTTTTGTCATGCCCACCCTGGATGAATTCGAAATTACTATTCATCGAACTTAACTTGGCGATATTTTTCTTTCATTTTCCAGTTATTTTACGTTCCTCAGTGAAAGAAGGAAATCTCTATCCCCTTCCATAGCACGTCCTTATGAGTAATACTTTATTCAATATTCAGGATTTGAAAGACAGAAGTTTTAAGCGAAGCTAAAGTGGAAGTAGTATAGACAGACAAAAAGAAAGGAGCTTGTTCCAATGAATTATATTTCACCCTACCTGTTAATGAGTACGATACTGGAGTTATAGCTGATGGTACGTAAACTGGGCATATCTTCTGGGCACAGACCTCGACGGCGACACTCATTCTCAATACTGCAATGCCAGAATTTGCACAGTACAGTAAATATATATATATATATGTATATATATATATATCTATCTATCTATATACCTAGGCTGCTTCCCCCAAGGAAAAGGAGGTAGCCGAGACAGGATGACTCACTCTCCATTTACTCATCCATTCAAACACATTCATTCGCATCTTAGCCCCAAAGGGGAGAACGGACAGATCCTCACCGCACCACACCGCACAAGGGTCAACTGGGCAATGCAATCAGTGACATCCGCAGCAGGGCCCGACAGCAGAACTGGTTTACCCCTGCCACATCATAACAGATATATATATATATATATATATATATATATATATATATATATATATATATATATATATATATATATTTTATCCCTAAATAGTATTATCTATGTATTAACTCCTTCATTCTGATGACGCAATACTGGTTTAAATTTTACTACCACTTGACAAATTTCTTAACTTATAGGGAATTTTTCATAATGGTATGACTACTAGAAAGTGTTTCTTAACCTTATACTGCAAGAGACTTCCCACAATATTACATTTCAATTATATTGTGGCTGACAGAGTAAAATAAAATGGCCTTATTACAGTGATGGCATTACATACATTATCAGCTCTCAGCGTCCGCATTTGATCAACAACTTGCTAACACCATCATATTCCACACCTACAGAAAAATCTTATATCAAATAACGTTATTCAAACTACAGTTTGCACCCATATATTCAGTACAATAGAGCAACTGTATACTACAGAGCACTGAACTGTACAACTTGATATATAAGAAGGTATTTAGTATTTAAGACCCCTTAACTGTCTTCCATTCAATATTGTGCGAAAGATATTACAGTAAAATAATATTAACAAACAGAATAAAAATATCACGTACCTACGAATGACATGATGCTCAAATACAATCCCAAACATGGCCTCTGCGACGGTATTGACAGCCCGTTGTGCAAAGGTCATTGGATGGTTGAAAGCAAGAAACTTGGAAGCAACAAAGGAAGGAAAATTTGGATTTCCTATGATATCAGAAAAAGGACTAACCAGTCCAACTGGAATAACATATATGAAGGGCACCTGTGGAGGAAATAAAATATGAAGCGATATAAAACAATCAAATCAAAATGCAACAATTGAGAACGACAGAAGTGGCAACTGAATGTATACCAGCTATATCGTTAATAACAAATTAATGATATCAGACACACCTCAACACAACATAATGCTTTGCAGTATACTCAGTTATTCGTGTGCTGTAGTATGAAGACAAAGGATGAAAACTAGTCATGTTTGTTATTCAAAGGAATGACAAAAAAGATAGGGCTCTTGGAGAGTTCTGAGTGATTTTCATATGAATAACTGCGCAGCAGGACAATGAGGATAATTACTTTTTGGTCCACCTTACTGTGAAAATCTTATTTGTGTGTGTGTGTGTGTGTAGTATTACCATGAACTGAGTAAATCTAATTTCGTATGTGTGTGTGTGTGTGTGTGTGTGTGTGTGTGTGTGTGTGTGTGTGTGTGTAAATGCCACACTTAGTCATTAAGATTCCTTGAGTATTGAGTTTTTGCGCTTTATAATTTATCACTTTTTGCTGGAAATAATCGTCACTTTAAGCTATTATTCCTTCACGTTCTACTTTTCATTAATGCATCTAGGGTGGTAAATGTGAAGTTACTGATTCGTATAAGAAACATGGTCACAAATAATAACAAAATACATAAAAGAAAATTTACCTTCATTCGGTGAACAACTGACAGAAAACAGTCAGATGACCCTGCAGAGAGCATTATAAGATCAAACTCTTCGCTTAAAAGATTTTGCATTTCTTCTTTTTCTAAGGCATCGGAACAGATTCTAGGCATCTTCTGCATGAGGGTAAGTGGGCGTGCCATTTTCCCCGCAAACAAGTTGGGAACGATCCATGAAATGTCCACGTCAGGCAGCACAACCTCTCGCACATTCTCACGCAGCTTTGACGGCTGGTAAGCGGTCACCAGTGTTACCTGCAGAATAATAACACTGCTGAATAATACCATTCATTATCTGTGTATTTCAGACTTAATAAATTAATAACTGATTGCCTACACTGTTCTGTGTACCTTTTTAAAAGATTTTCTCATTTTCCCCTATAAATTATTAAATCCAAAGGGTCATTGTGATTTACTGCTTACATAATACCAGTCAGGGGCAGACAACTAATTATTATTGCCTTACATGTTAAGTCCTGGGAATTTGTGCTTCTGATGACTAATAAAGATGTAAGACCATAAAAAATGGAAAGGAAAAAAAAAAAATCACTACTTATATCTTTTTCTGTTCAGAAAAAGGTCTGCATTGCTGTGCAGCCTTATAATCTTTTCATAGCAATGATGCTATTTTACTTTTATCCAATCTTGCACAAGATTGGGAAGCCATTTTGTAAGGTTTAAAATGGATTCTTTGGTTTCAAGTAATTAGGAACTTCCTCCACTGCTACTTGTACTGGGAAAGATTTTTCCAAAACTAAAAAAAAATATTCTTGGAGTAGCAAAATTAAAAAAGGATGTCGTTTGCATGGGTGGATCCACGGATGTCACCCATGCTACCTGGGCAACACCACTGGTTTATCAAATTAAGGTAATATCCTGTAATGTGCATATATATATATATATATATATATATATATATATATATATATATATATATATTGTTACACAGCCTATGATTTCATCATCTTTTGTATAATTCTAATGTACAGTATGCTGCATGTTTGATCACGATTCGCCACGTGGCTTCCATAGTGACCAGGCTTGCGTGTTCTACCTCACTCCCCCCCTTCTCCCCCTCATAGTAGAGTAAGTCGTTCTTTCTGTTGTTCAGAACAGGAGTGTCAACTCTTCGTCCTCTATTCCTTCATTTGCGCGTCCTTCTTACAAGTTGAATCAAGCTCTGCTGGCCCCTATATAATGAGCTCAGCCTCTGGATTAGTTGCCACTTAGATCTACTCCTCATTTTGTTCACATCTCTCTCCTCCCCTGTATAGTGTATTATTATTTTTGTGAGTGCTCAGGAAGTCTCCAACCATCTAGCTGCTGTATAATTTGAGTATAAGTGTTATTACCATTTTTCTTGTACTGTATAGCATGGGGCGTTAGTTCGTAAGCCTGGTGAGGTTTTTACTGTCAGCCAGTATTAGTAATATTTTGTATCTGTAATAATATTATATCTTGCTTTAACTGAGCATTATCCGGTTTTCTCATTTTATCAGGGCTGACTTAGATAAATTTCCTCTTGCTAAATTCGTGTTAATAGAGGCTATTGCAGTTAACCATATATGCAACCTGTTTTGCCATTACATTATCCTTATGAGTCCTGAATGTTTAGTTCTTAGTTTGAGCATTAAACTTTAACTTGTAATTTTACCTAAATCTTTTGTTTTGAACCTGGAACTTTGCGGGACAGTAGTGTATTCTCACTTGAAGTGTTCATTATCTCTCTCTGTTCCGTAACATAAATTTGGCGACCTCTTATCAGGATATTCACGATATTATCATAAGGATGTTGCTTGATATTTTGTGACTGTGATTTATTTATGATGTCTACTATTACTACTCTTGATGAAGCCAAAGATTTTTTGTCAAATGTGCAAACAGTGTGTGATGTAGAAAACAGAACAAAGAATGAACTTAAGCTTGATGCTCAACAATTGGGAATTGCTGTTCGTTCTCATCATTCTAAAGATCAAATTGTTGGCATGATTAATAAAAGCTTGTTTAATGTAACTCCTCTAGATGAGCAAACGCAGATTGAAATAGCTAAGTTACAGCTAGCCCTGCAGGAGGCTCGTGTTAAGGAGGCTGAGTTTCAGGCTCGTGCTAAGGAGGCTGAGTCTCAGGCCCGTATTCAGGAGGCACAGGCACAGGCTCAGGCACAAATTAAACTTGCTAGGATTCAGGCAGACCATAAGTATCGCATGAAACAAGGTGGAACTGGATCATCTAGCTCTGATGATTTTGATGTGGCTAAAAATGTTAAACTTGTCCCTCCTTTTAATGAATCTGATTTAACAAAATATTTTCAGTTGTTTGAGAGGGTAGCTACAGGTTTTAATTAGCCCAAAAAGTATAGGCCAGTACTCCTTCAGAGTGTTCTCACCGGTAAAGCTCAAGTAACTTATGCATCTTTGCCTCAGGATCAATCTGATAATTATGATGTAGTTAAGAGCTTGATTCTTAAGGCCTATGAGCTTGTTCCTGAAGCCTATAGAGTAAAATTTAGGACAACTTATAAGCAAGACAAGCAATCCCATGTTGAGTATGCAAAAATCAAAGAAGATCTGTTAGAGCGGTGGTTAAATTCTAAGAATGTAAATTCTAATTTTGATCAATTTAAGCAGATGATTTTGCTGGAGGACTTCAAAAGGTGTATTAATAAAGATGTAAGCCTATATCTTGATGAGAAAAGAATAGATAATTTGTCTGATGCTGCAGTTTTAGCTGATGAATATGTTCTCACTCACAAGAGATATTCTAAAGAGAAAAGGAAAGCCGAGAGTAAGTACGTTGCCTCTACTCAGAGTACAGGTAACAGGAAAGAGAATAAAGATGATGTTTCTCAGGAAGTAAATACCAGCTTCACCTCTAGATTTCAGAAAAGTAAATGTACTTATTGTAGTAAGCTTGGTCATACTACGGAGAGATGTTTCATGAGACAGCGTGATGTGAACAAAAAAGAATCTTTAAATATTCAGTCAATTGGTCTAGTGTCCACTCTTGAGAGTTCCCAGAATTCTTTAACTGAGTTAACTGAACCTGCTTTGAGGGGTAACTTAAATTCTCATGATGGAGCTCCTCTTTTGAGCAGTAACGTGGGTGACACTCTCAAGAGTTCATGTGCTGATTTCCTGTCTGATGGTTTTGTCAGTCCTCTGGACAGTAATGACAGGAAATCAGTTAAAATATATCGTGATACAGGTGCTTGCCTATCCCTTATGCTGACCAGTGTTCTAGGCTCTAATGTTAATTCCTCTGATGAAACTGTGATCTTACAAGGTGTAGGGAATAATTACTTCTCTGTCCCTCTGTGCAGAGTGAATTTAGAGTCTGGTTTTGTTAATGGTTCCGTTATGGTTGGATTGGTTGAGACACTCCCAATGTCAGGTGTAACTTTCTTACTTGGAAATGATATTGGTGGAAGTCAAGTGTGTCCAGCTCCTCAGTTGTCTGGTGACCCAGTGGCTGCGACCCATGATTGTGATGTCCCTGATGTGTTCCCTGCATGTGCTGTCACTAGGGCTAAGTCTAAAGTTACTGGTGATTTAGAGGATAATGATGATGATGATGTTATCCTAGCTGACACTTTTCTTGCTAATTTGGACCACTCACCAGATGAGGCAGTACCCCGTAGTGTTGATAATTTGTCTCGTCAAGAGTTGGTTGAGTTGCAGGTTGCTGACCCTGAGTTGAAAGGTCTAGCTAACTCTGCTTACAGTGAGGAAGAGTCAGCTAGTGCTTCAACTTGTTACTATATAAAGTCAGGAGTACTTATGAGGAAGTGGAGACCCCCAACAGCATCAGCCGACTGTGAATGGGAGGTTGTACATCAAGTTGTCATCCCTCGTGTTTGTAGGCAGGATATCATTTGAGTGGCTCATGATTCCAGTTTTGCAGGACACCTTGGAGTGAGGAAGACTGTGGCACGCATTTTGAAACACATCTACTGGCCAGATATCTTCAGAGATGTTTCCTGGTATTGTAAGTCTTGTCACACCTGTCAAGTTGTGGGGAAGTGTAATCCGACCAAAAAGGTTGCACCTCTAGTTCCCATTCCTCCTTTTGAGGCGCCATTCACCCGTGTGTTGGTGGATATTGTGGGCCCTCTTCCTAAGACTTCTTCAGGATTTTCTTATGTGTTGACCCTGATTGATATGGCTACTCGTTATCCTGAAGCCATTCCACTTAGAAATATCTCAGCAAAGATCGTGGTTAAGGAAATGCTAGGGTTCTTCACCAAGTTTGGTCTGCCCAAGAAGGTACAGTCAGACTGGGGAAGAAATTTCGTGTCAAATGTTTTCAAGCAGTCTCTGAAAGAGTTGGGCATCACCCAGATCACATCTTCAGCTTACCATCCCCAGACCCAAGGAGCGTTGGAGAGATATCATCAAACACTCAAATCGATGCTCAAGAAATACTGTTTGGAACATCAGAAAGACTGGGATAAAGGTCTTCCATTCGTTGTATTTGCCGCAAGAGAATCTTCAAACGAATCACTGGGCTTCTCACCCTTTGAACTACTGTTTGGCCATGAAGTAAGAGGACCCCTTAAGCTACTCAAGGAATGCTGGCTGTCGGAGGAGGACGACGTCAACCTGCTGGAGTATGTGATGAAGTTCAAAGAACGGCTGTCCACTGCTTTACAGCTGGCGAGAGAGAATTTAGGAGCTGCTCAGGAGAAGATGAAGACTTGATATGATACGAAGTCCAGGTTACGCCACTTTCAGCCAGGAGATCAGGTTTTGATTCTGCTACCAGTGCATGGGCAACCTCTTCAAGGCAAGTTTAGTGGTCCTTATTTCGTGGAGAAGAAACTCAGTGATGTCAACTATGTCATCGCCACACCAGATCGTAGATAGAACAAGCAACTTTGTCACATCAACATGCTAAAGTTATATCACAGGCGGGACGAAAATAACCCAGTCTGCACTGTAGCTGTTCCACCCGAGTCTGCAAGTGAAGCTCTCCCATGCAGTATGAGCCTGAGTGATAGTTTGGGGAAGAATCCTGATATCATGAATGATCTCCAGACTAAGCTTTCTCATCTAGCTCCCGAGGAAAGGCAGGAGTTTTCGGCAATACTGCAGGAGTATCTGCAAGTGTTCTATGCCACTCCAGGAAGAACCACTGTATTGATGCCTGATGTCGATGTTGGAGACGCAAAGCCAATTAAACTGCCTCCTTACCGTGTGAACCCAGTGAAAGTTCCTCTCATCCAGAAGGAGCTTGGCTACCTGTTGGACCACAAGATGATTGAGCCCTGTTAGAGCGAGTGGAGTTCTCCTGTCACTCTAGTCCCTAAGCCAGGTGGATCACAGTGGCTTTGCATCGACTACAGACGTTTTAATCAGATAACCAAAACAGACACTTACCCTCTCCCTCGCGTGGAAGATTGCATAGACAAGATCAGAAAGGCTAGGTACAGTCGGCAAGATTTCCGACTGGACCACCTGGTTGCGGGATTTGGCTAATGTGGCAACAGCGCGCGCCGGTGTGTGTGTGTGTGTGTGTGTGTGTGTGTGTGTGTGTGTGTGTGTGTGTGTGTGTGTGTGTGTGCCCGACATTTTTTCGGATCGCTAAGCTTCATCCTCCGAATTATATTATGTGGCCATTGTATTATGCTATGATATAGGCTAATAAATATTATGTGATTGGGATAATGGGCTGTGTACTATACTATTTGTAGTCTGAATTATATAAAATAATTCCCTTGCCTTGCAGCGTGAACCACGATACAGGTTGAGTTGTGGTTCAGAAACAGAGGGCAAGTTCACCCAGAAAAGGCGCGATGTAGGGGAAAGGGGGGAGTATGGGAGTAAGCAGCCAATAGTTATATATTCTTAGTCATTACAGTATAGTTATCAACGTGTCAATGTTATCCTGTGCCCTGATTGATGA
This sequence comes from Coenobita brevimanus, assembly GCF_032717465.1. Lineage (NCBI taxonomy): Eukaryota > Metazoa > Arthropoda > Malacostraca > Decapoda > Coenobitidae > Coenobita > Coenobita brevimanus. The sequence goes on from NC_137009.1 coordinate 3,879,314, forward strand.
TAAACATATTTACTTTTATTATCTTTATATAGACCCGATTACACACTAGGATACCCCCTCCCTAGTTAGCGGAAAACATGCCCTGCTCCACCGCCTCGACTCTCTCTCTCTCTCTCTCTCTCTCTCTCTCAACCTCCTCAGCTGGCTATCAGTTGACACACACACACACACACACACACACACACACACACACACACACATTATCAGTTTGTGCTAATGTGTAATGACGTTGCATTTAGTATGTTTACCTAAAATTTATTACTGTGTCAAAATACAAGTGCAATACATAACCACCTCACATGGCGGATTACGTTAACCAGTAATCAATACTTATTTGCATAGTTTATGTTTCAGTAATAGTCATGGGGTAACCAGACCCACACTGATATTTTCGTTAATGCTAAATGTAATCGTGTGTTCTGTGGCGGATACCAGTTAGTGGGGAGGTGGCTGCTGACACCTCCAATCCTCATAGCTATGGGTGGTGGGTTGTAGTGTCACTGCAGAGGTTCCTGTTCCTCCAGTTATGTCAATAATTAAACATAACATACTGATGAACAGCCATTTCTTATGAAAAATACAAACAACCTATATGGAACTATGAAGCATATTGTGGGAGCTTTCCAGCTCTCACGCACCAGTCACAGTCTTAGTCCTTTGTTTCAGTATTGCCAGCCTGACAGTGTGCAGTGTTAATGAACATGCTATTAATGTTAGTTCTACATGCTCATTTACATTTAGAACAACAGAATTCAAAGCAGGATTTCATTCAGTACACAGAATGCCAAATACAGCATGTGTGTGTGCGTGTGCGTGTGGGTGTGGGACAATACGTAAGGTGGGGGTGGAGGGAGTATAGTATGAATTTGTCATAATGGTAATATGGGTGTGTGCATACGTGGCTAAGGACGTCCACGACCGATATGTAATCTTTGCCTTTAACACTTGATGACACACACTTTAGTATTTACTTAGGTTCTATTTATAAGTCTGTAGCATGTTACATTATTATATTATTATGATTTTGTTTGGGGGGCGAAACCTGAAACACCATATAAAGACAAACACTGAAGTATCATAAAACTGCGACATGGAATCCATATTTTATGAATAACTATTTCTTGCAGGAGAAAATAATGTTATTTTAATGTTCATTATAAGATTACACTGTAGGAGCATCTGTTTTTAATGGTAGCTTACCGGATTCCAAGCGATCAGTTTATTAAGTTATACTAGAGCATAGATTTATGCAATATATCCATTATATATTGTATTAACTATGTCATGAAGGTTCACACAGTGGACTTTCACGTAAACTACTTCGAAAAGGCAGCAAGTTCAGTGTTTAATAGGATACGAAGTTCACGTATTTTTTGGTGTGGTTATAAATCCAGCTGTCCTTTACTGGCCAATATAATTCCTTATAAAATGAGAGTGGTCAAGTGTAAAACCAATACCCTATGTAGCATAGTAGTTTGAAAATGATCACTGATAATAATTTATGATTACTGTATGACCCTCCCGAATGACCACACCCAGAATCTTTGTTTTATTTTTTTAAATGTTGGGCCACTTGGAACAGATATGAGTAAATGACACGACAGCCCAAGTGTTTTTATTGAATATAACCCAGCCAGTATGAATTTTCTTTATTAATGTGATACGTGGGTGTATGGTTATCAGGTAAAAGTGAGAACTTACACACACACACACACACACACAGAATATATATATATATATATATATATATATATATATATATATATATATATATATATATATATATATATATATATATATATATTTGAGTGGTGAATTGTAAGAATTATGGTAAACAGACAGGTTGAGGAAAAACTGGAGAGTGTGGAAGAGCAGTAGGTAGATAAAGGCCAGAGTATAGAGAAGCGTTGATAGTCTTCTTCATATGACTGTTACCAGGAATTTTGTATTCATAAAATTTAATGACAGGGAAAAGATTTCTGCAGGCCACAGTATTCTAATGCATATGTATAAATTTACTGATGATATTTTTAACGACCATATTTTTATACTGTATCACTAAACAGTCTTAATACGAAGTATTATTAAAAAAACATTTAGGGATCAACTGATATTCATAGCAATAATACGTCTAGATGAACGCATATTACCAACACTTGCACCACTGTTCATTAAGCCTTACAGTCCTCATAAAATAAACCAAGCAAATAGTGGATAATGAACCTTAACATGAAAAACGGTGTTTTTTCCCAAAGCGTCAAAGATATTAGAAATGAAACTATATGAGCGATGTATGAATATTCTTTTCACGTGCAGTTACGACCGTAGGAACATCTTCGAGAAGGGCAGAAGTGGACACGTCACCTGCAATGTCTGGGGGTGAGTGTGCATCCATGGTATGGGTGACGTCACCAGGATAGAAGGGAGTTTCACTGCTAAAAAATACATTGAAATTTTGCAGGATTTTTTCCTCCCATCAGTTCAGGAGCGGAACTATCCGTTTCCTCCCGGCCCTATAATTTTTGTTCAGGATCGCTGCCCCATCCACACGGCGAGAAGAGTCTCGGAATGGTTTGCAGGTCGAGAGGACTTGCAGCTGCTCGACTGGCTCAGTAAGGAAGCAGACATGAACCCCATCGAAAATGTATGGGGGATTATGGTTAACTGTTGGGAGCCTGAGAGTGAACTGGCCGACAATCACGCCTAGTGGGAACAGTTCAGAAGCCAGAAACAGCTCATACGGACCATGTCGCCTCTATGCAAACAGACTGAGAGAGGTGATCGAGAAGGAGGGTGGGATACTTCCTACTAATGAATGAGTTCCATACAAATCTTTTTTTTTTTTTTTTTATTATCCTCTGATTATAATGGATATTATTCCATGCAGTATAACAATCTAACAGTAACTTTAATAACTTACTATAACTTACCTGACGATATAACTGATACGACACTATCTTATACATTTTGCTCACTGACATGATTTTTATTACGGGGACTTATACAGGAATTAGTGACGTTTATGTGCATTTCTTAACGCAACTTTCATGTTACAATTGCAGTGTTTTTTTCCATTAAAATATGAAGCTTTCTTGACTGGCACTTTGCCAACTCGCTAGACATCTTGCCACCTGTTCACATGCCTAAGGTGCTGTTTTCCAGTCGTGATAAAGATTTTTAAAAATTACTCAGGAATAAGTTGGTCAGTGTGTGATCAATAACAAATACGGGTAAACTACTAACAACTGCACTTGCTGTCTGCTCGATGTAGTTTTAAGTGAACGTACATCACTTATGTTACAATACATAACATAACTCAAAGCTACAGTATAACATAACATACTGATCAAAGGAAATCCGATAATCTAAGCTTAAGAATCGCTGCACCTACAACGTATTTAAACAGATGTTATAATACGGTAATATTTCTTCCTGAAATATTGTTATTCATGTATTTTGCCACACATAATGCATTTTTTTGTATATACATTTCAGTGTTTGTCTTCATATACTGTTTCAGGTTTCACCCCCAAAACATAATCATAATAATATAATAATGTAACATGCTACAAATTTATAAACAGAACCTAAATAAATACTGAAGTGTGTGTCATCAAGTGTTAAAGGCAAAGATTACATATCAGTCTTGGACGTCCTTAGCCAAGTATGCACACACCCATATTACCATTATGACACACATTTCATACTCACTACACTCCTCCCACCCCCACCATACGTATTGTCCCACACCCACACGCACACACACATGCTGTATTTGGCATTCTGTGTACTGAATGAAATCCTGCTTTGAATTCTGTTGTTCTAAATGTAAATAAGCATGTAGAACTAATGTTAATAGCATGTTCATTAACACTGCACACTGTCAGGCTGGCAATACTGAATAAAAGGACCAAGACTGTGACTGGTGCGTGAGAGCTGGAAAGCTCCCACAATATGCTTCATAGTTCCATATAGGTTGTTTGTATTTTTCATAAGAAATGGCTGTTCATCAGTATGTTAAGTTTAATTATTGACATAACTGGAGGACCAGGAACCTCTGCAGTGACACTACAACCCACCACCCATAGCTATGAGGATTGGAGGTGTCAGCGGCCACCTCCCCACTAACTGGTATCCGCCACAGAACACACGATTACCTTAAGCATTAACGAAAATATCAGTGTGGGTCTGGTTACCCCATGACTATTACTGAAACATAAACTATGCAAATAAGTATTGATTACTGGTTAACGTAATCCGCCATGTGAGGTGGTTATGTATTGCACTTGTATTTTGACACAGTAATAAATTTTAGGTAAACATACTAAATGCAACGTCATTACGCATTAGCACAAACTGATAAAGTGTGTGTGTGTGTGTGTGTGTGTGTGTGTGTTTGTGTGTGTGTGTCTACTGATAGCCAGCTGAGGAGTTTGAGAGAGAGAGAGAGAGAGAGAGAGAGAGAGAGAGAGAGAGAGAGAGAGTCGAGGCGGTGGAGCAGGGCATGTTTTCCGCTAACTAGGGAGGGGGTATCCTAGTGAGTAATCGGGTCTATATAAAGATAATAAAAGTAAATAGGTTTATCATCAATCAGGGCACAGGATAACATTGACACGTTGATAACTATACTGTAATGACTAAGAATGTATAACTATTGGCTGCTTACTCCCATACTCCCCCCTTTCCCCTACATCGCGCCTTTTCTGGGTGAACTTGCCCTCTGTTTCTGAACCACAACTCAACCTGTATCGTGGTTCACGCTGCAAGGCAAGGGAATTATTTTATATAATTCAGACTACAAATAGTATATTGCACAGCCCATTATCTCAATCACATAATATTTATTAGCCCTTATCATAGCATAATACAATGGCCACATAATATAATTCGAAGGATGAAGCTTAGCGATTCGAAATAATATCGGGCATGTACACACACACACACACACACACACACACACACACACACACACACACACGGGCGCGCTGTTGCCACATTAGCCAAATCCCGCAACCAGGTGGTCCAGTCGGAAATCTTGCTGACTGTACATAAGTAAGTTTGATTTGTTAAAGGGATACTGGCAAGTACCTATGACTGAATGTGCTAGAGTGATCTCATGTTTTGTAACACTAGGAAAGACTTTTGCATATTCTGTAATGCCATATGGTATGAAGAATGCACCAGCCACTTTTCAGAAGCTCATGAATGTTGTAACAGAGGGTTTGGCAGGGTGTGTTGTTTATATTGATGATGTATTAATCTTCAGTGACAACTGGAAAGATCACCTATGCCATGTCAGAAAATTTCTTGAGCGTTTGGTTCAGGCTAATCTTGTAGCTAATTTATCAAAGTGTGAGTTTGGTCAGGCTAAAGTTCAGTACCTTGGGTACGTAATTGGTGATGGACATGTTGCACCACCAGGAGCTAAGGTTCAGGTTATAAGTGATCTTCCCAGACCTAAAAGTAGGAAAGAGCTACAAAGATTTTTGGGAATGGTAGGTTATTACAGGAAATTTGTTCTTAACTTTTCAATTCTTGTATCACCACTTACAAACCTACTGAAAAAGGGAGTTAAATTTGTCTTGACCGATAACTGTGAATCCTCTTTCAGTAAACTTAAAGCTATCCTATTAAGTCAGCCAGTGCTCGCTACTCCAAATTTTGCTAAGCCTTTTAAGATGGCTGTTGATGCAAGTGATACAGGAGCTGGGTCTGTATTGCTGCAAGAGGATGATCAGGGTATTGAACACCCTGTATCTTATTACAGTAAGAAGTTCACTCCACCTCAAAAGAACTACTCAACTATTGAGAAAGAGCTTTTGGCCTTGATTTTGGGTTTACAGCATTTTTCATTTTATTTGTGTTCTGGTTTTGACCCCATAGTCATTTATACCGATCATAACCCACTGAAATTCCTTAGTAAGTTTAAAGATAAAAATCAGAGATTGACAAGATGGAGTCTACTTCTTCAGGAGTATTCATTAGACATACAACATGTCAAGGGGAAAGAAAATGTTATTGCAGATTGCTTATCTAGATTTTAGATAGATTGTTTTAGAGTAATAAGAAATTTCCTTTGTAAATTTCTTTTTCTTTGTGGGGAGGTGTTACATAGCCTATGATTTCATCATCTCTTGTATAATTCTAATGTACAGTATGCTGCATGTTTGATCACGATTCGCCACGTGGCTTCCATAGTGACCAGGCTTGCGTGCTCTACCTAACTCCCCCCCTTCTCCCCCTTATAGTAGAGTAAGTCATTCTTTCTGTTGTTCAGAACAGGAGTGTCAACTCTTCGTCCTCTATTCCTTCATTTGCGCGTCCTTCTTACAAGTTGAATCAAGCTCTGCTGGCCCCTATATAATGAGCTCAGTCTCTGGATTAGTTGCCGCTTAGATCTACTCCTCATTTTGTTCACATCTCTCTCCTCCCCTGTATAGTGTATTATTATTTTTGTGAGTGCTCAGGAAGTCTCCAACCATCTAGCTGCTGTATAATTTGAGTATAAGTGTTATTACCATTTTTCTTGTACTGTAGAGCATGGGGCGTTAGTTCGTAAGCCTGGTGAGGTTTTTACTGTCAGCCAGTATTAGTAATATTTTGTATCTGTAATAATATTATATCTTGCTTTAACTGAGCATTATCCGGTTTTCTCATTTTATCAGGGCTGACTTAGATAAATTTGCTCTTGCTAAATTCGTGTTAATAGAGGCTATTGCAGTTAACCATATATGTAACCTGTTTTGTCATTACATTATCCTTATGAGTCCTGAATGTTTAGTTGTTAGTTTGAGCATTAAACTTTAACTTGTAATTTTACCTAAATCTTTTGTTTTGAACCTGGAACTTTGCGGGACAGTAGTGACTTTAGTATTCTCACTTGAAGTGTTCATTATCTCTCTCTGTGCCCGGATGCACAAACGGCCTTAAGGCTACACACGGCCTTAAGTCGGGTAGTTTAAGGCCGTAGGTCGCTAAGGCCCATGCACGAAGCACTTACATGAGAGTAAGCCTCGGTAAGGCCGCCTCAGCCGCTGAGGCTGGGTCGGAGCAGCCTTACTGTATTGAGACCCGTAAATAAAGTAACTCCGATATGATATTCTCTATAGCACAAACCGGACCAAACATGTTATTGTTTATCTCGGTATGGAGTTGATGGTTGCGTGTAAACTAGATCGTGCTTTGAGAAGGGAATGAAGGTTTTCTGGATCCACTGAACCCCCATAACATAAATGATTACCATGCATTGAGACAATATCAACTCCCCAGGAGCAAATTTCTTCGTTTAACAGAGCTTGAGCCTCATACTGGGAGTGTCACGCTACACTCCCATGCCATTCTTGCCTACACAACAATTTTTGGCAACCCATGGGAATTTTCAAAGTGTTGTTGGAGAGTGGTATTCATCAGTCAACAAGTATATCCAAAGTGGTATCACGTGTGACAGATGCTTTATACAGGAAATGACAGAAAAATTAAGATGCCCAGTGCTTTGCTGAGAAGAACAGAGACTAGAGGGTTTCCACAGTATAAATAATTTTTCTAAAGTGCTTGGGTCCCCCATGAGAAGAGAGGGAAAGAACACATCCCCAGTATCCCTGCTTGTAAAGGGCAACTAAGGAGGAGCCTTTTTGTTTTCAGTCCTTCATTCCTAACTGTCCTCTTCTGTCTTCTGTCCTACACCCTTTTCTTGATGTTTGCATGTTTCTTATGGTCTTTATTTTCCCTCTACTTCTGCTTTGCCATGCAGCCATATTATGGAATGGTGATAATTCTTCATTGTTAACTTCCTAAAGTGCTTGGAGCAATGGACTGAACCCTTATACCAATTAAGGCCCCAGATCACAAAGAATATGTATTTGTCAGTTGCAATGGGTTCCATTCACTGGATGTGCAAGTTGTGACAGCAACAAAATGATATTGAGCTGTAATTACAGATATCCTGGCAGCACTCACGCTGCCTATATCTGGGCTAATTCTAACCTCCACCAGAGATGTGAACCAAGGTGTCTATGGTGACAATTTTCTGCTAGGTAACTGTGGTTGCTGATTACTTTGTGTGAAGTTAGACAATGGTTAGGTAAAACATGGCAAACATAATAAGTTCCCGTTCATATTGCTATTTTGTTTCTTTACTCCTAAACCCTCTCATCTTACTAATGTTTTAAAGGTTGTTTGGGTGTAATGCTGGAGTGCTTTTCATTGCACCCTACATTGTTTTCAATTAATTACTGATACTTCACTTGCTTATCCTTGACTGTTGTGTTAATGTTACCGGCATTGTGTGAAAATAAGTTATTGTATAGAATGCCCAGGTATTCGACAGAATGTCTACCATTTTTTGGCAAGGTATGAAATAAGCTTATTTCATTCTGACTTTATACATTTTACCTAGGGATTTTATTAGAATGCCTAGGTATTCTGTAGAATGTCTAGCATTTTTATGGCAAAGTATAATAACCAAAAAGGGGTTAGGCTGGGATAATCTAGGTTAAGTTTAAGTTAGGTTAGGCTAGGTTAGATTAGGCTAATTTAAAAGAGCGCTGTTAGGCGTTTACCTAAATTAACCTAACCTAACCCACCTATATCGAATTTGAACGAAGCCTAGACTATCCCAGCCTAACCTAACCGCAGTCTAAATTAGCCTAACATACTGAAATAACAGATTTCACGTTTGTCGGTTTGCTACAATTTGGTCGTTTCTCACTTTGCCTAAAACAAACACGGTAATCTACAGAATACCAGGGAAATGTGTACAGATGATTTTCTTAGATCTTGTCTTGAAATTTTAGCATTACATAGTTTACCTAGGCATTATATGTGACGGGTTTCCCACTTTGCCGGTAACATAAACACTCGCTCTCGCCTCTCACCCCCAGCTGATTCATGAAGCTCTGTGATTGGCCCAGTGTTTCTGTGTTCTGCCGTCTGATTGGTCGGAAGAGTCTCAGCTGACGCACGAGATTTCCCCCAAAACATTCCCTACAGTTAAGGCCAGCCTTAGCTAAGGCCAATGCACTAACCTTAAGTCAGCCTTAAGACAAGGCAAGGGGTCGTCGTGCATGGGCCTTAGAGGCAGCCGTAGGGCCGCCTTTAATATTTCATTTAAGGCCAGCCTTAAGGCTGCCATCCGTCGGAGTTTTGTGCATCCCTGCCCTGTTCCGTATCTATCTGTCTATATATATATATATATATATATATATATATATATATATATATATAACGCACGTTTTACTGGTTATTATGTTTTTTTCTCCCATACAAACCCTCCTTGCTGAGAAATGTTGCTTAGTATGGGCAACACCTCAGAAATATTCCTGGATCCGCCACTGCATTCAGTGGAGGTGTAGGAATAGTTACCTGGTATACATCTACAACAGCATCTATATGATCAAATACTGCAGTGTCAAAATTTATCATTCCTGTATATATACTCATTGGCATAATTATTTAACAAGCCAAGGGGAGTGACTGATATTATAAATATTCCTACTGTTCAAGACGAAAAGGGGTTCAAGGAACAACATGGCGGAATGAAGATGTGAGACAAACCGTGGAACAAAAGATAAAGAACAGTGGCACGGGGGAAGCTGAGAGACTGAAGACAGAGTTATTAATGGAGAAAAAAAAAGAAGGGTGAAAAAATTAGTAAGAGAGAGCAAGAAGAGAGTGGGTGAGGAATTTGGAAGGAATGTGAGAGTAAAGTGGAGAAAACGTAAGAAAATGTTCTGGAAGGAGGTAAAGAGAGTTAGGTTGATGAAGAAGATGGTAGGGGAATGAAACATAAAAATGACAGATTAAGAGTGGAGATGGAAGAAAAAGTTGGCAGCTGGAAAGAACACTTGAACGAACTCTTAAACATAGTGACTCAGAGCAATGCGACTGTAAGTGGTTGGGGAATGGCTGGGAGGAGGAGGGAAGTGAGATGGGAGGAAAAGATCAGTAAGAAGAAAGTTATGGAAGCAATAAATAAAATTAAAATAAGGAAAGCCCCAGACATTGATGGAGTGTGTGGTGGAATGCTGAGGCATGGCAGAGTGATAGTAGTAGAACGAATATGGACGATGTGCAGATTGGCCTGGGAGGAAGGTAAAGTCCAGGAGAACTGGAAGTCAGGTATCATTATTCCTTGTTCAAATGAAAAGGGGAAGATGAAGTGTTTGGTAATCATAGAGGAATCTTTTTTTTTTTTTTTTTTTTTTTTTTTGGTGTAATAGGAAAAGTATATGGTGGGATACTTATTGACAGAGTTAGGGAAAATAAAATATGAATTATTTGGAGAAGAACAGGGAGGTTTTTAGGAAGGGAAGACATTGATTAGATCAGATATTCGACCTTAGGTCTATAGTGGAAAAGTTTCCAGGGAAGGGAAAAAAGTTGCAAGTGGCCTTCAAGGATTTGGAGAATGCATATGACAGAGTGGAGAGAGAAGGAATGTGGAAAACATAAAGAATATATGGAACAAATGGGAACTTACTGAATGTCGCAAAGAGTATGTATGAGTGCCAAGGCTGCAGTGCATGGGGTATTTCCATCTGAATGTTGGCTTGAAACAGGGATGTGTCATGTCTCCATGGCTGTTCAATTTGTATATGGATGGGGTTATAAAAGAGATACAAGGTAGGGCAGTGGTTGTTGGAGTGGTCCTAATGAGAGAGGGCAGGGTTTGGAAACATCCTGTACTGTTGTTTGAAGATCAGAATGTATTGTTAAGTGAAGACGAAGGGGGACTGCAAGGTTTGATGGATGACTTTGAGAGTGTTTAAGAAACGGAATCTGAAGGCTAATGTTGGGAAGAGTAAAGTCATGGTCTTCGACAGAAATGAAGTCACTGAACATACAGCAAGGAAATGGAAAATGTGGGTGCATTTAAGTACTTGTGTAGTGCATTGAGTAACCCTAGATACACGGTGTTGGGAATAGTACCTTAATTACAGACATGTCTGGGATTTCAGACATACCTTTGGTGGTTAAAAAAATATATATATAAATGGTACAAATTTTATTCCTATATTTTATATATGAAATAAATGCATTTCTAAAGCAATTATCTATTACATTTCGAAATGAAACCAGCATTGAAGAAAAAAATATGAAGAAATTGTAAAAAATAGGTAAAAAAAAAAAACAAAGTCAGTCTTCTAAGGATCTCAGCGAGCCTCAGTATTGGGATATGCTGCTGAAACTTGGCACATGTGGAGTCCACAAGTCCCCCGGGATGCTCCAGTTCCCCCAGGCCTTATGCCACATGAGTTGCTGTGGGCCATCCTGTAAACTGAAGGGTATGTTTCAGTAAGCAGAAAAAAATATATATTGTTGTACCCACTCCCAGTCCAATAGCAAGAGGGTGTGGACTGACGTCACAATGCTGTCGAACTCGTTGGTCATCATCTGGAGACGAGCTGTCACGAGGCCAACGTTGTCTTGTAGAAGAAGCTGCACGACGGCATTGGAGCCATGATGCCTGAGTAGTGGCACTTGGTTGGAATGCCTCCTGCTGGAGCACTGGGGCAAGGCAGTGGAGGGGGTAAGGTGTCAGAGGAGGAGGACGAAGGCACAGACTCTGGGTTGTCAGCATCAAACTCTTCCTCAGCAAGGTCAGGAGATGCTGGGCAAGAAGCACGGGTGGAGGGAGGGTGACTGAGGTCACGTGATGCGGACCGCAACGTGGCCTGCCTGCCTTGCTGCTTTGTCTCCCTCTCAGCCTGATGCACAGTTGGGGTTGATGTAGGTTGAGGGTGGTGTGAGGGGTCAGGTTGGGGTTCAATTGGGTAAATGGGGCTGTGGATCGGCGATGTCCTTTTTCACCATGTATGTCCAGGTTTCCAGACAATGGGGCTCTAAATCTATGGTAGAAACAGGAGCCACACGAATGCACCTCACAGGGCAACAGCACATCTCAGACTGAGATGTCATGGGCAGCCAGCCTCATGGGCCTAACACTGTCTTGTCCGCAACGCAAAATGGGCCTCTTTCTGGAATCTCGGACAAGCCTGTTTATCTAGAGGTAAGGATGGAAGTTTGGAGGATGAAGTGCTTGAAAGGATATTACAAGGAAGAATGGTTGCTGGTTCCTTAAAAGCAATGAAAAAATAATAGGGAGGGAGCATGGAAGTAATAAAAGTCGCTGCATGATAGTGTTGTGATACCAACTCTAACGTATGGAAGTGAAGCTTGGACGTTGTTGGAGGGACACAAGTCAAGAGTGAGGGCAGTGGAAATGAGTTATCAGAGAGGAATATGTGGAGTTACATGGAAAGAGAGACTGACAAATGTAGAAATGAAGGGGCGTTGTGGTGTGGATGTGGATGTGATAGAAAGTGTTAGAAGCGTTATGCTGGGTGTTTTTAGTCCAACCTCTCGTCCTCAGAGGACTGAGCGGGGTCCTCTTTCCTGACCGGAAGTAAAGCACCCACAAAGGAACAGGACATAAAAACCAGGCAGTACACCTTAACACATCTATTGTCTTAATTCATACACCATTACAATATAGAACAGAGAGACACTGGATATGTTTTGAACAGGGACACAGAGTTAGCCTTCAATATAAATGTACACAGTTACACTTAGGCTATAGTATTCTTCACTTACACATGAATAATAAATAATACATACACAATACCCGTCTTCTGTTTATAGGCAGAATTGATATTTTATATATTAAGTCTGATGCACTAGGAGTGGACAGGGCCATGGGTCAGGGGAGTGAATATTACTATAAATGTTCAGGGTGTGAGCCGCGACACTCGGGAAAGTCACTTAGTCGCGGTAACACTTGTTCACAGGTCTTTGGTTTTCCCGCGCACCCTGGTCTTGACCCACTATTTCTATATGTTACTCTATCTGTATTTATTAGTATTTTCCACCCTGCCAGGGTATCGTTTCTCAGTGTGTCACTTATAACTTAGTCAATTATATTGTTCTGGCCCTCACTTTGTTACTGGCACTACACACTCCCGTCTTGGCGGTTCGCGGCACAAGAGGCGTCGAGATCACTACATACCCTTGTCTCCTGGGTTTAACTTGATGAGGCACCCAGGTGTGAGAGGAGACCTTATTGGGGAGCCTTCCTGTAGGGGGCAACACACTGCCCGTAGGGGCGTCACTGCCCGGGCCTTCGTTATCAGGGGTGTACAGGGAGGCCCTCCCTTCTGGGGGCCTCAACCTGGGAGGAGGCCCTCGTACTGGAGCCTCGTCAGTGGGGTGCAGGGAGGCCCTCCGGTCTGGGGGCCTCGACCTGGGAGGTGGCCCTCGGGACTAGGACCGAACAGCTACAGGAGGAGGGCCTGTTGCCTCTGACTCCGGGGAGAGGGGGAGCCTGAGTTGCCCGGGTCTGGAGCCTGCTGGTCAGGCCTGGGGGTCTGGGGGCTGCGGCCGCCTGCAGGGTGGGGTGCCATCAGGGGTGAACTGCGGCGCCTTCTCCGTTGGACGTCCGTCAGGGGCAGGGACCCCCCAGGGGTAGATGGTAGGACTGGGATTGGGCCACGCCACCACTCTGGCAGCACCTCCGGGGAACCACTCCTGAAAGGAAACAACAAAGGGCATCCCACGCAGCCGAGAGGTAAAGGGTCGGCCGCACAAGGGACCTCCTGCTTCGGGAGGACCATCGGAGTCACGAATGAAGGGCGTACAGTAGCCGCTCCTACCCTCAGACGTACAGTGGCCGTGTTGGAGTTCCGTGACTCCTAGGGCCCGCAGCTGAAGGGCATACAGTGGCCGCTCCTTCCCCCGCACATACAGTGGCCGTGCTGGCGGTGCTGCTCCCGAAGGAGGAAGAGGCAGGTGAGGGGTGCACAGTGGCCGCGCCCTCCCTGGCACGTACAGTGGCCATAGCCATGGGCCCGCCTGCCCTTCGGGAAGTAACTGAAGGACGTACAGTGGCCGCTCCTTCCCAGTCATGTACAGCGGCCATGAGCGCGGTTACTCCCATAAGAGGAGGAGGTAGTGGACTAGGGCATACAGTGGCCACTCCCTCCCCGTCACGTACAGTGGCCATGATCGCGGCTCCACTACTCCTGCCTTTGCCAGTCGGAACACGTTCAATAACTAACGCTCCGAGGCCGTCCCCAGAGGTGGCTGACAGAAGGGCGTACAGTGGCAGCTCCTTCCCCCTCACGTACAGTGGCCATGATGGCAGAGTCACAGGGGAGAGAAAAATGAAGGGCTTACAGTGGCCGCTCCTTCCCCGGCACGTACAGTGGCCGTACCGCGGTGTTGCTTGGGACTGACTCTGGATTAGTCCCACCCCAATCCTGGTGAAGGCTGCCCCGCTCGCAGGGTCGTTGCCTCTTCCTGCTTACCTGGTGTTGGGCCAGTTGCAGGGAAGAGGGACTCAGGACAGGGATGCCCTGGTGACCCTCTTGTTCCGGGTCAATAGCCCTGCCGTGGTGTCCTCCTGGGGTGGTGGTGTGGTAGTGGCTTGGTGGTGGGGTGGGGGGTGGTGAGGGGGTCCGGCGGTGGCGGGTATTCTAAGAAGTACAAACCCTCCTCAGGTAGACGTCGGTCCGCCTTGCATGGAAGGTAGACGTGGGTCTCTCAGACCCCAAAATATAAAAATCTGGGGAAATGTTTGTTTCGTTTATTCCAATACTGAAAACAGAGTAACATATGTAATGCTTCCGCAACACAAACGTGTAAAAAAATGAACTGTTCTTATCTTTTATATTTGTAACAAATTTTTTGAAAAAAAAAGTAGAAAAAACAGTAAATAAATTTTGACCTATCAGAAAAAAAAAAAAAAAAAAAAACTGAGTGGTTGGTTGCGTGGTGTCATAGCATGGTATGGGATGGTGCTTCATGGTGTGGATAGGGGATGACAGACTCTGCCGTTTAATCTGCAATCAGGGAGAACAAACCCCCCCCCCACGCCTTACATAGACATGGGTCTCACAGACCCGTAACATATAAAACCACCCTTATACTGGGGAACCGGAGAGACAGCTTGAAGTAAATCCCTCACCCCTTGCATGGAGACACAAAGTTAGGAAGCTACTGAGAAGAACAGGGCTCCCGGGTATTTAAAAGTTAGTGAACTAGACAATGGGACGGGGGGAATGGGTCTCACAGACCCATGTAGTAGGTTACGCCATGTGGAGAGAATGGAGAGTGAGACAATTACAAGGAGAGTGTATGTGAGTGAGCTGGAGAGGAGGAGACGAAGGGGGAGGTCAAGGATGAGATGGAGAGATGGAGTGGGGAGGCATATGAGGGCGGGGGGTGTGAGCTGGGGGGAGGGCAGTCTCTCTCTCTCTCTCTCTCTCTCTCTCTCTCGTTTGTGTAAGTCACCTGATTCCGCAATATGAGGAGGACACACACGGACACATACACACACACACACTCTCTCTCTCTCTCTCGTGTGTGTGTGTGTGTGTGTGTGTGTGTGTGTGTGTGTGCAATTAAAATGGACTGGCAATTACTGGTAAATGTATCATGCGGTAATTTGCGGTCAGTATGTAATTTGGTACAGGTAAGTAACGAGCTGTTTTAAGTATACAGGATAGTCCGTAATTAGCTCTTCATTAGAGGCAAGTATATTATTCGGTAGTCAGCGATCACCATGTAATTAGATACTGGTAATTAACGAGTCATTTTTTATATACAGGATAGTCCGTAATTAGCGCTTCGTTAGGGGCTCCCATGGCGGTTGCTTGCTTCTTGCTGGGTGTGGGCAGTGTGGCAGTGGGGGTAGGAAAATAAATGATATAGGGTAGACATTGATAACCACACACACACACACACACACACATTTAAAACATAGCATCCAATCTATCTCCGAGGGTATGGGTGTAATTAATGTAATTCATTATGTAGTCAAAATAATATCTGTTACGGGTGAGGCTCGTTCTGCCCTAAGCTAACTAAACCCGTCAGACAGTAGCAAGAATAAAGTAGCGGTTCACTTGAGGAATAAATTATTTAGAGAGTGTCAATCTGTTAGTGTATATGCCTGCATATGTTTTGCGTCTTCCTCTCCGGGATAGTCGTATTTCCACTGAAACTAAATACAATTTTTTGGCAGCAACAATAATACAGTAACAGTAAATATGATCTGATAATTCCAATTATGTGAACCACTAATTCGATAACTGCCTGCCTCACTTTCCTTCTGTTTATTTTACCTGTTTGTTTACCTTTCACGTCTTCATCTACGGAAAGGGTTTAGTCTCACTTAAGCTGAATCATATAGTCTCCCTTTAGCAGGAGCGGAGTAGCAATCGATGGGAACTGGTAATTGGGAATCTGTCTTTCCTTCAGTCCACCTGTCCCATTTTCCTTTCACGTCTTCCTCAACGTATACGAGGGTCTGTTACCATTTAATCTGAGTCATGTCATCTGGTGGAACCAAGAATAAAATAAATCAACGTGAATCCATCATCCATAGTCTGTCTTTGTCTGTCTGCCTGTCTGTCATATGTGGGAGGCGTATTTTTTCCGAAGATGGACTTAATCGTTTGCCTTTAGCAAGAATAAAATAGCATTCATCCTGAATCTCAACTGGCGTGTGTCTGTCTGTGTGTTTTCTTTCCCTTGCTAGAATGGTTTATATTCACCTTGGCTTACTAAATGTGTTTGGTGATATTTAGAATAAAATTAACAAGTTTGATTAATCTGTCTAAGGCGTAGCTATGTCTGTCTTTCAGTCAGTTTTTCTGTCGCTTGTACATCTCGGTGCAGCTGACTTCTATCCGACAACATGATTCTCTACCAGACAGAATTACGGAAGAACTTGAATGTTATGGGATATAATTCAGTAATTTATATTTGAAACCAATATAACGTTCATAACTTTTTGCATCACGTTTTTTGTTCTGTTACTGTGCAATTGGAATTTCTTCAAATGTTTTTACGTAACATGGAATCCACAACATGTAATAAGTATCGTGACCTGCTTTGAACCGCGAAAAAAAGGAGTGAGCAACGTCTCGATCAAGGGAGGTGGTGGTGGTACTTGCAGGAGGAGATGGGGGAGGAAGAGGGGAGGAGAGAGGAGGGGGTTTAGAGCTTTGTCCGAACACCAAATCAATCTTGCTTTCCTGGCTCCAGCATCGACCCCCATCGCGACTGTGCAGTACATGTAACAGTTACTTTCCCTTCAGATGTGTTAATTTCTACTGCAATCAGTTCTACCTGTGAGGGTATATCTAGTTCTATTCCTTTGACCTGTAGATTTTTCTTTGTTAATATCATAGTTCCACCTCCTTTTTTATAATTCCTATTTCTTTTTTATGTATTGTATTCCTCTAAGTTTGGGGTATCGTTTGATATCCTTGGGGTTAATTTTGTTTCACCTAGGCAAATATGTGGTTCCTTTTCTTTGGTATAGTCTTTCATCTCTAATGATTTAGATACCATTCCATCTACATTTGGGTACATCAACTTAATTTTGTTTACATACTTGCCATAGCTGAGTCTACTACCTTCCTTCTTTTTATTCCCTGTTGTTTATATACCACTTTCGTACCTGCAATCCAATTACTTTGTAAAAATATTTATTCTTCTCTTCCTCTGATCTTTCCTCATTCTTTGTTTTTCCTTCCTCTCTCTTCTCCTTTAGTGTTTCAAATTCCTCTTGAGTTAGGCATCTTTTTATCCATACTTTTTATAATTCCTCTTTTTCATGAGTTTGTTGGCATTTTTTAACACTTCCTCTACATTGTTTGCACTCTGGAAGGATACTTTTAGGGGTCTTGACTTACTTCTCTCATATATCCCTAGCCTTTTAAGTTCTCCTATATCATTATAACAGATATCCTTTGATACATGCTTCAGTATGTTCATTATATTTTCCATCTCGTTTTTATCCCTTGAATTTTTTTTTTTTTCAGCTATGCTACTGATTACAATAGATTTGTTAATCTCTACAGTTTCCCTGACTGGTTTTGGGTCGTTTTTTTTTTTTTTTATAATTTCTTTCACTTCCTCTTTTATGTTTTTTCTTTACCTTTGTATCTGTATCATTCTTTACTTTCATCACTTCAACATATGTAGTTTGTACCTCTTCTTTGTAATTTCTCACCATTTTATCTACCTGTCATTTTCTCTTCAATATTACTACTTTGAGCTATCGCACTGCTTGCTTGCCTGATTTTCTCCGTATCATTTCTGAAACATCCATAATTCTGTCATGCCTGACAGCTGTACAAATGTACATCCCATTTCAGTAGCCTTCGTTCTCAATGTATTTTCCACAGCTGATAGTTCATTAATTGCTATGGCTTTTCTGTTTATTTCCTTTATTAATTCTTCATTATTTATTATTATTATTTTTTTCTGCTGTGTGTGTAGCTCATTCTTGATTTCACTGATTTGCATTTGAATACTTCTCTCTAGTTATTTACTTTTCAATTAACTTATCGTAAGTTTCCTGTTTAACCAGTTCGGGGTAGAAGTCATCATCCTGTTTTTTATCCTTGTCTCTTATCTTAGCACCTTCTACAGGCATCTTTCCAAAATATGAAGTCATCTTAGACTGAAGATAATCTCTACTTACAGTATTGCATTACTGCCATTTGCTCGCGTTGGTGTTGTCTTTCTGACGTAAGGAAACTCAGCACACTCCTTGACACTGATTTATAGATGTTTACTTACTTTAGGCTACAAAGTCTTTGCTATTACTTGTATTACGATGTTAGATCATTACTTAAGTTAGCCTAACGAGCTTGACCCATAAACAGATACAACTTAGGTATCCCCAGGGCGAAGCTCAATGATATACAGTCGTGGTGATGAATAATTACCTATCCTCCGGCACCCCATGTCTCGGCTCAGGCTAGCTCATTTATGCGCGGCAAGTCACAGCGAAGTAAGAGGGGCTGACAGGGAGGGGCCAGAGAAAGAAGGGAAGGTGGGTGGGGGGACTGATGATGGTGCGGGAGGGAATGAGGGGGAGGGAGAATGAATGCAGTGGTGGTGACATTATTTGTCTATATTCTTCCATTCAGGGCATGATATAAAGGAGATAATATTCAGTAGATAATGCTGCATTACACCTTGTATAGCGGCGTCAGATAGCAAGCTTTAAAAAGGAGATGATATTACGAGCTAGCTCGCGAGAGAAATGTACTGACGTGAGAGATCAATCATTAGTGCGGAACCAGATTATTTGTATTTACCCAGATATTTTGACTTCGGACCCAGAATAGAATATGGATGGCTTTGACTGCCGTCATGTTTGTGTAAGAAACACCCTCTACGCATACAAAGAGTTAATTTTTGGAACTAGATATCATAATGCAACCTTCGACATGGCTGTGTCCACAGTAAATATGATCATCCTCTTGGTATACACTCCCTCTATATCAGTGTTTCTCAACCGGGGTTCCCGGAACTCTAGGGTTCCGCCAGAGGTCGCTAGGCGTTCCCAGAGAAATAGTGATAAATAGGCTAATCATATGTAAATGCATTTCTGAGTAATTTTTGTGTTTAATTTCATTATCGTAATTTTACTATACACGTACGGCATATTCTCGGAACATTCTTAGGTATTATCTTATAGTCTTAACCTGTTATAACATTTAAAAGTATAATAATTATAGGGAATATACTTAGCGACGTCTTTACGGCACGAGTTAAACCTCCTTTAGTGGTCAGTAGACTGGAGCTATACGTGTCGGATTCGTGTATCATCAAGTGACTCACTCAAGTACAGCGCATATGCACGGCCTCCATCAGTACTGTATGTACTTCCTGGCGTGCTGGTACAGTCCCTCATTCACCCACGTTATTTAGTAAATGTTACCATCAATCAGGGATTTTATATGAATTTTAACAGTTTAAGTATGTTTATGATTTTGTTAGTTCATGAAAAGTTTGTGCTCTCTCTCTCTCTCTCTCTCTCTCTCTCTCTCTCTCTCTTCCTAGGTTAGTTTTTCTGTTTGCCTTATTTTGCTCCAGTTTTATTGGTTTAAGTTTTATTTGTCAAGTTATTGTAGTAGTAGTAGTAATTATCTGTTTTCGTTCTGTTTATATGTGTTATATATGATATTGGTTAGTCATGTTTATTTTTTTTGTGTGAATGAAAACTGTATGAGGTCCCTTGAACAAGCAGTTTGATTTCAGTTATTTATTTTTAATTATTTATTATTATTATTTTTTCAGTCAATATATTTGAGATAAACGGAAGTTATTTTTTGCTTAAACCAGTTCAGAAAAAATATGTTCTCCTTATGAACTTTATACAAGAGAAAGAAAGATATTAATAATGATGTATAGAGCTTTTTATGTAAGGGTTCCCTGAGACATGAAAATTATTTCAAGGGTTCCATAAGGATAAAAAGGTTGAGAAACGCTGCTCAATACAGTCACGATCATGTCATTATGGCATTTCTATATGAATAGGCTATTTAAAATAATTGTGCATAATCGGTAAATACCTTTGATGTCTGTGCACATGGGTTAATATAATAACGATATATCTCATAATCTGTTAGAAGGAAAATGAAACAAAATCCTACCCAAACTCTCAAAGCATATTTATGTCAAGGTTTACCGACACTGTTCAAGCCAATGCAACCAGAAAAGCCTTAGTAAGTAGTCAAGTGGCCTCCTGCCTCAATAACCTCTAGTTGTCTTCGCGGCAGCGAGAAAACAATGTTGTTAATGGTTTGCTGGTTTCGTCTGAACAGCTCTCACTCGTCCTCGGTGTGCTGGAGGAGGCGGGCACGTGTCCTCTCGTTCTCTGGCTCCCACGCGTTGACAATCCTGGCCCACACAGTCTCGATGGCTCTGCACTAATGTTTGATCTGTCACGTCAGTATATTTCTCTCACGAGCCAGCCCTTGATATCAGCACCTATCTACAGCTTGTTATCTAACGCCGCTGTACAAGGTGTAATGTAGCATTATCTACCAAATATTACCTCCTTTATATGATGCTCTGAATGAAAGAAAATAGACAAATAATGTGATCACCACTTCGCATTGATTCTCCTTCCCCTGCCTCCCCTCCCACACTCTATTCCCGCACCATCACTCGTCCTCCCACTCACATTCCCTTCTCTCTCTGGCCCCTCCTTCTCAGCCCCTCTTACGCCACTGTGACTTGCCACGCATAAAGGAGCCAGCCTGAGGCACAAGGTATCGGAGGATAGGTGATTATTCATGACCACGACTGTACGTCCGACTCGTGTGTGTGTGTGTGTGTGTGTGTGTGTGTGTGTGTGTGTGTGTGTGTGTGTGTGTGTAATAAGTCACCTGATTGCCACGGTCTGCCAGTGCGTTGATGATGCCCATAAAGAAGTTCTTGTGACTCTTTGACCCTACAGGACTGAGGAAGAGGATACGACCCGCCTGCACAGATGACACACACGCCACCGCAGCCACCAGCAGCAACCACACCCGCATCTGCAAACCACAATGTACAGTTAGGGAAGCTTGTGGTTAGGTGGTTTGCAAGGACTCATCTCTCAATACTGTTTCACACAATGATTTTGCCTCGCGTTGATTATTCTAATGCAATGTGGATCCAAGTATCTTCTGACAGCTGAATTGATAAAACATCTGTTGGCACGTTCAGTTTCGATGCTGATGTTCCTTTGCGACTTTATGAACTAGCTGTTGTTTAATCATCTAGCTCTGATCGGTCATTTTCGCATGTGGCCTCTTGGTTACCGGTATATAGTACTTGTAAATCGCTTTATCCATGAGACTGTTGACCTCAACTGAGTCATTTAAGGGCAGCTCTTTGTCTTTTAGTGAAGCTACAGTCTTGAAAGAAGTGTTTTAATGGATATTTACAGGGTTTAGTTACTGACACTTCTCCAGACGAATTATGTTTTGTACTGCATATAAATAATGTCACAGTACTTTTAAGCGTGAAGGTAAAAGCGTGTTTGAGCACTAGTGAATTACACTGGACGAGCTGACGCTTTGGAGAACCAAAAGATCACATTATTATTATTATTATTATTATTATTATTATTATTATTTTATCGATAGTATGCAACACGCACTGCCATGCCATATGAACATCTCTGGTAAGAGCATCACGTCAGTTCCAACTTGTGTTAGGCTGAATAAACACCCAAGTGTGTCTATAGCAACGAAAGGTTGAACTGCACTGAAGTCCAGAATGTGGATGGAACGGGCTTGAACATTTAGCAGTTAATACTTGCCGCCCAGGCGCTGCAGGTAGCCAGTCTGTGGTAGAGGAACTTTGTGAAACTACCAAACTTATATATAAACTGTATTTTATTTTTATTTTAAAATAGTAGGAGTATGTGAGAGGGACTCTCAAAATTCACTATCTATCTATCTATCTATAGCCCGACGCCCTAATCCCTCAAAGGGTGGCCGCAGACAAAACGCCTCCAAGTCACTCTGTCACCCACCATTTGACTCCCCTCCCCCCAACTCACCCCCCCCTCCCTCATACACCTCTCAACTCCATCCTTCCACCTCATCCTCGGTCTACCCCTCCCTCTCCCTCCCTCCACCTCACCTATATACACCCTCTTAGTCAGTCTTTCATTCTCCATTCTCTCCACATGTCCAAACCACCTCAGTGTATTTCTCCTAATCTTCTCAACCACATCCACATCTACCCCACAACGTTCCTTCACTTCTTCATTCGTCAACCTGTCCCTCCATGTCACTCCACATGCTCCTCTCAAGTAACTCATTTCCACTGCTCTCACTCTTGACTTGTTCCCCTCTTGCAAGGTCCACGCCTCGCTTCCATACGTCAGGGTAGGGATCACAATACCATCATGCAGTGACTTCTTAACTTCCATACTCACCTCCCTATTTCTCATCACTGCTTTCAGTGTACCAACAACCTTTCTTCCCTGCTGTACCCTTTCACGTACTTCATCCCCCAAAGTTCCATCCTTACTCATCACACTACCCAAGTACTTGAATGCACTCACATTCTCCATTTCCTCACCATCCAACCTCACTGCACACTCTGTGACTTCATTCCTCTCAAACACCATAACTTTACTTTTGTTTACATTAACTTTCAGCTTCCTCCTCCTACACATTGTCCCAAATTCATTCACCAAACCTTGCAACTCCCATTCACCATATTCTTAATTTAAAAAAAAAAAAAAAAAGTACTTAAGATTCTCATATCACTGGACTTAATGCAACGCCGAGAATTTGGCCACCGCACTGCCAACACAAAGCGTCGCTCGGTATGCCTCAGTCAGGCCTCATGCACGGACCTGCCACACTACTTCCATGACGGTTCATTGTGGGTCGATATGAGACAAAAGATAAAATTATTACCTTGGCCTATGACCCCTTCACCTTGCTGAACTACTCCGTTCATCATCTTTTCGTACTTCATCACTGACAAAAGTCTGGTCCAAATTCGTCGAGGGGTAAGGAGATATGGCACCCACACCCATATGACCTTGATTTCACTGACCTAATTGGTTCATCGTCCCTCCATTCTGTACCACCTACATAGATTTGGTCGAAATCCATCAAAGGGTTCAGGAGATTGCACCCCCACACCAATATATCCTTCACCTTTGACCCCTTGACGTCGCTGACCTAATCAGTTTATTGTCTCATCATGCTGTATCACTGTTAACCTAATCAGTTTATTTTCTGATCAAGCTGTATCACTGCTGACCTAATAAGTTTATTGTCGCATCATGCTGTATCACTGCTGACCTAATCAGTTTATTGTCGCATCATGCTGTATCACTGCTGACCTAATAAGTTTATTGTCTGATCATGCTGTATCACTGCTGACCTAATAAGTTTATTGTCGCATCATGCTGTATCACTGACAAAGGTTTGGTTGAAATCTGTCCAGGGGTTCAGGAGATATCGCACCTATAAGTGTTATGCATGCACAGACCCATGAACGCACGCACGGACAGACAGACCAATCACTTGATGCCTCCTCCACCATAGGTGGGCAAAAGCATAATGAGGCTAGGAATTTTTAGAGTGATGAATTTGATTGGGCATTGTTTAAAACATGATCTGGCACTTCAGTGATGAAAAATGGTTCAGAAACATTGAATTTATGAGATTTGTGTGTGATCGAATTGGATGATGTCTGGTACGCTGTCATTATATCCAAAACTCTCCAGATATGCTTAGATAAGAGACACAGTTGGTGACGTGCTTATTTCTTTCCCGTGGAATGCAGACATACAGGAAAATCAATTCATCCAATTTCGAATGTGAAATAGCAGTGAAAAATGGTAAACCTGAACAATTCTAATGCTTCACATCACTTTCAACAAAATCTGCTGGGCTAGAATACGTTCCCCTCGCTCAAACATGTTCCACACAAACATATAGATACCTTCTACCGTTTCCTAAAGAGCAATACTAAATTTTCATTATGTGGAGATTTCATTACATAAGTCGCCAGTCGAGCAAAGCAGTACTCTCAAGATGGGTGGAAAGCTGATGACATGGAGAGCTGGAGCTAAGCCCTCGGGACTAATTCCTGACCATCCCCCTTTGCTGAACTTTTTCAGTGTTTCAGTAACACAAAGAGTAGGCCAGCATGCTCTCTAATACATGTTTCTCTAACTGTCAGCACCAAACTACATGCACAGTACACACTACACTTCCTTTTAAAAATTGAAAAATTAAAAATGGAGTCGATAAATCATGCCTTGGAGTCCCCAGGGGGGGGGGCGACCATAAATGCCCCCACCATCCGCCCCTCTCCCGGTGACGACTCTAAGAGCTGCCTGGAACCACTGTTTGACTCACTTTTTCTTAATTTCTGCAACTTTGGTGGCATTTCCTCTAACTTTCTCTCTCTTGAACATCACCTCTCTTCCTCTAAATCCCACTTTCTCTTCCTTACCGAGACTCAGCTGTCTGAGGCAACTGACAGCAAACCCTTTTCTGTATCCTCCTACTTTCTCTACACTCATTTCAAAGCCAAAGGTGGCTGTTGTGTATATGTCCACAACGACTTATCTTCCTCTCGTGTTCCTGAACTTGATTCTTCTGAATTCTCTACTTTCTGGCTTCGGCTCTCCTGTCATTCTCTGAATTAATATATCTGCTCTGTTTACTTATCCCCTAATTCTACTGACTCAAAAAATTCTTTGACTATCTTACTTCTACGATGGAACACATTCTATCCATTTCTCTTCTCTCTGAAATCTCCATTTTAGGAGATTTCAATGTTCACCACCATCTTTGGCTCTCCTCTCCTGTCACTGATCCACGTGGTGAACAAGCCAACACCTTTTCTATCCATAATGACCTAGAGCAGCTTGTACAGCACCCTACCCGTATCCCTGACCGCCTTGGAGAGAGCTCCAACATACTTGACCTCCTCCTTACAACCATTCCTTCTACTTCCACTGTTAATCTTTCCTCTCCATTGGGCTCCTCTGATCACTACCTTCTTACCTTAGCCTGTCCTATCGCTCCGGTATGGCCTGCGGACCCTCCAAAGAAACGTCGACTGTGGCACTTTGGAGCTGCGGATTGGGATGCCCTCAGGCAGTACTTCTTTGATTTTCCTTGGAATGATTATATTGCTTCAACGGTTGGGAGCCATCTGAGTGTGCCTTGTGCATTACAAAGGTTATTCTCTCAGGCATGGAAGCATACATTCCCTTCTCATATCCTTTGACTAATGCAAGAAAGCCTTAGTTTAATCACGCTTGTTCTAATGCTGTCTGCAACAAGAAAATGGCCTATAAAAGGTACCAGAACCAACCCACCCCTGAATCACATCTTTATGTTTCTGCCTGGAATCATGCTGAGTCTGTTCTTCTCTCTGCAAAGAATAATTTCATCATTACTAAATGCTCTCAACTCTCCAATTCAAATTCTTCCCGCTCCTTCTGGCACTTTGCCGAAAACCTTTCTAACAACTTTACCTCATCATCCTTCCCTTCTCTTTTCTATTCTGATGGCTCTGTAGCTATTTCTTCTACTGATAAAGCCGATCTCTTTGCTCAGATTTTCTCCTCCAATTGCACCTTAGACGATTCCAGTGCTGTTCCTCCATCATTTCTTCCCTCTGACTTCCTCATGGCTGACATTAAAATTTCTTCAGCTGATGTATTTTTTGCCATCACCGGGCTGAATACTAACAAGGCATTGGGGTCTGATGGGGTCCCTCCTGTTGTCCTCAAGAACTGTGCTTCTGGGCTTACACCCTGCCTAGGTAAACTTTTTCGCCTTTGTCTTTTAACTTGTATCTTTCCGTCTTGCTGGAAGTTTGCTCTCATTCAGCCAGTCCCAAAGAAGGGTGACCAGTCCCAACCCTCTAACTATCATCCAATTGCTTTAACATCCTGTGTCTCAAAAGTTTTTGAGTCTCTTCTTAACAAAAAAAAATTTAAAACATCTTTCCTATCACAACCTCTTTTCTGATCGTCAGTATCGATTCCGTCAGGGATGCTCCACTGGCGATCTTCTCGCCTACCTTTCAGGCTCCTGGTCATCCTCCTTTCGGGACTTTGCCGAAAGCTTTGCCATCGCACTTGACATCTCAAAGGCTTCCAATCGAGTCTGGCATAAATTTTGATTTCTAAACTACCCTCTTACGGCTTCTACCCTTCAATCTGTGCCTTCATCTACAGCGTCCTTTCTGGTCATTCTATAGCCGCTGTTGTAGACGCCATTGTTCTTCTCCTAGATCTATCAACAGTGGTGTTCCTCAGGGCTTTGTCCTATCACCAACTCTCTTCCTTTTATTCATCAATGATTTTCCAAGCTGAACATCTAACCCAATCCACTCATACACTGATGACTCCACCCTTCACCTTTCCATTTGGTTCCCACAACGTCCATCTCAGCAGTTACCTCAACAAACAAGGGATGAGGCTATGGCACACCTAATGTCTGACTTGGTTCGTATCTCTGACTGGGGTAAAAATAATCTTGTTGTTTTTAATGCATCAAAAATTCAGTTTTTACACCTATCTACCCAACAGAATCTTCCACAGGAGTACCCACTTATGTTTAATAATATCCAGGTCAAGCATGCATCATCCTTGAACATGTTTGGGGTTTCATTCACTCGGGATTTATCTTGGAAAGATCATATTACATCTTTTGTAAAATCAGCTTCCAAGAGACTAGGTGTGCTAAGCCGACTCCGTACCTTCTTTACCCCTGCACAGTTGTTGATTTTATGCATGGGTTTTATTCGCCCCTGTGTAGAATACAACTCTTATGTGAGGGGAGGCTCCCCACATACAGCTCTTCTCAATAGGGTGGAGTCAATGGCTTTAGTCTCATTAACTCTACACCTCTTACTGGCTCCCTTCAGCCTCTGTCTCTTCGCCACACTGTTGCCTCTTTTCTGTTGCTAGTTCCTTGGTCACTGCTCTTCTGAATTGTCTGCTTGCATCCCTTCGCCTCTACGACGGGCGCGTAGCACCCATCTAGCAATAAACTCTCATCCCTTTTCTGTCCAACTCTCTAATGCAAGAGTTAACCGTTATTCCCAGTCCTTCATTTATGCAACAGGTCATCTCTGGAACTGTCTCCCTCTGTCTGTATTTCCTGCTTCCTATGATCTCCTCTCTTCTCAAACGCAGTGTGTCGAGGCATCTCGAAATGAACACATCTTGAATTTGGCTCACTTTTGTATTGTTTTTGTTTTATTCTTGGAAGGAATTGTTTGCGGGCTCCTGTCCTTTGGTTCCTCTTACTTGCATTAAAAAATAAAATCCCACCTTTCATTCGTATCACTTCATCGTCACACGCCCTCCCTTCCCCTGTCCCCTATCCCATAACTGTGGCACAACATCTATTGGCTGGAGAACGAACTACTATCAACTGCTTCAATCCTCGATCCTGAGATGCCTCAGGGTCAAACTACAATTGTGAGCTGTGCAGGATTTTTGTTGAATACGTTCAGTAGGCAATATTTATTAAACGTACTATGTATTGCAAATTGAGGTAATCTGGCATACCAGTTTTGTAGGTGGCAATGTACAATCACTCATAAGGGAAGTGGTACAATCTAGGACTAAAGTTCTCGGACTTGGAAAATTTGTCAGTCAAGAGATGGCGCCTAAATCTTTGCTTGGAAAGGGGTGGACTTAGCAAGTGGGAGGAGCGTGAGTGTCGTGGGGAAGGGTGAGGGGGAGTCAGTGGGAGGAGAGTTGGGGCTTGTGTTCATTTGTTCAAACATGTGTCGACCGAATTGTGAAACTGAATATTACTGGGGCGAATTTTGGTGCATAGAACAATTTACTTAGAAGTTATAGTTGAATATTGCGAAAAATTATTACTTAAAAACAAGTTGTATACAGGAAAAGGGTTCTGAAGTTAAATTTCATGTGGCAGGAGCTTTCCCATGAGGAGGGAAATCGTGTAACGGAAGTCAGAATGAAGTTAAGTTTTTATAAAAATCTCAGTGCATGTAAAGATAATTTTAAGCTATATATTTCTGTACGAACGTTTCAGTGTATACATACCTCAAGTAATCTTTCTTTTCATCCATTTACTCATGTGCTGTTAACAGTATTGTTCAAATAAAAAAAACAGACGTCGAGTCCATTTTTGAGGAGAAAGTTTTTAGCCTTTGGATGGTATGGGTATACCTGAATGATTTATCGGTTGGCATTAACAATAAGAATATCGTTTGACGGTTAGTATTTATTTGCAGTATCATGTTGCCAATATTAAAATTTTAAATGAGTTCAAGGTAACATGATCAGTGTTATGGACAAAATACTTAGGCAGTGTTACCATTTTACGTGTCCTTTAACGTATTTCTGCATCTGTTTTCAAACTGAAACTATTTCACCCTATCCTGCCACCCACCCAACCACTGATCAACCAATCCATCTATACTCACCCATGTGTAGTAAGCCTGTCACCCTGCTTGTCCTATGGAAAGCCGTAGATCCCCCCACCCACCAGCTCACAAAGCTCACTCACCCTTCCCACATGCCCAACCCACACTCCACCCCACCGAAACATCCACCCAACCCATTCTACGACTACAAGCATCCCACCCTGCCCACCCAGCTCGCCAACCACATTTATATCGCCCACTCAACTCACTTCGGCCACCACACCCACCCACCCAACCACTTTGCCCGCGACACACAACCACCTCCTCCACCTTCCTCACCTTTTCACCCATCCTGGCCACACACCCTGACCAGCCACCTAACCCATTTGCCCTATACATCCACTTCACCTATCCGCCCACCAGCCTACTACCCAGGCACGGCACAAGATTGCTTGCAACTTCACACACACACACACACACACACACACACACACACACACACACACACACACACACACACACACACATACATACACACATACATACACACACACATACACACACACACACACACACACACACACACACACACACACACACACACACACACACACACACATGGAAAGAAGCTCAAAGGCAGTTTCAGGAAGACTTTATAAATAAAAGTATTGATCAGCCGATATGTTTTACGGTTACATACAAAGCAAAGCAAAAGTCAAAGATAAAATAGTCCATCATGGATGAAAAATCTATATAAATAAAGAAGATATTTGTGAAGTACTAAGCAAAAATTTCTAATCAGTTTTTAGTGAAGAAAGTAGTTTTGCGAGAGATGAAAACGAACAAGCATGCCCACAAATATTAACAAATATACGTATATCGAAACAAGAGGTCCGGGAAGAGATGAGGAAATAGACTAAGGAAAGGCTAATGGCCCTGACGAGATTTTGTGTTGGGTATTACAGGAATGTGGAGAAGAGCTAAGCAGTCCATTGCATTTAGTATTCAAAGAATTCCCAAGACAAGGTTAACTACCTGATACTTGGAAGAATGCAAACACTGTGCCCCTCTTCAAGAAAGGAAATTGACAAAATCCATTTAACTACCCTTCAGTATCACTGACCAGCATTGTAAGCAAGATTCTAGAAAAACTGATAAATGATTTGGGTAAATCACCTGGATAAACATAAAATGATAACAAAATGAAAATTTGGTTTTAGAAAAGGAAAATTATGTGTTTCAAACCTCTTAAGCTACTATGATAGAGTTGCAGAAGTACTGCAGAAAAGAGATGGCTGGATAGACAGCATATATTTGGATTTCGAGAAAGCATTTGACAGAGTACCACACAAAACACTATTATAGAAACTGTATCATCAAGGAGGAATCCAAGGTAATCTGTACGAATGGATGCAAGATTTTGTCAGTAAAAGGAAAATGATAAAAGTGCTAAGGGGAAATTACTATTCATGGAGAGAAGTGACAAATGGAGTTCCACAGGGCTCGGTGCTGGCACCAGTTATGTTATTAGTATGTAAAAATGACAGACTCAAACATTGGAAATGGAAGCTATCTAAAGCTGATGATGCAAAAACACAAAGGAAAAATACAAAACACACTCTTCCATAGACCTAAAAGGCAAAATATGTAAGCTTCATTAATGGAACAATAAATGGCAAATGGAATTCATTGTGGACCAATGTCACATAATAAATACTGGTAAAAGTGAAAAAATACCAGACTTGGACCGTAAGTTAGGAAGTTCAACTTTACACACATCGGAAAAAGAAATGGATTTAGGAGAGATCATCAATAACAGACTATCACCGGCTGACCACATAAATGAAAAACTACTGATCATATACACACTGCTTCCTAATATGAGGGCAGAATACACATATATAAATGAAGACATCCTGAGAAAGATAATAACATCAATTCTTCAGACCAACCCTGAAGTATGCATCAGTAGTCTGTAATCATAATCTCAAAAAACACAGATACGATTGAAAATTTTCAAAGGGCCACTTCAAGATGGCTACCAAGATTAAAGGACCTAAACTACGAAGACGGACTAGAAAAATTGAGTCTTCCAAATCAACAGGACAGAAGAAAAAAAAAGAAGACATGATTATGATAAATGATTCTCAGGGAAATAATAAAAAAAAAAATATAAATGAGTATATAACCTACGGAGAAGCATCAGCAAGAGGACACTGCAAAAAACTACTTAAAAAGAGATATGATAAAGACGTAGGGAAATTCAGTTTCCCAAATAGGGCAACTGATCGGTGGATGCACTGCCAAATGAAATAGTATGTGCCAAAACTATTCATAAATTTTAAGACATGTATAATAAAAATAGATCAAAACACGGGACAGTACGAACTTGACTCAGTCCTGTAAAGATACAATTAGGTAAGAACAGCTAAGTAACAATAGACACACACACACACACACACACAAACACACACACACGCACGCACGCACGCGCGCGTGGCTACATTATTACACCTCCGCTCGCTTTGCAAACGTGGAATGCAACTGCCATCTATTAGTCTTAAATGCTAAGTAGTGATAGAAAATCAACAAGAGAATATGTTTCTACTGCCGTTATGAGGAAGTTGAATGGAGTGAATGCCAAGTTACAGAAAATATATATATATATATATATATATATATATATATATATATATATATATATATATATATATATATATATATATATATTGTTACGGACTAAAAATCACTATTGTCCCGTAAATTTCCAGGTTCAAAACAAAAGAGTTAGGTAAAATTACAAGTTAAAGCTTAATGCTCAAACTAACAACAAAACATTCAGGACTCATAAGGAAAATGTAATGGCAAAAAACAGGTTAAATATATGGTTAACTGCAATAGCCTCTATTAACACGAAATTAGCAAGAGTAAATTTATCTAAGTCAGCCCTGATAAAATGACAATACCAGATAATACTCAGTGAATGCAAGATATATTATTACAGATACAAAATATTATTAATAAGGGCCGACACCCAAAACACATGAATCACAAAAACCTTACTAGGCCTAAGAATTAACACCTTACGCTACACAGTACAAGAAAAAATGCAACAACAGTTATACTCAAATTACACAGCAGCTAGATGGTTGGAGACTTCCTGAGCACTCACAATAACAACTGTACAGGGGAGGACAGAGATGTGAACAAAATGAGGACTAGATCTAAGTGGCAATTAATGTAGAGACTGAGCTCATTATATAGGGGCCGACAGAGCTTGATACAACTTGTAAGAAGGACGCGCAAATGAAGCCATGGGGAAAAAGAGTTGACAATCCTGCTCTGAACAACAGAAAGAACGACTTACTCTACTATAAGGGAGGAGGGGGGGAGTGAGGTAGAACACGCTCGTGAACAAACATGCAGCATACTGTACGTTAGAATTACACAAAGGATGATGAAATCATAGGCTAAGTAACACCTCCCCACAAAGAAAATTAAATTTACAAAGGAAATTTCTTATTACTCTAAAACAATCTGTCTAAAGTCTAGATAAGCAATCTGCAATAACATTTTCTTTCCCCTTGACATGTTGTATGTCTAATGAATACTCCTGAAGAAGTAGACTCCATCTTGTCAATCTCTGATTTTTATCTTTAAACTTACTAAGGAATTTCAGTGGGTTATGATCGGTATAAATGACTATGGGGTAAAAACCAGAACACAAATAAAATGAAAAATGCTGTAAACCCAAAATCAAGGCCAAAAGCTCTTACTCAATAGTTGAGTAGTTCTTTTGAGGTGGAGTGAACTTCTTACTGTAATAAGATACAGGGTGTTCAATACCCTGATCATCCTCTTGCAGCAAAACAGCCCCAGCTCCTGTTTCACTTGCGTCAACAGCCATCTTAAAAGGCTTAGCAAAATTTGGAGTAGCGAGCACTGGCCGACTTAATAGGATAGCTTTAAGTATGCTGAAAGAGGATTCACAGTCATCGGTCCAGACAAATTTAACTCCCTTTTTCAGTAGGTCTGTAAGTGGTGATACAAGAATTGAAAAGTTAAGAACAAATCTCCGGTAATAACCTACCATTCCCAAAAATTTTTGTAGCTCTTTCCTACTTTTAGGTCTGGGAAGATCACTTATAACCTGAACCTTAGCTGCTGGTGGTGCAACATGTCCATCACCAATTACATACCCAAGGTACTGAACTTTAGCTTGACCAAACTCACACTTTGATAAATTAGCTACAAGATTAGCCTGAACCAAACGCTCAAGAAAGTTACTGACATGGCATAGGTGATCTTTCCAGTTGTCATTGAAGATTAATACATCATCAATATAAACAACACACCCTGCCAAACCCTCTGTTACAACATTCATGAGCTTCTGAAATGTGGCTGGTGCATTCTTCATACCATATGGTATTACAGAACATGCAAAAGTCTTTCCTAGTGTTACAAAACATGAGATCTCCCTAGCATGTTCAGTCATAGGTACTTGCCAGTATCCCTTTAACAAATCAAACTTACTTATGTACCTAGCCTTTCCGATCTTGTCCATTCAATCTTCCACGCGAGGGAGAGGGTAAGTGTCTGTTTTGGTTATCTGATTAACACGTCTGTAGTCGATGTGTAACTTGCAATACTTTGGTGATAGAAACTCTGTGTACAAACAGCTAGATTAGGAGTTTATTACAAGCTCACAGTAAAACAGTCCGCCCTTGTTGAATGTCTGCTAAGAACTGATGCAATAACGCCGTCTTCAGGCGTGGGAGAGCATGCTGACCTAGCAAATTTAGTGGGGGCATGTATGCATTGGGGGGGGGACAGATATACATCTGGGGTAGACATACTGTATTGTGGAGGGGGTACACTACTCCCCCGGGTAGCTGAGATGGTGTCTCCTGACACCGGGAGTTAAATGGTGTTTGATTATAGGAGTAAGGCAGAACCGGGAGGTTTGTACAAGGGATAAGTATGATACAGGGGCAGCAAGGGAGACATGGCCATGTTGAGGGGAGGGAATTAGAAGTATATATACATATACTCGTAAGATATACAAGGAATAATAGGTATAAATCCAGTAAGGGTCAAAGGGATATATAAACATAATGGGAAGGACACAATAATAGTTTGGTACATGATAAACAAGGAGTAGATATGAGAGTTCTAGTGTTGTTCGTCCTTCATTTTTTTTTTTTTTTTTGTGGATTTTCTGTAGGATACACTGTCACTGAGTAATGCATGAATGAAATACCATCATTTTCTAGTAGGCAGAGTGCTATTCACAGTTTGGGTAATTGTTAGATGGCAATGGTAGTCACGGAATGCGAGGGCACTAAGTACGGGGAGGTTCTATGTCGTGTGTAGGGCGTACTATGCCTGTAGCGACTCTGATTTCCTGGAGTCGACGGTCCACTGTTCTGACACAACAATGCACTACACAGATGATGAGTAGAAAACCTATGAAAGCGATAACCACAGGGGGAAACACAACTGTTGGATGAACCCATGAACGGCTGAAGGCCAGAGAAAATTGAACCATAATGAAATCACTGGCATTGAGGAAGGTGAGCATGCGCAAGTGAGGGGAGGTGATGGTAATGTTGGCAGATGGTAGGGTTGAAGGCATGTCGATTGGTTGAAAGATGTCATAGGAGTGTTTACGAACAGCTTGGTGATAGCGAGTGGCATAAGTGATGCCGGACTCTGATTTGACGGTACAATAGGCAGGGGCTTTGGAGAGACCACTAGCGGGGACGGAGCGAACGGAAGAACCAGGACACATGACTGTGACAGAGATGGGAACAGCAAAGAAGAAATACTGGACATGGTTGAGGTGAGCATGGTGGACCGGGAGGTCAGGAGCTAGGACAAAAGAACAGGCCGAGTAGATGGAATGGTTGCGAACTAAAGCAGACTCACAGGGTGTAGCACTGCTAGGGAAGATAGCGAAAAGGTGGGCAGCACAGAGACGAGAGGTCGGAGTAAGGGAGGAACATGGCTGGAGGTCTGTGGAAGAAAGGAAGGCAATGGAAAGATGATCATGGGAGAGGAGGAAATATTCTGAAGGAACAGATACCTGTAGCAAGGAGTTGTTGAGGTGGAAAGGGAAGGGAATGATGTGGAAAAGGTTAAAGGTTATGGCAGAACGGAGAGGAATATGGACGACGACGTATGTAGTAAGAAGAGTGGCTTCGAGAACAGGATAATAATATTCAAGGGAGGAGGAAGGGAGGACAGGGGAGAGACCGAAGGTGGAGTGAGCCCAGTCCAGGACAGAACGGAGAGCTGAGACAAGTACTAAGTCGGCAGTGACACGTCCTTTGATAGCATCGACCAGGATATGAACCAAGGTAGAGACTTGAGACAGGAGAGAGTCAATGGCTAGTTGGAGAACATCCATGTTGAGTTTGAGGTAGAAGAAGAAAATGTGTCAATGAGCTCAGTGAATCTGGTACTTATGTAATGCAATTGCCAGGAGAGTGGGAGGAAAAGGTTATAGAGATACTCATTCGGGTTGTGTGTCCCCATGAGGGTCGTGAGATGGTTCCTGATTCTGTGGAGCTGGTGCGCGTAGGCAGGTAGGGCAATGGCTACGTCGGCCAGGGGCGCAAGATCGTAGCGCAAAGAGACCTCGCCTCCTGAGCCGACCAAGGCCCTGGGACATACTCCACCATCGTCCTGACCTGACCCAGACCCCAAGAGGGTCAGCACTGCCAGCAGGGAGATCGCTAACATCGTACCTAGAAAATCAGGGTAGAGTTAATGGGGGAGGTCGTGAAGAGGTTGATGGGCAGAGCGCAGTTTGGACCGATATTGATTGATTGATGAATGAGCAGGTGGAGATGGAGAGGAAGGAGACTGAGGGATAGGTGGAGACAAGGTAGACTGAGGGATGGGAGGAGGGGAAGAGAGGGCAGGGGGTTGTGTAAGTGACTCTTCCAACACGAGGCCATGGGGTGCTCACTTTAATTCATCGACGTGGACCCATCTGGTGTCCCTAGTGGACAGGTCCTGGAGGTGAAATTTGTTGCCTTGTTGAGTGAGGACGCGGTAGGGCCCTGTAAATTTGTCATCCAACTTAGAGGAATGCGTATGGGAATGAGCAAAGACAAGATCGCCTACATTGATAGTGATAGGAGAGGCGGACTTATGTTGGCGCTGCAGCATGTCCTCATGAGAGGAAGCCAGAGTGGATTGGACATACTAGTGGATTGTCTGGAAGTTGGCCAATTCTAGTTTAACATAATTATCCATGTTGTAGATGGGTTCTGGCTTTGAGGATATGAGAGAGTATGGGAGGTCCTTGTCAAAATCGAAAAGGACGAAGAAGGGAGATTCAGCAATGGATGCATTGATGGAACTATTGATGGAAGATGCCACTTGGGGAATCCAGTCATCCCAGGACGAACTATGGGAGCCTAGATGTCTGAGGCACTCTAAGATTTTTCGGTTGTGGCGTTCTACAAGGCCATTGGAAGCCGGATGGTTAGGCACGACATTGCACTTACTGATATGAAAGTGGCGACAGATATCATCTAGAAGGCTATTGTTGAATTCTGTACCGTTGTCAGTAAGAATGGTATGAGGGGTACTGAATGGGCAAATTACGTGATCTACAAAGGCACGTGCAACGCTCTTCGCGGTCTTGTCGGAGAGGGGAATGAGGACACAGTAGCGGGAGAAGTGGTCGACCGCTACGAACAAGTACTCAGCGCCAGATTCTGTGAGAGGTAGTTTTAAGAGATCGATTGAGACAGTTTTCCACGGTCGTGATGGGATTGGGTATTGTAAGAGAGGTGCTGGTAAGCCGGTTGATCCTTTGTGGCGGTGGCAGGAGAGGCAAGAGTCACAGTGGGCATTGATATAGCGGCGCATGGTTGGCCAATAGTATTTGAGACGTGCTTGGCGCAAGCATCGGTCTTTACCTGGATGGGAAGCTTGAGGAGTATTATGAACAATATGAAGAACCTGTGGTATCAGGGCAGTGGGGACAAGTTGGCTTACTTCGCGATTGGGCATATCTTTGCCTGTTCGCAGTGTTTTCCTGTACAAGAGATCATCATCTAGCATGAACTCATCTAGTGATACTGGCAGAGTAGGTAAGGTCGAGGCATCGCCAGATTCTAGGAAATAAATGACTTTGGACCACATGGGGTCTTGGCGTTGAAAGTTTCGAACAACGTCTGACGTTAATGTAGTGTTTTCAGTTACTTCAGGCTGCAGTGATGTTATAGCTGCTGCTACGTGACGTGAGAGTGCGTCTGCGACTACATTCAACTTGCCTGGTACATATTGAAAAGTGGGATTAAAGTCCTGGATGATGATAGACCATCTAGCTAGTCTACCTGTTAGGTTGCGATTCTTGAACAAATCACATAGTGGAAGGTGGTCTGTTTGGATATGCACTGGATAACCATAGATTATATCTCTGAAATGTTTCAAGGACCAGATTACCGCTAGCGCTTCGAGATCTGTGACACTGTAGTTACGTTCAGCGGTTGTAAGGGTGCGACTAGCATACGCTATTACGCGCTTCCTTGATGCTTCATCTAGATGCATCAAAACGGCACCAAGGCCAGTGCCTGAGGCGTCTGTGCAGAGAAGGAAGGGTGTGGTATAATCAGGGAACGCTAGAATAGGGACATTTACAAGAGCTGTCTTTAGCTTTTGGAAAGCCTGTGACTGGTCGTTAGTCCAAACAAAGGGCACATTCTGCTTGAGTAAGTGGGTCAGAGGAGCAGCGATCTTCGCGTAATCCCGGATAAAGTGACGATAATAGCCACTGAGGCCCAGGAAACTTCGTACAACGTCGGTAGTGGTAGGTTCTGGGAAGTTAATGATCGCCTTAGTTTTATCCTCATTAGTATGAATGCCTTGTGCATCTACGACATGGCCTAGGAATTTGATTTTCTTTCGCAGGAAGTCACATTTACTGAGATTGATTTTCAGGCCTGCGAGCTGGAGGCGTTCAAAGACTTGCTGGAGTTTGGTAAAATGATCAGGGATGGATTTACTCACAACAATGATATCACCTAGGTAAGCAAAAAGAGAGTGTCCCATCATACCGCTGAAGACTGAATGGATAAGTCGCATGAACACGGAAGGAGCATTTCTCAGACCAAAAGGGAGTCTCTTAAACTGAAAATGTCCGGAAGGGGTGCTAAAGGCTGTGACTGGGCGAGAGGACTCTTCCATTTCGACCTGCCAGTACCCGCTGAGGAGGTCTAAAGATGAAAAGACTACGTTATTGTCACCAAGGGATTCTAGCAAATCAGTGAGGACAGGTAACGGGAAACGGTCTGGAACGGTGACAGAATTGACCTTACGATAGTCGACTACTGGTCTAAGGTTGCCGGCCTTCTTTGGTACTAAGAAAAGTGGGCTATTCCATGGACTGACGGAGGGTTCAATAATGTCCTGGTCTAACATGTTCTGTACCATTTGATCTGGGATGTAAATCGGCTGAGTTCCTGGGAGTAGTTCAATCGTATGTTTGACAAGGTCTGTTCTACCCATCGGTTCACCGGGTAAGGCAACCACGTTTCTGTACGAGGTCAGAAGGTCGAGGAGTTGAGGCATATTTTCTGGGAAATCTGTGCAAGTGAGATGTGAGAGCATATCGGGTGAATATGTCGGCGCAGATCCCGTAGAGTTAATAGTACATACACCGATTGGCGTATCATCAGTCTGAATAGTAGGAATTGAGGAATCCTGGCACACCTTTACGGCCGCTGGGTATACTAGGAAGTCTCCAATCTTTACACCACTTTTAAGTTTTAGCGGAGCATTTGTGACATTGAGCAAGTACAGGTAGCATAAACTGTCCTCTAAGACTGTACACCACGCTGACTCATAAGTCAAGCCATTCACACAACACGTCTCAGGTAGGGTTAGTACATCCACTCCTTCTTTCGCACCGGCAACACAAACAGAGACTTTGATGAACTCATGCGGTAACAAAATTGTGCACGTATTCGTTACTGCACGTTTCATCTCTGCGTGTTGGAGAAGATCATTCAGACTGTGTGAGGTAGGTAACTAAGACATGTCTGAGTCAGCGAAAGTGTTGTCGAGAGAGGATGTAAGAGCCATGTTCGAGGGCTGAGATGATGTATCAGGAGACATTGAGGAATTTATGTCCTTGCTCGCAGTCAGTAAAGGAATGATCTCTGTATTCTCAGATGATGAGAGTGGTGGTTTGGGCTGGGTTGGACTTTTTGGTAGTGATAGGGACAGAGGTAATTGAAGGACTGATTTGATCGTAAGAACAGGACGGGGACATTCCATAGTGTAAACCGGGAATCCAGAAATGTCTATACTACCACAAGCAGGTAATAATGCAATGGAATGTTGTGCCATGGTGGAGAAACCAATAAGGGCATCTGCGGGATACTGCAAGTCATTAGTGACATGAAATTCAATGAGGATGGGGGCAAAGCTCTGTGGAGTTTGACTTCAAGGGTGACTCTTCCCTTAACCTTAAACTCTGAGCCGTTAACACCACATAGGCGAATGTCTGGTGGTTCTAGGAAACTGACGTGGCTGTGATGGCGATGAATAATTTGTAAGGAATTTTCGGAGATGAGATTTACTATAGATCCTGTGTCCAAGAAGAATGACGTTGGTATGTCATGACTGCTTCCGAGAATGACTAAACCCGAGGATGTTATGGGACCTACATGGCGGATGGGGAGTTGGGTTTCTGGTTCTACGTGATATTGGTCCGATACGGGCGCGGCGCTTCCCCCGACTGTGGGCGGTTGAGGTAACGACATTCCTCAGTGGTGTGAGTCGTGCTTGATTTGTGGTATTTGCAGTGTGGACGACGTGAGCGGGAAGGCGTACGCTGTCTGGTTTAGGAGTGAGGACGTCTGTATGTACGGTCGCAACTGGATGCTCGATGTCCAGGATGACCACAGTACCATCAAAGAATCGAAGATTGTCTGTTCCGTCGGGCGCTAGATTGATCACGACCTGCGGTAGGAGAGCGATGTGTGGCAGGTCTGCCGCGTGTGGTGGGACGGGAGCGAGATTGGTCTGGGGTAGTGGAGGTGTGACAGACTGAGGAGGCCAAGGGTTGGGTGGTGCCCTGATGCGTGTAGTTCGATCCTGTTCTTTCATGAATGGCTTTAGTGACCTGAATAATTTTATCTCCTGGATTGAAACCGATTTCCAAGGCTAGCTCTCGCTGTTTAGGAGTAAGCCAATGAAGGAATCTGAGGTAACCAATTAAGTCAGCAAAGTTGGTGAGTGAAAGCATTGGAACGCCATTCTTGTCTTCTAACCATTTCGTGCCTACCAGTAAGTGGAGCATCTCGCTACTAGTTGCTTTCATGGCGGCAGCAGCTTCACGGAGCTTGGCATATTGCGCTGGGACGTGCAAGTCCTCACCTAGTTGGTTTAGGAGATTAATGAATCCCATGAGAGACGCGGTATTTGAATGCTGGCAACAAAGGCTGATGAGTTCCGTACGAAAATCAGCAAAGGTACGAATGCTATCGAAATGTCCTGCACGGATCTCGGATCTGATGTCTGATTTACCTTGATGCAAGCTACCGAGGAGGTAAGCTACTTTGAGCGATTCCTCGGTAATTTGTCTATTATTTATTTCAGTTTCGACTTCTCTGAGGAAATCATAGACAGACCAAGTTGGGTCCTGGCCGGTAAATTTGGGACGATTGGCATCGTCGAGATAGATAGACTGTGGAGGGTTGGCCATGGCTGGAAGTGCAGAAGTGGCGGGAGGAGAGGTGTGGGAGAGAGAGAAGGCAGTGGCAGGTAAGGGCGAGGAAGACGGGGTATGAAGGGAGGCAGGAGAAGTAACGACAGTGGAAGGAGTAGAGGAAGAAGAAGGGAGAGTAGAGGCAGGAGTAGAGGAGGAAGTATCTGGATTTACGAGGGTAGGACGGGTAGGAAGTGATTCTGCGGGAAGTGAAACGGGAGTCTCAGGTACAGGGCGGTGGTACTCTTTGCCACTTCGTAAATGAGTGATTGTGTTAGAGTCGGCAGACGGGGTATGAGCAGGTGATGTTTCCGGGTCGAGAGGGCTGGTGGTAAGCGGTTGACGTGGAAAGTATGACATTTAATGCGGCAATGGAAGATGAAAGGATGAAGATGGATACGTAGGTGGAAATGTATAAATAACAATGAGAGAATGGAATACACTAGGTGTGAAAATATGAATGAAGGTGCAGGGATGAATGGCTTAAATAAAATGCGAAGGATGAGATGGATAATAAATAACGTAGGTGAAGATGAAAACGGGGTAATGGAAATGAGGTGGAATATTTACAATAACCAATCTGTAGAGAAAATCGAGGATAATCTCTAGAGAAAGGAAAGATATACTATAGTTACACAGTAGAAACGGGAGTGTTGAGATGTATGGCGTGCAGGGTGGCTGGGCGTAGCTGGGCTGGGGCGGGGCGGGGCGGGGCGGGGCGACGGGGCGGGGCTGGGCGGGGCTGGGCTGCGGGGTAGAGACAGCTGGGCGGAGAGGAGAGGAGACGCCGAGATGAATCACCGGCAGGGAGTGGCGGTCTTAGGAGGCTCCGTAATGCAGACCAGATGCGGGCGACGGCGGAGGCCGGTGTTGGGTTGGGAGGGCAGATGTCGGCGCAAGGCAGGTGTAGAGCTGGTGAATTGCAAATGCAGAGAATGGTGGTGGGCAGACAGAGGGCAGACAGTGATAAGTGGCACCGTGGGGGCAGGAGCTATGATGAGTCTGGAACAGGTGCTGGGAACAGGTGCAACAGGTGCGTAGGTCGGCGATGACGACACATGCGGTCAGGAACAAGGCGTATGGGTGCGGTTGTTTGAGAGGTGAGCACTGGTGAGAAAAATGGTACACTCGAAAAGCACAGCCAAGGTATAGAGGCACGGATGAGGGGCGAGGCTGGCAGATGCGAGGCGTCGTTTATCTTGTAACACTAAAAATCCAAGGAGGCAGTCAGAATGTGATGGTTCGAAACACCGCTGCTACCAAATGTAACTTGCAATACTTTGGTGATAGAAACTCCGTGTACAAACAGCTAGATAAGGAGTTTATTACAAGCTCACAGTAAAACAGTCTGCCCTTGTTGAATGTCTGCTAAGAACTGATGCAATAACGCCGTCTTCAGGCGTGGGAGAGCATGCTGACCTAGCAAATTTAGTGGGGGCATGTAGGCATTGGGGGGGGGACATATATACATCGGGGGTAGACATATTGTGGAGGGGGTACAGATGCAAAGCCGCTGTGACCCACCTGGCTTAGGGACTAGAGTGACAGGAGAACTCCACTCGCTCTGACAGGGCTCAATCATCTTGTGGTCCAACAGGTAGCCAACCTCCTTCTGGATGAGAGGAACTTTCACTGGGTTCACAAGGTAAGGAGGCAATTTAATTGGCTTTGCGTCTCCAACATCGACATCATGCATCAACACAGTGGTTCTTCCTGGAGTAGCACGGAACACTTGCGGGTACTCCTGCAGTAATGCCGAAAACTCCTGCCTTTCCTCGGGAGATAGATGAGAAAGCTTAGTCTGGAGATCATTCATGATATTAGGATTCTTCCCTAAACTATCACTCAGGCTCATGCTGCATAGGAGAACTTCACTTGCAGACTAGGGTGGAACAGCTACAGTGCAGACTGGGTTATTTTCGTCCCGCCTGTGATATAACTTTAGCATGTTGATGTGACAAAGTTGCTTGTTCTTTCTACGATCTGGTGTGGCGATGACATAGTTGACATCACTGAGTTTCTTCTCCACGAAATAAGGTCCACTAAACTTGGCTTGAAGAGATTGCCCATGCACCGGTAGCAGAATCAAAACCTGATCTCCTGGCTGAAAGTGGCATAACCTGGACTTCTTATCATACCAAGTTTTCATCTTCTCCTGAGCAGCTCCTAAATTCTCTCTCGCTAGCTGTAAAGCAGTGGACAGCCGTTCTTTGAACTTCATCACATACTCCAGCAGGTTGACGTCATCTTCCTCCGACAGCCAGCATTCCTTGAGTAGCTTAAGGGGTCCTCTTACTTCATGGCCAAACAGTAGTTCAAAAGGTGAGAAGCCCAGTGATTCATTTGGAGATTCTCTTGCGGCAAATACAACAAATGGAAGACCTTTATCCCAGTCTTTCTGATGTTCCAAACAGTATTTCTTGAGCATCGATTTGAGTGTTTGATGATATCTCTCCAACTCTTTTTGGGTCTGGGGATGGTAAGCTGAAGACGTGATCTGGGTGATGCCCAACTCTTTCAGAGACTGCTTGAAAACATTTGACATGAAATTACTTCCCCGGTCTGATTGTACCTCCTTGGGTAGACCAAACTTTGTGAAGAACCCTAGCATTTCCTTAACCACATTCTTTGCTGAGATATTTCTAAGTGGAATGGCTTCAGGATAACGAGTAGCCATATCAATTAGGGTCAACACATAAGAAAATCCTGAAGAAGTCTTAGGAAGAGGGCCCACAATATCCACCAACACACGGGTGAAAGGCGCCTCAAAAGGAGGAATGGGAACTAGAGGTGCAACCTTTTCGGTCTGATTACACTTCCCCACAACTTGACAGGTGTGACAAGACTTACAATACCAGGAAACATCCCTGAAGATACCTGGCCAGTAGAAGTGTTTCAAAATGCGTGCCACAGTCTCCCTCACTCCAAGGTGTCCTGCCAAACTGGAATCATGAGCCACTCTAATGATATCCTGCCTACAAACACGAGGGATGACAACTTTATGTACAACCTCCCACTCACAGTCGGCTGATGCTGTTGGGGGTCTCCACTTCCTCATAAGTACCCTTGACTTTAAATAATAACAAGTAGAAGCACAGCTGACTCTTCCTCACTGCAAGCAGAGTTAGCTAGACCTTTCAACTCAGGGTCAGCAACCTGCAACTCAACCAACTCTTGACGAGACAAATTATCAACACTACGGGGTACTGCCTCATCTGGTGAGTGGTCCAAATTAGCAAGAAAAGTGTCAGCTAGGATAACATCATCATCATCATTATCCTCTAAGTCACCAGTAACTTTAGACTTAGCCCTAGTGACAGCACATGCAGAGAACACATCAGGGACATAACAATCCTGGGCCGCAGCCACTGGCTCACTAGACAACTGAGAAGCTTGACACACTTGACTTCCACCAATATCATTTCCAAGTAAGAAAGTTACACCTGTCATTGGGAGTGTCTCAACCAACCCAACCATAACGGAACCATTAACAAAACCAGACTCTAAATTCACTCTGCACAGAGGGACAGAGAAGTAATTATTCCCTACACCTTGTAAGATTACAGTTTCATCAGAGGAATTAACATTAGAGCCTAGAACACTGGTCAGCATAAGGGATTGGCAAGCACCTGTATCACGATATATTTTAACTGATTTCCTGTCATTACTGTCCAGAAGACTGACAAAACCTTCAGATAGGAAATTAACACATGAACTCTTGAGAGTGTCACCCACGTTACTGCTCAAAAGAGGAGCTCCATCATGAGAATTTAATTTACCCCTCAAAGCAGGTTCAGTTAACTCAGTTAAAGAATTCTGGGAACTCTCAAGGGTGGACACTAGACCAATGGACTGAATATTTAAAGACTCCTTTTTGTTCACATCACGCTGTCTCCTGAAACATTTCTCCATAGTATGATCAAGCTTACTACAATAAGTACATTTACTTTTCTGAAATCTAGAGGTGAAGCTGGTATTTACTTCCTGAGAAACATCAACTTTATTCTCTTTCCTGTTACCTGTACTCTGAGTAGAGGCAACGTACTTACTCTCAGCTTTCCTTTTTTCTTTTGAATATCTCTTGTGAGTAAGAATATATTCATCAGCTAAAACTGCAGCATCAGACAAATTATCTATTCTTTTCTCATCAAGATATAGGCTTCCATCTTTATTAATACACCTTTTGAAGTCCTCCAGCAAAATCATCTGCTTAAATTTGTCAAAATCAGAATCCACATTCTTAGAATTTAACTACTGCTCTAACAGATCTTCTTTGATTTTTGCATACTCAACATGGGATTGCTTATCTTGCTTATAAGTTGTCCTAAATTTTACTCTATAGGCTTCAGGAACAAGCTCATAGGCCTTTAGAATCAAGCTCTTAACTACATCATAATTCTCAGATTGATCCTGAGGCATAGATGTACAAGTTACTTGAGCTTTACCGGTGAGAACAGTTTGAAGAAGTACTGGCCAATACTTTTTGGGCCAATTAAAACCTG
The DNA here is from genome assembly GCF_032717465.1 of Coenobita brevimanus. Taxonomy (NCBI): domain Eukaryota; kingdom Metazoa; phylum Arthropoda; class Malacostraca; order Decapoda; family Coenobitidae; genus Coenobita; species Coenobita brevimanus. The sequence goes on from NC_137009.1 coordinate 3,924,239, forward strand.
TAGCTACCCTCTCAAACAACTGAAAATACTTTGTTAAATCAGATTCATTAAAAGGAGGGACAAGTTTAAAATGTTTAGCCACATCAAAATCATCAGAGCTAGATGATCCAGTTCCACCTTGTTTCATGCGATACTCATGGTCTGCCTGAATCCTAGCTAGTTCAGTTTGTGCCTGAGCCTGTGCCTGTGCCTCCTGAATACGAGCATTTGCCTGAAATTCAGCCTCCTGAATATGAGCCTGAGACTCCGCTTCCTTAGCCTGAGACTCAGCCTCCTTAGCATGAGCCTGAAACTCAGCTTCCTTAACACAAGCCTCCTGCAGAACTAGCTGTAACTTAGCTATTTCAATCTGCGTTTGCTCATTTGGAGGAGTTACATTAAACAAGCTTTTATTAATCATGCCAGCAATTTGATCTTTAGAATGATGAGAGTGAACTGCAATTCCCAATTGTTGAGCAACAAGCTTAAGTTCATTCTTTGTTCTGTTTTCTACATCACACACTGTTTGCACATTTGACAAAAAATCTTTGGTTTCATCAAGTGTAGTAATAGTAGACATCATGAATAAATCACAGTCGCAAAATATCAAGCAATCTCCTTATGACAATATCCTGAATATCCTGATAAGAGGTCGCCAAATTTATGTTACGGAACACAGAAAGATAATGTACACTTTAAGTGAGAATACTAAAAATCACTACTGTCCCGTAAAGTTCCAGGTTCAAAACAAAAGAGTTAGGTAAAATTACAAGTTAAAGCTTAATGCTCAAACTAACAACAAAACATTCAGGACTCATAAGGATAATGTAATGGCAAAAAACAGGTTAAATATATGGTTAACTGCAATAGCCTCTATTAACACGAAATTAGCAAGATTAAATTTATCTAAGTCAGCCCTGATAAAATGACAATACCAGATAATACTCAGTGAATGCAAGATATATTATTACAGATACAAAATATTATTAATAAGGGCTGACACCCAAAACACATGAATCACAAAAAACCTTACTAGGCCTAAGAATTAACACCTTATGCTACACAGTACAAGAAAAAATGCAATAACAGTTATACTCAAATTACACAGCTGCTAGATGGTTGGAGACTTCCTGAGCACTCACAATAACAACTGTACAGGGGAGAACAGAGATGTGAACAAAATGAGGAGTGGATCTAAGTGGCAATTAATGTAGGGACTGAGCTCATTATATACGGGCCGGCAGAGCTTGATACAACTTGAAGGAAGGACGCGCAAATGAAGCCATGGGGACAAAGAGTTGACAATCCTGCTCTGAACAACAGAAAGAACGACTTACACTACTGTAAGGGAGGAGGGGGGGAGGGAGGTAGAACAAGCTCGTGATCAAACATGCAGCATACTGTACGTTAGAATTACACAAAGGATGATGAAATCATAGGCTACGTAACAATATATATATATATATATATATATATATATATATATATATATATATATATATATATGCATATATACATATATATATATATATATATATATATATATATATATATATATATATATATATATGTATATATATATATATATATATATATATATATATATATATATATATATATATATATATATATATATACTGTATATATATATATATATATATATATATATATATATATATATATATATATATATATATATATATATATATATATATATATATATATATATATATATATATATACTGTATATATATATATATATATATATATATATATATATACATATACAGATATACATATATATATACATATACATACATATACATATATATATATATATATATATATATATATATATATATATATATATATATATATATATATATATATATATATATATATATATATATATATATATATATGAGGCCCCGCGTGCAAGAGTAAACTCATGCACCACCTTGTCGGAAATTGAGATAATGCTATCCCACAGTACCTCAGAGTATGTACTTTCATGTGGACTTGGTGGGTGTGATGTATGACCCAAGAGACAAGGACGAAAACCCTTAGAAATAACATTGGGTTTACTGTACATCGCCACCCTTTATCAAGCACTTTTCGCCACTATGTTGTATCTTTTATTGCAGCAACCTCTGTATTCATTAACATGATTATTAATGTTAAACATCATTATTCCAAGTATTATCGGTGTTATTTTGTATGTTATTGCACTTAATAGATGTAAAGTGTATATTGTTCACATAAAGACACAGAACAACGAGGACCTGATGAAAAAAAAGAAAAGAAAAATGCTGCACATTGATTTTTTTTTTAAATTAATAAAAAGTACTTTTTATGACAATAAACATGCAATTCATAATCAACCACTCTGCAGACATTCAACTTCATCTTACAACATAAAAGAACTCACTAGCTATTGACCTGCGGTACTAGTTTATGCATAAAAGTAGCAGCATTGTACTGTATGGTAAGGTCATTTTATTTATTTTTTTGGAGGGCGGGGGTTAAAACAATAGTACCTTTACTAAAAAGTTTTAGGATAAAGTTGAGATAATCAGCTTTAGAAAGATGTAAACGCCATTATCCTAGATATAATAGAGTTTGCGGTATCGTTCTTTAAATTTGTAAAAACTTTAAACGCGATTTCTGCCACTTTTAAAAAATGGCACATGGACATACTCTTGCACGTGGGGCCTCATATATTGTGTCTCACCCTATGGTGGGGGAGGACACAATCTGGCCGCACTATGGGGTGGTACCACTACTCTGCGGCCAGGTTGTGTTAGGAAGACTTCTGCCACCGTATTCCCTGAGTGTCGTAAAAGGCGCTTAAAAAGGCGGGGTGAGGGGAGTAGGGACCCCCTCCTCTGTGTTTTTAGTTCCTACAAAAAGACAGACAATAGAACGGGATGGGGGATTGAGTTATCCCCGTACCCTGAAGATTGGGTTTATGAATGTGCGTGGATGTAGTACATTTGAGGCTAAAAGGGAGGAGATTGGGAGAATGTTTGTGGGAAGAAGGTTGGATATTTTAGCTTTGAGTGAAACATAGATGAAAGGGAATAGCGAGTCTAGGTTTTGAAGTGTGAATGGAAGGTTGTCAGGTGTTAATAGAGGAAGGGCGAGAGGTGTGGCCTTGTTAATCAGCCCGGAAGTGCAGCAGTGTATGATTGAATGGAGAGTATCATCGTGACTGAAATGGGTGAAAGCAAAATTTGAATGTGAGTTGTGGGTATTTGTGAGTTCATATGGGCCTCGTAGCGAAAGGGATGCAGAAGAGAGGGAGTCTTTCTGGAATAATGTTGATGAGTGTCTGCAGAGTTTTGGAGCGAATGTGAATGTGGTAATGATAGATCTGAAAACTAGTGTGCGAAAAGTAGCAGATGAAGGTGTAGTTGGTATGCATGGTTTGCCTGGAAAAAATTAAAATGGGGAACGCATGACAGTGATGTGTGTTGAGCGAGAGATGGTGAATGGAAATAACTTGTTTGAGAAGAGAGATATTATTAAGTATACATGCGTGAGACAGGAGAGTGGAAGGGTGTTGATAGAGCATTGATGGACTATGTAGTTGTGTCCAAGAATGTAATAGGAAGATTGCTGGATGTGAGAATTTTGAGAGGGGAGGGTGGAGGTATGTCTGACCACTACCTGGTGGAGGGAAAGATGAGAGTAGGTAAGAGATGGGTGAGAGCTAGGAGAGTTAGGTATGGAAGGGAGGCTTTGAAAGTGAGTGAGTTGGATAAAATAGAGAGAATGATAGAGTATCAGGAGAAGTTGGAAGATGAGTGGAAAGCAACGAAAGCTCAGGAAAACAGTAGTGTGGAGGAGGAATGGCAGTTGTTTTAGAGTGCAGTGATGGGGCATGCAGAAGAGGTGTATGGTGTGAGACGAGTGGGTGGTGGTGCAAGCAAGGGAAGTGAATGGCGGTGCGAGGAAGCAAGTATGGCTGTGGCTGAGAAGAGACGTGCATATGATCTGTTGCTGCAGAGGAAGGTTGAGGTGTCATATGAGAAGTATAAGGAAAAGAGGAATAGGGCGAGATGGGCTGCGCGTGATGCTAAAGTGGCAGCAGATGAGAGGTGGGGTAGGAGATGGACTGATAATTATCAGAATAAGAAAATGTTCTCGTAGGAGGTGAAAAGGGTGAGAAAGGGAGAGTCTGGGAAGGAAGAGCGAGTAAAAGTAGAGGATGGAAGGACGTTAAATGAGATGGATGCAGTAAGGAAGAGACGGGTGGAGTATTTTGAAAGATTGTTAAATGTAGAGGAGGAAAGGGAGGTTAAGATTGTGGCAGATGGAAGGTTGCAAAGAAGAAATATGTTGGGAGAATTGAATGATTCTTTGATCACGATGGGGGAAGTGAAGAAGGCAGTAAAGGAGATGAAAACAGGAAAAACTGCAGGTATGGATGGGTATGCTGTGGGATGCCAGAAAGGTGGTGGAAAGACTATTGCTGAGTGTTTAGGAAGATTGCTGAATGTGTGTTTTGTGAGAGGTATGATGCCAATTGACTGGGCAAGTGCTTGTGTGACTCCATTGGATAGTGTAAAGGTGATAAGTATGAATGTACTAGCTTTAGAGGTATAAAATTCTATTGAGAGTTGTAGGTAAGGTGTATGGTAGAGAGAGTTAGAGAGGGTACAGAGGGAGTGAGTGCTGACGAGCAGTGTGGCATTAGAAGAGGGAGGGGATGCGTGGATCAGATGTTTGCTGTGACACAAGTGTGTGAAAAGAATTCAGCGAAAGATAGGGATGTGTTTTGGGCGTTCGTGGATTTAGAGAAAGTGGATGATAGAATTGATAGGGAGACTTTGTGGACTGTTTTGAAATTGTATGGACTTGATTGTAGGTTGATAAAAGGAGTGAAAAGTTTTTATGTAAATAATAGAGCGTGTGTAACAGTGGGAAATACAGTGACTGATTGGTTTCCTGTAAGAATGGGGCTGCGGCAGGGATGTGTGATGTTGCCTTGGTTGTTTAAATTTATATGGGTGATGCAAGGGAAGTGAATACAAGAGTGTTAGGTGGAGGTTTGAGTCTAGTGAATGCTGCAGAGAGTGGAATCTGAATCAACTGCTGTTTGTGGATGTTACTGCACTGGTGGCTGAATCAGAGGAGAGATTGAGACACTTGGGTGAGGAGTTTGGAAGGGTGTGTGAAAAGAGGAAATTCAGAGAAAATGAGAATGAGTAAAATGATGAAGTGTATGAGGTTGGTAGATGGTAGGAGGATGAATATAGTTTTGAATGGTGAGTTGCTTGAGGAGGTAGAGTGTTTTAAGTATTTAGCGTCACATGTTGCTGTGGATGAAAGAATAGATGCAGAAGTGAAGTTTAAAATGAATGAAGTAGGAAAGGTGCTGTGAGGAGTGAAGAATGTGTTTATATGTTGTTCGCTTAGAATGGACGTAAAGAGAAGGCTGTATGAGGGTGTTGTGGTATCGACTGCGTTATAAGGGGCTGAAATGTGGAATATGGGTGTAGTAGAGAGGAAAAGTTTGAATGTAATGAAGATGAGGTGTCTGAGGAATATGTGAGGAGTGACGTGTATGGATCGAGTGAGAAATGGTGAAGTGCGATGGAGAATGGGAGTTGGCGGGAGATGGCTGATCGAGTTAAGCAGAGGGTGTTGCGATGGTTCGGGCGTATGGAGAGAATAGATGATGAGCGATTTGTGAAAAAGATAACTGGATCGGATGTGGGAGGTGTAAGGCTGAGAGGAAGACCACGAATAGGATGGATGGACAGTGTGAAGAGAGCGTTGGATGTGAGAGGGATGTCTGTTGTTCAAGGAAGAGTGACTGCGTGTGATAGGAATGATTGGAGAGACGTTGTGAATGAATAAATGATGATGAATAAATGATGATGCAGCCCTGAGGGGATGTTCTCCTGCATTTGGTCTGATCAGCTGATCAGGTCAGGTGTAGGTAATGGGATGGGTCCATTATGATGTGGCAGGGGTTAAACAGCCCTGCTGTCGGGCCCTATTGCAGATGTCACTGATTACACTGTGTAGTTGACCCTCGTGTGGTGTGGTGTGGTGTGGTGTGAGGATCTGTCCCCTCTCCCCTCTGGGCTAAAATGCGAATGAATGTGTGTGTGTGGATGAGTTAATTGGGAGTGTGTCGGCCTGTCTCAGCTACCTCCCTTTCTTTGGGGGAAGAAGCCTATGTGTGTGTGTGTGTGTGTGTGTGTGTGTGTGTTTGTGTTTCAATATATATATATATATATATATATATATATATATATATATATATATATATATATATATATATATATATATATATATATATATATATGAAAGATTTATAAAATGCATTAAATTGTAGTGATCGCAGTGCTCCATTAACCACTGGAAGAAAGTAGAGGCAGTAAAATTTCACCTAATCCATTCCAACATTTTCTAAAAATCCCAGTACGTGCCATTATGGTGTTGCAGCTGTGTACCCGAGAAGTGTCACGGTATTGGTATAAGTGTTAACCTAACATGCAGTACACAAAACTATGCCATTTGAAAATGTACATATTTTTTATGAAAACACTGCATGAGGCGTTACTGGGTTGACCTTCTGATGGCATTGGCGCATTGCCATCTCTACATCTTCATGCATTTTAATAAACTTTTTACACCCCCTTTTACCTTAATTTTTAAGAGTCTCTATGTAAGAGAGGTCCAAAGACTCTTGTAAGTTATTCAACTTTGATAATCACAGTAATGAAGGGATGGATGAGGGCTCTAACTAACCCACACTCGTTAGAAAAGTCACTTGAGAGTAAAATTTTCTGGAGATAATAACAAGAAGGGGCACTGAGAGACCGCAAGATCCACGCCTAATGATCGATCTGTGACAGAGCTTTTGACCTCAATCTATGATCCTGATCTTTGACCGATGTTCTCAAATTTGAAACATTTCATTGTTGGACGAGTATGAACCCTTCCACTGTCTGGCTGAAAACGGATTAAAAATCTTTAAATTGACCTTGCCCTGTAACTTTTTTTTTTGTTCCACTGTATCATAACTGAACAGTTTAATCTCTGTCTGACCGTAAATCCTTCCATCAAGTTTAATCCAGACCAGATAAACCAGAATTCTACCTATCTATATACCTAGGCTGCTTCCCCAAAGGAAAGGGAGTTAGCCGAGACAGGACGACACATTCCCCATTTACTCATCCATTCGAACACATTCATTTGCATCTTAGCCCCAAAGGGGAGAAGGGACAGATCCTCACCGCACCACACTGCACAAGGGTCAACTGCGCAATGCAGTCAGTGACATCCGCAGCAGGGCCCGACAGCAGAGCTGGTTTACCCCTGCCACATCATAACAGACCCACACCTGACCTGAAAGGTGATCAGACCAAATGCGGGAGAATATTCCCTCAGGGCTGCGTCATCACTTATTCATTCACAATTTCTCTCCATTTATTTCTGTCACGCACAGCCTCTCTTCCTTGCTCAACAGACATTCCTCTCGCATCCAGCGCTCTCTTCACACTGTCCATCTATCCTATTCATGGTCTTCCTCTGAGCCTTACACCTCTCACATCAGATCTAGTTATCTTTTTCACTAATCGCTCTTTATCAGAATTAAAAAGGCTGGAAGTCTGACAGTGTCGCGAGACAGTGAAACAGTTCAAACTTTGCTCACCCTTTCTCCTTCTGCTATGTATTGTCTAAAATTTGATCAAAACTGTAAACGTTGATTTAATCCCGCCCATTGACCTTTTCCGGGCAATATCTCCCGTGCTTCTGTCCTAGTAGAGAATGAAGCTCCTCTGTGGAAAAATAAAGTTATCGACTCTTTTCCTCATTTTGGAGCTACAGAGATCAAAGAAAGGAGGAAAATAAGAAGCAATCGAGATTTTATGTTGATTACTCTAGTTTAGTGTGTCGGCGTTATATTTTAGCTATTTTAGGCGATGTTGTTGGTATAAAAGACATGAAAATTAAGACAGGATGCTTGAGGGCAATTTATATGTCTGAGTTGCGAAGGATTATATACATTTAAAGGCCTGGACTCGTAGGAGCCATCCCCTGATCATGTCTACTGACACTTTTATTCGTATTCTGCCATTCACCAACCTGATACCAGATTGCGAAGTACGAGATGCTGCGACACTGTTTTGTTGAACAAAAATTTAAAAAATTATTAGAATGGGTTTACCGAAAAATATATATTTCCCAATAGGGCAGGAATTGTAACTTAATACAGATCTTTATAAACACAGTTCATGATGTTTTTGAATCATCATAAGACTAGCAGTAGAATTGGCCGGGTGGTTCAGATTGCTTTTAAGAAGATTCTAGAAATAATTTCTGTTATTGTCTTCAGATCAGATTCGAATATTAATTTAAGACTCGTCTGAACCATAGTCACCGTCAAAGATTTTTAAAAGTATCTGAACACTTATGTTTTCCTCCACTTGCGGTTGATTAATGTAAACAGGTCCTGAGACCTGATTCATTAAATCTAGAAGAGATTTATAATTACTCTTACAATGTGGGGGATTCCTAGTTACTGCTGGTTTGAAATGGCTGATTAAATGCCTGCACGCCAAATGAGTTATTTGAGAGGAACCTATGACGTTATGAGACACAGACAAAGAAACAGATGAGGATGTGAAAGGACCGTTGTGGTGGTGAAATGGGTGTCTCTGAAAGCAGGAAGATAAACACTTTGAGGTTGGATGGTCATGAAGAGGGGAAAATGAAAAAAAAAAATCTAGAAAAGTATGTCACTGACGCGGAGAGGGGGAGGGCAAGACGATGGATAAGGTGGAGGGACTGAGTGGAGATATAAGAAAGAGGAAGGTGTGAGCTGGAGGGGGGGGGGGTAACCAAATAGAAGAGGAAAAACGACAAGAAAGGGATTTGTTTGTGGCTACCATTTACCGGGTTGAGAATTCTGGTTATAGATAGATGGACACGTACTGTACATAGACAGATGGATGGCAGGTGATTGTTGCTTTCACCTCACGGCAATAGGCAGGGATATGGCGAGTGTGTGTGTTCTTACCTACCCAATTGTTCTTACCTAATTATATCTTCACAGTAGTGAGTCAGGCTCGAGCTGTCCCATGTATTAAACAATTTTTATCCTACATATACTTAAATCTATGGATAGTTTTGGCACACAATTTCATTCGGTAGTGCATTCCGCTGATCAATTGCCCTATTTAGGAAACTGAATGTCCTTATGACTGTCACCTCTTTTTGTGTATTTTTTTGCAATGTCCTCTTGCTGATGCTTCCCCATAGTTTATATACTTATTTATGTCTATATTCTCTTTCCCTGAGATGCATATACATAACGAAATCATCTCTCCTCTTTTCCTTCTCTCTTGGTAGGCTCAGTTTTTCTCTTCTTTCTTCATAGCTTAGATCCTTTAAGCTTGACACATCTTTTAGTGGCTCTTTGTACTTTTTCAATCTTATCTATGTGTTTTTTGAGATAAGGATTCCAGACCACTGATGCATATTCCAGGGTTGGTCTGATGAATGATGCTATCTTTCTCAGCATGCCTTCACTTATATATGTGAAAGCTATTCTCATATTAGCAAGCAGTGTGTGCATGTTCTGTTGTCGCTGATAGTCTGTTATTGATAATCACTCACAGGCCCTTCTCTTTTTCAAATATGTGTTGGCTTGAACTTCTTAGCTTATAACCCCAATCTAGTCTTTTTCCACTTTTCTATCTATTATCTACAGACTGACGCCCTAATGCCGCAAAGGGTAGCCGCAGACAAAGCGCCTCCAAGTCGATCTGTCACCCACCATTTGACTACCTCCCCCCTAACTCACTGCTACCTCCCTCATATACCTCTTAACTTCATCCCTCCAGCTCATTCTCGGTCTCCCCCCTCCCTCTCCCTCCCTCCACTTCACCTACATATCAGACTTAATTGCATGGCATTTGTCCACACTGAATTCCAGTTGCCATCTATTGCTCCATTCATATAGCATATTTAATTCTTCTTGTAGCTCTCTGCAAGAGTATGTGTTAGTAATTCTCCTTTGTATTCTTACATCATCAGCAAACATATTTAGACAGCTTCCATTTCCAATGTTCCTGTCTATATCTATAAACTTAAACGCAATTGGTACCAGCACTAAGCCCTGTGGAACTCCGCTAGTCACTTCCCTCCATGATGAGTGACTACCCCTTAATGCTGCTCTCATTTCCCCTATTCTGAGAAAATCTTGAATCCAACAGAACAGATTTCCTTGGATTCCTCCTTGATGGTACAGAGTCCTTTTCCATAAAAGTCTTTGGTGCGGTACTCAGTCAAATGCTTTCTTGAAAACGAAATAAATACTGTCTACTCATCCTTCTCTTTTCTGTAGTGTTTCCACAACTCTATCATATAGTTTTATAGATTTGGAACAATTTTCCTTTTCTAAACCCCAACTGTCTTTCTGTTATATTGTATTTTCCTGATAGTTTACCCACATTTTTCTTACTAGCTTTTCTAGTACCTTGCTTACAACACTGGTCTGGGATACTGGTCTATTTAGCCGAGTGGATTCTATTTCCGTTCATGAATAGGAGAACAATGTTTGCTTTCCTCCAAATATCATTTACGGATTCATTGAATATTAACCCACCGCATCCTGGCAAATTATTCACCTGTTAGTTATTATCACTGTAGTGGGTCTTATTTATTAATTAACATAACGCGAACAACAACTCACCATTATATACAGTATGGAAATGGAGTTTGGTCTGTACTCAATGCAAATACTCAAAGGCCCAAAATAAATATGCTGAGTACTTAGCTGTAGTGTTGATGGTAATATGTGCAGAATGATGGATGATTCCTGGAGAATGTTTAACCCGTCACGTCCTGAGGTTTTCCGCCCCTCCGACATCCCCCAGTCCCGAGCCTTCTTGGAAAATTTTTTTTTTGGCTAAAACTTCCGCTTAGGATGAGAAATGAAGGAAAATCACGAAGAAAGGGCTTACCGCGATCTATAAGTGGTCCATACAGGTGAGGTCCCCCGAGCCAGGTATCGTATTCTGTAATGGACGTGCCAGGCGCTCACGTTTTCTATGGTAAGGAATACTGGGAGAAACAACACACAATACCTCTATATTTATTGAATTTGAACTAATAAACAATAACAGTAACAATATAATGGATTTCAGACACATATATATGAAAAATAAGCATTGTACCATCGCACGAGCATAGCGAGTTTGGTCCGAGTCGTAACATGCTATATGCTAAGTTTCTTGTATCAGTCAACATATCATTTTTTCTACTTGTATACTTCTGTTTCAATGACATTTTACCAATTACAACTGTTTGTAAGTGTTTTCAGATGTTTTCATTCATTATGATGACATGCAGCTTAAGTCTAGCGCACATCAGCTAAGTAAGCGCACTCGCTATGACTCGTATTTCATCATACCCAATTGTTTTATCACTTTCCTATTATTTTTTCCTTTACATAGAACCTTTCCTCCACCACTGTAAATATTTTCAATTATTTTCATTCATTACTAGGGCATTTAGCAATATGCTAGCGCATATTCACGTAGCAACCACGATCTCAAACACTCGTGTTTCATCTTCTAGAACTTTATTTATTCACTCCAATCATAATTTCCCACTTACATTACACACGTTTACACCCCTATACTGCACTGTACATACTTATGGCATTATTTATTCAAATGAGCGTGAGAATATCGCATGAAAATACCCTCGCAATGAATGTTTCGACCAACATAATAGCCTACTCACAAACTTATATACTAATTCTTCACATATATTACACACTTTACCACTTGTTGACTTCTATTTTCACTATTGCGTGCCTTATTCATTCAACTGAGCATCAGGATATCGCATCTCTATACACACGCTATGAATATTTGACTTAGAATATATTTCAGCACTCACAATAATTTGAACTTATATTATACCCGTAAGCATTTCCAATAATAATAATTATATAATTACGGGCCGTATTTATTGCACTGAGCGACAGAATATCGCATCATAAAACCCTCGCTATGTATGTTTTCACTTACAGCATATTTATACACTTACATTCAATTTTTGCACTTATGTTATACCCGTATGCACTTTATACTAATATTTGGAGATCAACATGACTGATAATTTCACTGAGCGTCTGTCTGTCGCATTTACCTCATAGTTTCAGCGTCCTGTCGCATTCACACCATATCATAATTGCATCAACGTGTGATATTCGCTGAAACATGGGTGAATACAGAGACCCACGTCACACTCCACGCACTCATAGCGGGTGTCCTTCCTCTGTGTCGTGAGTCTCACCTGGGAATTGCCGCACACGTGACACCTGTGTTGGGGCCTAGGTCTGTTTGGCTGGGGAGGGATAGGAGTGGGGAAATGGCGGCCGTATATTCTCAGGGGAGTTTGTGCAATAGGGGCAGTGCGGGTACGATGTTGGGGCCTTTCTACAGCATACCGTGCAAACATTTATCTTGTGAGCTCCCTCACAAACCCTTCAAAGGTTTCCTGAACTCCTGTTGTCATGGCGTGAAGGTGGTGGCAATTCAGAGCAGTGATGTCTAGCAAGTGAAAGAACAGTTTCTTATACCACTTCATCGTGGTCCTGGCACACTCTACCGTCGATATCATGGAGTCTGACTGGTCCACGAGGCGCATGTTTATATTATAGTCCATGACACACTCAGGTTTCCAAATACGACGCCTGTTTTCGCTACGGTAATCAACTGAATCAGTACGGTGCATCAAGGGGCGGTGAACCGTTGACAATAGGCTTACCTCTCTATTGTGATTCCACACAGTTGCAAGGATGTTGTTGGCTTTGAAGAAGACAACCTCATTCCTTGCAAGTTTCCGCCCTACCTTGGCCATGTGACGCCGGTTCACCTTCACGGTTCCACAGACTCCAGTTTCATGTGTGTGAAGATAACGAGCGAGAAGAGGGCTAGTGTACCAATTGTCCAGGTAGAGGACGTGACCACGATGAAGGTAGTCTTCTATCATCGTCTTTACCACTGCTCCCGACAGTCCAATACTTCGATCTTCTATTATGTCTGTCTGTGCACCGGTGTACAAGACTATGTCTTGCACGTATCCAGTCCTACAGTCGCACATAACAAAGATCTTGAACCCAAAACGGTGCCTTTTGCTGGGTATATACTGCCTAAATGAAATATTACCTCTCCACAACACGAGACTCTCGTCTATGACGAGGTCTCTATAGGGATAGAATGAGGAACGAAAGGTTTGCCTCAGGTGATCAAAGATCAACCTAATTCGCCTCATTTTATCAGTGTTGTTCGCATTTACAGGATCATGAGCATCATAGAAATGGAAGCGACTTAGAATTTGTTGAAACCGATTACGGCTCATCACTTGACCAAATATTGGGGTAAACATAACAGGGTCCCTAGTCCAGTAAGCAGGAATTCTGTTCTTTCGTATAATACCCATCAAAAGGACCAGAGCAAAAAATAAGAACATTTCTGAAAGGGAGACAGGGTAATCATAGATGATAGAATGCCTACTCCTTGTTCCCAATCTTTCACTCTCAAGGCACTGGGTGCTTGCAAACAGGTTGGTATGGTATACAATCTGCTCCACAAATGCCTCACTAAAAAACAGGTGGAAAAAATCCAACCTGGTGGAATTACGGTGAATTCCTGGAGCAATGCAGCCAGAGTGCCCCTGCTCAGTGAAGGGGTGAATGAGGGGAGAAAAATCACTCCCATCCTCCCAATTCCACGCCACAAATCCCTCGTCCCATCATCCCCATCACCGCCTTCGTCTGGGTGGGGAGGAGATCCTGGTTGGGGAGGTGGGGGAGAAGGAGTGCAGAGGGCTTCCCCACTGTCACTCCTCTTCCCTCTGCCTTTACCCTTTCCCTTTCCCTTACCCTTACGGCCTTGAGGAACATTAGGGGGCTGTGGGGATGAAGTAGGGGAATATTGGGGAGGAGAAGGCGTGCTGGGGAGTGGTTCCTCCCCACCTTCCCCCTCCATGACAACACCACGTGCTTTCTCACGCACCCTAGCTCGACCACGTGTTAGGGGATATTGGGGAGCATAAGACGTGCTTGGGAGTGGTTCCTCCCCACCTTCCCCCTCCCTCACAACCCCACGTGATAATGAAAGCACCCGCACTCGCCCATGTGATACACTACGCTGCCTCACACTACGTAGGGAAAGCGTGACTCACTCACGTCACTCTCACTTTCCCTAATCCTCCCTGTACTTTCCTTTTCACTCCCCACTCCCTCTACTTCACTTCCTAACTCCCCAAACAAAATGCTAGGCCCATACCTGCTCGTCCGACGTGGTGTGCGCTCTGGGCCACGATGAGTGATGACCTCACGTCCATACCACGTGGCAGCACGCCCCACGGCTCCGTCATCGTCATCGTCCTCGTCCTCGTCCTCGAATTCTGGTTCCAAATCACACTGGGGATAGGCATAGGATGTTGCACGTGCCTTCTTTGCCTGCTGCTCCTCTCTAGCAGCACAGTAAGTCACGTACTGCCGCTTCCTGGGAGAAGGAACTTCCTCGTCACTGCTGGTGGTTTCTTCCTCCTCTGGCTGCACATAATCTTTATCAACAACCTCGTCGACTAGTGGGGAATCACTGTCGCCTGTAAAGGCGTCCAGGGCGGCTTGAATTTCGCCGTTTGAGAGACCTCTCTTAGCAATGTCTGAGCAGGACCGTTGCTACCAGGTGAGTGGACGAGTGGCGGGTTAGTGCGGGTCGCGCGGGGTCGCCGAGTGTCCCTGCCTGGTGGCAGGTAAGGGAAGGTCATGCGAGGATACGTACCACAAATCAAGCGCGAAATTTGAAAATTGTCGAAATTATGTACATTGCAATTGCACGACGTACCGGTACGTCGCCGAGACTGGCAAATGCAAATCGTTGCAACGTACCCATACGTCGACAGGACGGGGCGGGTTAAGGCAGGTGTGTACTAGCTGGTGGCAAGGAGAGAACTGTATAGTCTGGTGGCAAGGAGAGAACTGAATAGTCTCGTGGCAAGGAGAGAACTGCACAGTTTCGAGCAGCTTTGTGCATGAAGTCAGTCAAATGAAACTTAACATTACTGAATAATTATATAACTAAATACGTTGTTTTCTTCACGACCAGATTTATATCTAGTGATAAATAATATCTTACCGTAATTATGCAATACAATAACTTATTTACAAGAAATGTGCTGTCGTGGGTGGGAATATTCAAACCCAAAATCCACGACATACTCCCCCGCCCAGAATATATACAATATTTACAACTGTCCAGTCCCAATCAGGGTACGCCATAGTTGGGAGGAACCGAAGGCGGTCCGATGTGATGTCCTCAATGGGGCATCACATCGGTCATTTATGGGTGTAGGGAGGTGTTGGGTAGCGCCGGTTTGACTGTCATCTTCTTTCCTTTCTACATCAATTTCTAATGAATACAGCTTAACCACTAGTCTAGTGGTCAAACCGGCGCTTGTCCTTAGCTGTACTACCCTACATTCTTGATCGGGACCATGTAACAATTTGGTGACCCGACCTAGTCACCAGAGAAGTCAAGGCCCATCGTCGTGTATCAGCATGACATCCCCAACTTGAGGCACTGCCTTCCCTTTCTTGTATGTCAATTGATGGTGTTGCTCCCTGAGAGATATTAGGTAGTCAGTGGTCCATCTCCTCCACAGATCTCGTGAAATCTTTGTCACGTATAGGAGACGTCTGTTTATTCCCGAATTAGTCCGCCAGATGATGTCCGTGAGATCATCATCCCCGACTTCTTGTTTCGGGAACTGTCTAATACGCCTCCCATTATTAAGTTGTGAAGGAGTGATAGGGAGTGGATCTTCAAGGTCGCTGTATGTATATCCAAGTGGACGGTCACTGACTGTGGCCTCAAGCTCCAATAATACTGTATCCAGTTCTTCACGGGTTACTAAAGCTCGACCCAATACCTTTCTCAGGCCAACGTTTAGGATACCTATCACTCTTTCCCAGATGGCACCGAACCATGGCGCCCTGGCCTGTATGAACCGACACTGACAATTTACCTTTACCAATTCATTCTGTAACCTTGGATCATTTTTCAACTCCCTCAATACACTGGCTCCACTTATAAATGTAGTGGCATTATCACTAATTATGAGTTCAGGGAAGCCTCTCCTGCTACAGAACCGACGGAAGGCATGAATGAAGGACTCACAGGAGATGTTTGACACTGCCTCAATGTGTATAGCCTTAGTAACTGCACAGGTAAACAAGACTACATATAATTTTCCTATGGTTCCC
The DNA here is from genome assembly GCF_032717465.1 of Coenobita brevimanus. Taxonomy (NCBI): domain Eukaryota; kingdom Metazoa; phylum Arthropoda; class Malacostraca; order Decapoda; family Coenobitidae; genus Coenobita; species Coenobita brevimanus. The sequence continues at coordinate 3,940,530 of NC_137009.1, forward strand.
TTTTCTTTAATGGGTTGAGCACCTGTGTAGTCTACTCCTGTTACTTGAAATGGGTTCACTTCCTGAACCCTAAGTAGGGTAACAGCGGAGCCTGCACAGCACTATATGGGGCACCTTGTAACCTTTTACAAGTTATACATTTCCTTAAAACCTTATTTACAACTTGTCTAATCCTTGGAATCCGAAATCTTTGTCTTATGTAACTTACAACACAACTTACTTCACAATGGCTACACACCTTGTGGCTGTACTCGGAAAGGAGAGCCGCTAACCTATGTTTACTAGGTATTAGGATAGGGTACTTTGCTTCCTCCTTTAAGTCCAACAACTGTAACTTACCCTTACAATGCAACAGCCCACCTTCCATATAGAGGCCTAACTGCTTCACAACATTACTTGGTGTGTCCTTTCCACTGGATAAATAATGGTAATCCTCAGGGTACTCTTCCATTTGAGCTAACTTAATAATTACTGATTCTGCTGTCCTTATTTCCGGCACTGTCAAATAAGCCAGCATTGCCTTTTCAGTGTCTTGATAAATCTCAATACCCATGCCATCACATGCCTTTTCTTCACATAAGAACCATATCAGTCCCAATTAAATATGCAGGAAGGGTTACTGATACTGGCAATGACAGAGTCTCTTCGAGCAGACAACCCATGGTGGCGTCCCCAACTTCCTCAAATGGACCATTTTCCAGCCACATTTTTTGGTGAGGTAACCATGTGGGTCCTCCCCACCACAAAGAAGAACTTATTAAGGATGCATGTGACTTCCCTCTGGAAACCATATCACTGGGGTTGTCCTTTGTAGACACATAAAGAAATTCAGCATCAGGGGCTAATGCCTTTATTTCATCAATCCTGTTTTGAACATATACAGGCAACAGTTTTTTACTAGACAACCAATATAGGGTTGTCTGGCTATCCATCCAGAGGTATATGTTCTCTATGCTTAACTCGTCCGCATAGGCCTCATAAATATACTTGGCGAGACGAGCTGCTAGCATGACAGCAGTCAGTTCTAATTTTGGTATTGTGAGGGGTTTAATGGGTGCTACTTTGGCCTTTGCCATAGCTAATCTACTACTTTCCTCACTAACTAAGTAGGCTGCTACACCATAAGCAGTGGTGCTTGCGTCACTAAACAGATGAAGCGTGACCTTTTTACTATCAGTGACTTGGCGGGGAAATACAATGCTGGTACTGTTAATCATATCCTTATATATCCCCTGTCATTCACCCTCCTTATCTTCCGGTATGGGAATATCCCACCCACATTCAATGCGCCATAGATCTTGCACAAATTTTCTTGCACGGATGGTCACCAGCAATCATACTCCCAGAGGGTCAAACACACTTGCAGTTATGCTCAACACCCCACGTTTCGTCAATACTGTGGGTCTGCTTTCATGTCCCTTCACCTGTAACATATCCATATCAGTTAGCTAATTAAAGCCAAGTACTTTTACCTTGTCCTGAACTTCAGAAGCCAAACCTATTAGGTGGAGTAGCTTCCGCAATTTCACACTGTTTGTTACCCACTCTCTTAAGGACAAATTGGCACTTGAAAATACTCTCAGGGCATCTCAACACAATTGTTGTAAAGCATCCTCATCTTCCTTGGTTCCTTGCAAACTGTCAATATACAACCCCTTCCTTAATTTATCAATCAAGGCTTTATCCTCCTGAACCACTGATAAATGTTTTTGTATGGTGGCATTCAAGAGGAATTGGGAACAAGTGGCTCCAAACAACACTGCCTTGAACCTATATATCATGTAAGGGTTATTTAGATTTAAAGGTTCAACAGGCCAGAGAAATCTAGTGGCATCCCTATCCGTTTCAGAGAACCCCACCATAAGAAATGCCTTCTCGATGTCACTCACCCAGGCAAAACGATGACACCGAAAGCGCAACAAAATTTGTGTGAGGTCATTAACCAAAGCTGGGCCTACGTGTAAGCAGTCATTCAGACTATATGCCCTCTCATGCTCTCTAGCTGAACAATCAAAAACTACTCTGACTGGTGTTGTTAAGCTATCTTAATGACACCATGATGATCTAGATAGTGTACAGGATGTCCTACCAGACTTATCCTTCACCTTTTCTATGAATGCTCTTTCTAGCTGATCTTGGATGACTTTACAATACTGTTTGCAATAGTTTGGATCCTTTATGAATTTATGCTGCAAGCCTCTTAATCTGCCCAAGGCTAACTTAAAATTATCAGGCAACTTATCAACGTTTTCTTTCCACGGTAATTCCACAACATACTGTCCCTGTTATTTGGAATATTGCACAGTTTCATAGAAGTTACCTAATACCTTCTCTCCCTTCTTATCAGTCTCATTGGGACTAACACCTATGTGTTCTAAGTCCCATAGAACTGTCAGATCCTTGGTTTCTGGAGTGGTATTCCTGCCATCCATATTTGCTAACTCCATTATCGGATCTACTGCCAATTTCAGAACAGTTACCAGCTCTACATGAGTACCTTCTTCTGAGCGATAAGTACCACTCAATGTATAGCCATAAATTGCGGGTAACCAAATTATGCCTCTTTCCCTTATATAGCCAGCGAGTTCAAAGTGATAAAAGTCCGCCCCAATCAGAAGTTCGACCACATCCCCACTAGTGACACTTGGATCTGCTAACTTGTAGCCCCGAGCCTTCAGATCCCGGACATTATGTTGCACCCCTTCCCTGGCTTATAGTTAAGTAGTTCGTCTACAACCACCGTCCTCAGCTTGCGCACCTTTCTACAGTGGCAGTAAAACAACTCCACTACCTCATACTCATCACTACCCTTAGAGCCAGTAAATCCTGGCCATTGACAACGTTCCTTTCTCATTTTGTTTAACTTCAAGTTCGCTAAACTTGATCTTAGAACAAAGGTACATTGTGAGCATTGATCTAATAAAGCCTTAACCTTCTTCTGCTGGCTCGTTTGAGTAACCAATGGAATCTGAATCGTTGGCAACAACACTGCATTGCGACTTGAAGCCACAGCCATTGTCACTGTTGGTACTTGGGTTACTGTTTGTTCATGGGGTTCAGAACGAGCAGTCGGACACAGATAGTTGTAGTGTTTCTGCTGGCAGTAGTGACATGGCCTTACTTTGGTATTTGTACAACCCTGACTACCATGATCTGCTGACAAACATCCGACACACAGCTTCAATTGCTTTGCTCTTTTTAATTTTGCCTTCTTTGTTTTATAGTTTGCACACTTAGCCCAAAAATGTCCTGGTTTAAAACACAATTTACATCCATTCCTCTGCATAGGTTCAGCGTGTTTCACTTGCTTCACTGCATATGCTGCCGTAGTGGTCGCACCAAAATGTTCCATGGGATTCTGTCTACTTTCGATATTACACACCTCCGTCTTTAGCACACGAACGTAATCATCTACATCCAACCACTTCTCTTTTAGTTCACGTTTGATCACTTCTGAAAGTGTACTAGGGAGTTTATTATGGAGCAAAACAGCACAAATTGCACTCACAGTCACTCCCATCGCACGTAGCGATTCTAACGCACATTCAAATGATGCAGAAAAGTCTTTTAGTTCATTCACTTCATGAGCTGGAGGAGGTAAATTACATAATTTTCCAATGTGTGCAGCCTTAATGCGATCTTTTTGACCGTCGGTATTCTTTAAAACTGTGACTGCTGATTCATAACTAGCTGCTACTAAACTGAATCCACTAATAATTCGGAGCGCATCACCACTTAATTGTCCCTTAAGATATGTAAAAATCTGGATGTCTCAGATCTGTTCGGGAGTACACACTACAGTCAAACAGCTCCCCAAAACCCAGCCACTGAATCGGATCACCATCAAATATTGGCAGTTTCAGAGACGGTAATTTAATTCCTGTTGCTTTCCGACTCTCTGCCTGTTCTTTTACTACCGAGTCCTTGGCGGGTAATTCTAGAGCACTCTCTAATTCTATCAAGTGTCTATTGACCTTATTAACATATTCTATATCACTGACCACTTCTCCTTCTAGGTCTTCACCAGGATATAATTCATACAACTCGTGACTAAGACTCGATCTCAACAAGGATTTTCTCAACCGTCACTTTCATTCCTTTGATATCATGAACGGTTGTGGCATGTTCTATAAATTCTGTCAAGTCAGTGGTCAGTTTAGTAATGGCTCCCTTTTTCGCTGCTCTAAGCCTCTTTAATGATTTTATTCTATTAATTTTAAAGACAGGCAATTAAGTGAAAGACGATGACAGCAAGTGCAGATTTCAAGGTAAAAAATAGTCATTCTTAGGCAGAATCCAATGAAAATGAAATAAAATTAAACCGAATTTCTAAATTAAAATTTTGACAAATAATTTTGTCAAGCTCCTGTTGTTAAAAGCTTTGTAGCCTTAATTTAGATATGTGTAACTCTTAATTCTTGTGATAGGTGAGTCTTGAGTTTTTATTGTTATTTTGATAATTGAAGAGGAAGAGGAATTAAAGATGAATACAGGGAGTTCATATTGATTTATTATCTTCAGAGAAAGTCTTAAGTTGAGCAGCGTATAATACAGAGACAATATACTTAGTAAGTCTAGTTGGACCCCTCTTCTTAACCTCCTTCTCCCTACTACCTTCCGTTTCTATGGTCTGTCTCCTTCTGACCTGAAAATCCTACATTCTTATTTTAGCAAGGGTTGTGTCACGTGGAATAAACTGATGTGATGTTTCTAGAAGCCTGTGTGTGAGTATGTGTGTATGTGTGTGTATGGTCACGCGTTGTTCTTGTGCCTATCTCGCTGACACATTACCTATCTCATCCCCTGACTTGCTGCTTCCGGTGTATTGTCAACATTCTTTCACTTAGACTTGCAAGCTCATATCCCGTTCCCAGGCTTGCCTGGTGCTCTGTCTATCTATCTATCTATCATGTTTTCTATAATGAATTGTATTTATAATATGGGGTCCTGACACTGTGAGGGTAGTATGTCAAGCAGTCCAGGAGATCAAACCCTAAACTCCCTCACAAGGAGCTTATTGCCCAAGAAAGCAACACGCTCTTTCCAAAGGCCATCCAACACCATTTTGTTGCCTGGTGTATCCAGGTGTACCCCATCCCATGACAGGTCAGACTCATTCATCCCTATGAAGATAAACCAAGCCTTTGCAAAAGGAAAAATTCTCTTCAGACGCAGGTTCACTCCGTTTCTGGCCCAGATATATTCTTCATAGGTCATACCTCGGGGGTTCGTCCTTTTCTCGATGCCAACAATGAAACAGTGGCCCCCTGTCTCATCCTCAGTTTCCTTAGCCAAGGCTTCTATATCGAGGGCCAACTGATTCAAGGCCGTATCTCGGGACAAGTCGTTTCCCCCGACGATCAGAATTGTTAAGTCTGGCTTGTATGTTAGGAGGTCCTGGTATTCTTTACTATCTCTAACTGTGCTGACCTTGGCACCAAGCAGGCCAAATTTGTGGACATAAATGGCTGGAGCATCGTCTGATTACTGTAACGGACGACCTGGTGGAAATCTCTGGACATAGGAATGCCCAAAGAAGGCTACTTTCTTCAAAGGGGATGGATAATCTACTGGGGAGGGTTCAAACCCTACCGCGACACCCCCTCAACCACGCGCAGCCTCCCCTGGTGCTCCACGCAACATATGGTTGATCGCCGACACAGCACAAACAATGCTCCCGCTCGCACACCTGCAACCCTCTATTATTTATCACTAGATATAATCCTGGTCATAGCACCAATTTATGTTAGTTACTATCACTGTAGGGGGTCTTCATTATTAACTGACATAAAGCGAACAACTCACCATTATATACGGTATGGAAATGGTGTTTGGTCTGTACTCAGTATAAATATTCAAAGACCCAAAATAAATATGCTGAGTACTTAGCTGTAGTGTTGATGGTAGTATGTGCAGAATGATGAATGATTCCTGGAGAATGTTTAAGGCACGTGTGTACTAGCTGGTGGCAAGGAGAGAACTGAATAGTCTCGTGGCAAGGAGAGAACTGAATAGTCTGGTGGCAAGGGCACAACTGCACAGCTTCGAGCAGCTTCATGCACGAAGGCAATCAAATGAAACTTAACATTACTGAATAATTACATAACTAAATACATTGTTTTCTCCACGACCAGATTTATCTCTAGTGATAAATAATATCTTACCTTAATTATGCAATACAATAATTTAATTACAAGAAATGTGCTGTCCTGGGTGGGAATATTCAAACCAGAAATCCACGACATCACCAATCACCCCCCCCCCCCGCCCAATCCCGGCATTTTTTTTTTTTTTTTTTTTGCTAAAACCTCCGTTTTTTATGAGAAACATCGAAAATTCTGAGAGAAAGTGCTCAGTTGAGTTTATAAATACGGTAGAAGTAACAGTACCTTCACCTAAGTACCAGTTTCTCTCAGGCCAGGCTCCAGAGAAAACATTTTCTATGGGAGGAGTAACAATTCCAAACCATTCATAGTTGGTTAGATATTTAATAATTACTAGAGTATATTGATTTTCAGACAATAATATTGGCAATATAAGCATTGTTCGTTCACCAAACACATCAACATATGGCACTTTCTTTTACGAAATTACTGCCTCATCTCTTCTGCTTCTTTCTTTTTCTGGTTTATTTCTTCCAATGTCGTCCACCTCAGGAATCACTTTCGCCTTGAATTTCATCATTGGAGAGACCGTGGTGCAATATATCATTACTGGTCAGGCCACTGCTAACAGATGAGTTGCCGAGAAAATGGCGTGCAGGGGGAACGGGGGTCAGGTGGGGCCTGGCATTTTCCCAGCCTGGTGTTGGGTAGAGGAAGGTCTCCCACATATGTCTACCAGAAATCACCTGCGAAACTTGAAAAATGTGCAAATGACGGACGTCGCAATTGCAAAATGTATGGATACGTTGTCGGGTGTCACTGTGACAAAAACTGGCAAAATATCCACACATCGCTGGGACGCCTTGGGTTAAATATAATGGTCTTCTTAACTCTTCTGCACATTCATGTAGCACCATGCCTTAAATTTCGTCAGGACCATTTGCATTTCCTTTCATTAATTTACTCAGCTCTTCCTGTACCTATTGTTCCGGTATCCGTATATCTGGTAATATGTGTGGGCATACATGTTCCTTATCATCTCTCTCAAAATTACTTTCTTCTGTAAAAACTGATTGGAAATTTGTGTTAAGAACTTCGTAATTATCTTGTTCTTGGATATAGGTTATCTCCTCATCCATGATGGACTGTATTTTATCTTTAACTTTGGTTTTGCTTTTAATGTAGTTGTAAAAACCTTTGGTTGATCACTACTTTAATTTATAATGTCTTCCTCAAACTGCCTTTGTGCTCCTGGCTTTATGTTTATATAATCATTTCTTGCCTGTTTATAGTTGTTATATGCCCTCTCATTATTGTGTCTTCTGTATCTACTCCACAGCAAGCCTCTTTTCTCTCTTGATTTTTTACATTCTATGTTAAAGTACTTCTTTATCCTAATTTTTGTTTCTTTTTGTGAAGGGATATAATTTTGGACTCCTGTTTCATCACAGAAATTTTTTTATAGACAACCTTTATATCTTGTCCTCTAAGCTCCTTTTCCAAATCTGTTTCAATGAAGTACTTCTTTAGGTCATGATAGTTGCCCTGTTTTTAGCTTAGGCTCTTTTTGTAATTTTCATTACTGCCAACTACTGTATATCACATGCAATCCTGAAGTTGAAAGTTAATACTACATGGGTGTTTTTGCCGAGTGGAGGTGATACACTATGTTGTCGATATCATTATCTTGCCTAGTAAATATAATATCTATCCCTCTCAGGCACACTGACACGATTCGCGTCTCATGTGTCTTTCCTGGTAAACGCAGATTGATACTAATTGTGTGAAAAAGCAGAAAAAATTAGCCAAAAATTAAGATTTTGGCTGATCTGCGTCAGAATTTGGTGAGTTTTACTGGGCATGCCTCTCCTCAGAAGCAAACATTTAGCAACACTTTTGCACCTTCAGTGGGACTGTGCACAGCGGTAAACCTCAGTACCTCATGACCAGCCAGGCGGTAGGGTTGCACTGCAAGTGTCATCCCTTTAACTCCTCTATTTCTCCCCCTGCCGCCCGAGGCCAAATCCCCGAGTGACTGACTGAGATCATATATTGTCTATGAGTATATTGTGAAGTGAATGTGTCTATGCAACATAATTATATTGTTCGTACAGCACTGGCATCCATTATCAGTTGTTAGGCCTAGGGACAGGACTACTGTTTGCTGTAGCGGAGTTTGCCATTCTACTTCACCTTGCCACAAATGCTGTGAGTATATTATGTATATAGTGAAGCCAATGCCTAAACTGTATATTGTGTGAAAGGTATAGTGGCTGGCTTAGTGAAATAATTGAACTAGCAGGCGTTATGTACGCCATAGCCGTAATTGGGAATGGAGCAGACGTCACGTGTATGCCATAGTCGGGAAATGAATAATAGAGGAGTTAGGGATGGAATCATTGAGATTGTGATATATTATCATATGATTTAATGTGAAATATACGTCCAACATGCTGCAAGTGTTTGTGTACAAGTGTGATGTGTGCCATATAGTGGTGCGTTGTACTCTCGAGGCGAATCTGCATCACGTGGTATGCTGTAGTCAGTAACGGAATAACTGTGGAGGTAGGGATGAAATCATTGTGAGAGTCATGTATTTGCATATGATTTAGTGTGAAATGTTCGTGAAATGTGCAGCAAGTGTTCTTGAAGAATTATTTAGGGTTTGTAGCACGTGTCAGCAGAACCTTAGTGAAAGGAGGTCAGACAGCAAAACAAGGCCAGGCAACCACAGACATCAGTTAACAGGTACTGTACCGTGCTCAGACATTTATAGAAAACTTGTGGTTTATGTGAAATGATTGTGAAATGTGCCATGAGTGTCCATGATGCAATATTTTGGTTGCATAGCGTGTGTTAGTGGAACCTTAGCAGAAGGAGGGCAGGGGACAGAAGGACGCCATGCAACCATGGACGTCAGTGAACAGGTACTGAACCATGCTCAGACATTTGTTGATAACTTATGGTTTACGTGAAATGTTGGTGAAATGGGCCGCGATTGATCATGGAGAAATATTTACGGTTCACAGCATGTGTAAGGGGAAACTTAGGGAAAAAAGGGCAGAAAAAAAAATCGAACAACCACGGACGTCAGTGGAGAGGTATTACACTGTGCTCTGACATTTATAGGTCAATTATGGTTTATGTGAAATGTTGGCAAAATGGGCCACGAGTGTTCATGGAGAAATGTTTAGTGTTCATAGCATGTGTAAGAGGAACGGTAGGGGAAGGAGGGCAGAAAAAAGAATTATATGGCACACAATCATGGACATCAGTGGACAGATACTACACCATGCTCAGACACTGATAAGTTATCTTTTATGTGAAGTGTTCATAAATTGTGCAGCAAGTGGCTGTATGGAAATATATTACATCACTTGCATAGTGCTACCCTTGATGGAAGGTGTTGTGTGACAGAGAATATCTTTTTTTTTTTTTTTTCAGCAAAGAACCAAACCTCAGACCTTTTGTATCCCACTGCCTGCCACCATGGAGAGAAAGGGGTTCTTCTGAGGAGTGGCAAAAGGTTCTTTTTGAGAAGGAGACTGAGTGCGAGGAGGAGGAGATCGACAATTTGAGCAGGGAGGAGGACTGGGATGATGTCCCATGCCATTCCCGCCAGGAGGCTTTGCCCTGACCCTTACCACCACGGGAGCAGACACCACCACTAGCAGCAGGACCCGCAGCCCAGTCACCACCAACACTAGGACCTCTCGCTCCAGCAGCCGTCCTGTTCTCTCCACCTCTAGCCTTCAGTTCTCCCTTGGCCGAGCCAATGTCACCTGTTGCAGGGCCAACTTATGTGACATTAGCATTTGCACCTGCTGCATTGTCTGCGGTGCAGCATGCAACTGTGTCGTCATCCCCTGCCCGGTCAAAGAGGGTGCTGTCAACGGCAGCTTTCATCCCCCACAACATATGGCAGCAAAAAGAGCCAGCCACATCATCTTTGTCATCGGAGCTGTCACCACCACGACGAGGTTGCTGGGGTTCGTGGCCTGGCTATGGGGAGGGGCTGAGGAGTGGCCGATTAGCCCAAAGGGTGTCAGTTGGCCGACCCACTGCCACCACTGTGGGAGGTGTTTTTTTTTTTTTTTTTTTTTTTATGTGACCGACTCTGGACATAGGCTTCACAGCCTGCTTTCAAGGCCCAGTAGTCCTCCTAAGTACCGCACACCTCTACATGTCACCACTTCGGCGCTAACACCCACCGTCCATATTGAATACATGCTAGGGCTGTCTCATACAGGACTGGTGTATTGGTATTAGCGGGGGTATTTTTACGACATGTCGGCGGGCCTTCTGGTAGATCAGTAAAGTCTGATTTTATGAAATTCAAATCCTTAAACTGTTCCCTGCCTCAGCGGGATTTGAACCCGGGTCTGTCAGGACTGCAGGCCAACTCTCTACCGATTGCTGCAGATGATCCAGGGTGAAGCAGTGGCCCATTCACACAACCTAATGGGCCCTTCACGTGATCCCCAGGAATGAAGTTGGATCCGCCAACAATGCCTCTACAGTTCTTCCAACTGTTCTTCACCCGGGAGTTGTTGTCATATCTCGCCCGCGAGCCCAACAAGTATGCAGCATTCCTGGGGTCTGCATTTGATGCCTGGTTCATCTGCAATGAAGAGGAGATGGCTAATTATGTGGGGCTCTATTTTTTCATGGGGATCATGGACATGCCGACCAGGGACTATTGAAGAAATTTACCACTTCATGACTATGTGATTCCGGTGAACGATGAGTGGGAGGCGTTTCAGGGCAATTCTGAAACACTTCCACACCTTCAACTCCCTCACCATACCCTAGGACAATCAAGATTGGCTCATCAGAGTTTGCACGGAATTGGAATACCTCTTTCAGTAGTTCCAAGACACCTACCTACCTGAGAAGAACCTCAGCCTCGATGAGGGCACGCTGGGGTAGAGGGGGCCCTCAGCTTTAAGGTGTACAACCCCATGAAGCCCTTGAAATACACCATCAAGCTGTACATCCTGGCTGAGTCTTCTTTGGGCTACATCTGGAACTTGGAGGTGTACACAAGGCAGATGAAGACTCAAGAGAACACCATTTCTGGCCTCATAGAACCGCTGAAGGACCAGGGATACAAAGTTTTCATGGACAACTATTATAACTCTGTATCCTTTTGTGAACCACTCTTTAGTGCAGGAACCTCTGTGTGTGGGACTCTACTCCTGGCACTGAAGACGCTGCAAGCCTGCCAGAGGGGGGCATGTCAGCAAGGCACAAGGACAATGTGATGGTGTTGCTGTGGAAAGACAAGAGCATCGTCAACATGGTCTCCACAATCCACATGGTCTCCACCTTCCACAGCACAGACACCATCCCAAAGCAGGTTTAAGGGAAGGCCAGGGTTCCTGACAGGAGGACAACCTATGTCCAGAAGGTCATGCACAAGCCTGTCATGATAGAGATCTATAACCAGCACATGGGTGGGGTGGACCATTTCGACCAAATGGTCCAGTATTATCTCATCCAGTGCCGGACTGTGAAGTGGACCAAGAAGATCACATTCTACTTTATCCAGATGGCCATCTTCAATATATTCACCCTATACAAGAATTGCTCACGTGAGACAGTTGTTCTGCTTGACTTTCTGGAGATCACCTTGGGTGGCCCGTGTCAGGGCATGTCATCCACCATGCCCCTGACCTTCCAACCCGATGGCCAGCATGACCTCCAGTTGGCATTCCGCTGGCACTTCCGGCACCTGCAGCAGCACCAGCACAGGTGCCAACACCACCATCTCCTGGAGCAGCACCAGCACAGGTGCCAACACCACCATCACCTGCAGGACCAGCACGGGTGCCAAGACCACCATCTCCAGCAGTTCCTGGTCCATTGGGAGAACCTGCCGCCCCTGCCATGCCAGGACCCGTAGCTGCACCTCCAGGGAGACAGGACCAGGGAACACCAGGAGGACATCCAACCAAGCGTCGACAAGTCATCGACGACACAGTCCAGTTTCATCGCACACTGGGCCATCGATGGGAGAGGATCCTCAACCGGAAGAGACTCCAGTGTGCCTTGCATGCCCTGGCGAAGATGAGGAGGGACACAAGTCACATGTGTCCTGTTTGTGATGTGTCGCTTTGCGTGGGTGATTGCTTCGAACTGTACCATGCTAATCGAAATATTCACTAGTGAAGTGTACACACACACACACACACACACACACACACACACACACACACACACACTTCTTACTGTACACACCCACAGTCACACACTACATAACTCCTCATCTTCAAACCCCTCTGGGTCCTGCCAGCAGCTCAACACCTCTGGAGGAAGTGAGTTTTTCGAATTTTGTTGATTTGTATATAGACTTATTTCAATTTTTCTATATTTCTCACACAAATAAGCACTGTTTTCTACATATACGCATATGACATGAAAGAAAGAACAGCTCCAATATCAGTACCTAGCAAAAAGACTAGTGGTAAATCTATGCAGCGCTCAGAGGAGTATTCTACCTTTGTCGTCCATTTACTCGAAAAGTATTGGACGTATCAATTTCGTGTAAGAACCATGATAAAGCACAGTAAATTCTACGTATGTACAGGATATGACAATGTAATATCTTGGATGAAAAGTCGCTGTTACGTAGGCGAGAATATAACAGTTATTGTGCGCCCACGATGAAAGTGCAGCACAGGCATAGGTACCCAGTAGTTTTTTGCGATTTACTCAGAAACTATGAGGCGCATGAAAAATCTGCTGATACCATGAGAAAGCCCATGAAATTCTAAACAAGATTATGAAATGAAAACATAAACTCTGCAAGAAAACTTTTGTGCTAGAGCTCCCTGAACAAAAATCAGTTTCCATTAGGAAATGACTTTTGGTTTTTAGCTACTTTCTCGAAAAATAAAAATCGTATAAACAATCCGCAAAGCCTATTAGAAAGTTGATGAAATTCTCTTGCTAACCTTCTAATAACAATTTTCTGTGTGATGAAAAACATTCAAACTATGATGTTGGGAAATGAGACTGGCATTCCGAACTGTTTATTCACATCAGCCTTATGTACTTCTATTTATTTTTAGTTTTTTTCCTTATCAGCTAGAACAAACATCGGCACATAAGGTGATGTATATTTGATGGCAATATATATATATATATATATATATATATATATATATATATATATATATATAGTGTCTCTCTCTCTCTCTCTCTCTCTCTCTCTCTCTCTGTATATATTTGGGTGCCGAAAATAAGGCGAGAATACAATGTTTTCAGCGGCATGCAGGGGTGGGGGGGCTGGCACAGAGGGGGGTGGAATAAAATCATGCGCCAGAAAACTTACTAAAACTTATCGTCAGCAAGAGGGCTAATAATGATGGATCATCATATCCCCCTTTTCTGGTGGTCTTCTTTACATGTTGTGTTAAGAAAAAACTTGTACAAGATCCAGGAGCTTTTGATCCCATCTAGAGTATTTCAGTTTATATTTGTACTGGAATGTGTGTGTGTGTGTGTGTGTGTGTGTGTGTGTGTGTGTGTGTGTGTGTGTGAGAGAGAGAGAGAGAGAGAGAGAGAGAGAGAGAGGATCGAGTCTTTGATCTCATCTAATAGATTCATGGCCATGCAACGTACAAGGGGAAGTGATGAAATTTCTTTTTCAACAGAATATCAGCCAGACAGGCATGGTGACAACAGACTTCAATTAACACAGCAGTTTTAAATTACACTACCCCAATTTGTTTCTTCTTTTCAAATGTACTTCGTTGCGTTGCAGTACACACACACACACACACACACACACACACACACACACACACACACACACACACACACACACACATTCCCGAAGCAACAAATCTGTGTGCCAGGGCTCCACCCACTAACCCTCCTTGCCCCATTCTCGCGTCTCCTGCTTCCAGGAGTAAAGCGTCATCTGTGGCTGGAAATCTTACTGAAATTGAGTCTTAGAACTCAAATCCTGGACTGTACCACTTCATTCATGAGTGACAGTACAAGATGACAAAGGCTAAAGAATTTTTCTAGGCAGGTTATAAGCACAGATGCACAGTTCTTGAGGATATAAGGAGGGACCCCATCAGGCCCGTATGTTTTGTTAGTATTGAGGCCAGTGAAGGTAGCAAACTCATTACTATAATAAATTTTAATATCATGCATGATGGAGGAACAGCACTGGAATGGTCTATGGTGGAATTTGAAAATACAGCCTGAACAAAGATTTGTGCTTAATCAGTAGAAGAAACAGCTACAGACCCATCAGAGTTGAAATGAGGATGGATGGATGATGAAGTAATGTTGGCAGAATGATTCTTGACAAGGTGCCAGAAGGAGCAGGAAGAATATGAGTCGGAAAATTCAAAGTATTTAGTACAAATGAAATTATTTTTAGCAATGCAAAGAACAGACTAAGCACAGTTCCAGGAAGAAATGCAAAAGAGGTGAGATTAAGGGATGGGTTGGCTCCAATACCTTTTGTTGGCCTTCTCTTTGATGTGGATAGCATCGGAGCAAGCGTGATTAAACATTTTTTTTTGTATTATTTATAGCATAAGAGAAAAGAATATATGTTTCCATACCTGAGAGAATAGCCTTTTTAATGTGCGAGGGGCACTCAGATTATTCTTGGTTATAGAAGAATGAATCATTCCAGGGAAAATTAAAGAAGCACTGCCTGAGAGCTACCCAATCAATTGCCCCAATAATGCCACAGTCCCTGCTCATCAGAGGGTCCACAGGTCTTGCAAGAGTAAAAGGAGAGGTTAAGGTTATAAGATTGTTATCGAAAGAGAACAGTGGAGATAAAAAAATTAACAGTGTAATTAGAAGGATAAGTTGTATGTCAAGAATGTTGGAACTCTCTTCACTGAAGTTACGGATGAGTAGGGTGGTCTACAAACTGCTCTAGGTCATTAAGGAGAGAAAAGCTGTAAGCTTGGCCACTAGGTAGATCAAAGGAGAGGAGAGCCAAAGGTGGTGGTGAACACTTAAATCACCTAGACTGGAGAGTACAGAGAATGCAGAAATTGATGTGTTCCATCTTAAAAGTGAGATAGTTAAGAAAATATTCATAGTAGAATTACAGGATAAGCACACAGTTCAGAAGTATTTAGTCAAAGAATAGTCAAAGAATGACAGGATAGATTGAAGCCAGAGAATAGAGAATTCAAACGATTCAGGTACAGTATATCTATAACTGTGTGTCTATATAACTATGATATAAAGATAGACAGATAGATAGATATATAATGTGTGTGTGTGTGTGTGTGTGTGTGTGTGTGTGTGTGTGTGTGTGTGTGTGTGTGTTCTTACCTAATTGTATCTTTACAGGAATGAGTCAATCTCGTACTGTCCCGTGTCTTAAACCATATTTATCGTACATATCTTTAAAATTGTTAATTGTCTGGGCACACACTATTTCATTCGGTAGTGCATTCCACTGATCAATTGCTCTATTTGGGAAACTAAATTCCCGTACGTCTTTATCACCTCTCTTCTTATGCAGTTTTTTGCAGTGTCCTCTTGATGATGCTTTCCCGTAGGTTAAGTAATCATTTATGTCTATTTTCTCCTTCCTTGATATGCATTTATATAGCATAATCATGTCACTTCTTTTCCTTCTCTCCTGTAGTGTTGGTAGATTCAGTTTTTTTAGTCTTTCTTCGTAGCTTAGATCCCTTAAGCTTGGTATCCATCTTGTAGCGGCCCTTTGAACTTTTTCAATCTTGTCTATGTGTTTTTTGAGATGAGGCCTCCAGACTACTGGTGCATACTCCAGGGTTTGTCTGATGAATGATGTTATTATCTTTCTTAGCATGTCTTCATTTATGTATGTGAATGCTATTCTCATATTTGCAAGCAGTGTATAGATGTTCCGTACCTTTTCACTGATGTGGTCTGCCGGAGATAGTCTTATTGATAATCACACGTAGGTCTTTCTCTCTTTCTGATGTGTGTAGGGTTTTATTTCCTAACGTATAATCCCAATCAGGGCTCTTTCCACTTTTACCAAACTTGATTACATGACACTTGTCAACATTGAATTCCATTTGCCATGTATTACTCCATTCATGAAGTTTATTTAATTCTTCTTGTAGCTCTGTACAAGAGTCTGTGTTAGTAATTCTCCTTTGTATTTTTGCATCATCTGCAAACATATTTAAATAGCGTTCATTTCCAGTGTTATTGTCGATATCATTTATATACACTAAAAGCATGACTGGTGCCAGCACTGAACCCTGTGGTACTCCATTAGTCACTTCTTTCCATGATGAGTAATTTCCCCTTAGTACTGTTCTCATTTCTCTTCTTATGAGAAAATCTTGCATCCAACAATACAGTTTGCCTCGAATTCCTCCTTGATGGTACAGTTTCCCTGAAAGCCTTTGTTGTGGTACTGTGTCAAATGTTTTCTTGAAATCTAAATAGATACTGTCCACCCATCCTTCTCTTTCCTGTAATGTATCTGTTACTCTGTCATAGTAGCTCAACAGATTAGTAACACATGATTTTTCTTTTCTGAAACCAAACTGTCTTTCTGTTCTCATATTGTGTTCTTCTAGATGATTTGCCCAAGCTTTTCTTGTCAGCTTTTCTAATACCTTGCTTACAACACTGGTTAGTGATACTGGTCGGTTGTTGAGTGGATTTTGTCTATTCCCTTTCTTAAATAAGGGAACAATGTTTGCTTTCTTCCAAATATCAGGTAGTTTACCTTGACTCAAGGATTTCTTGAAAATTAAAAATAATGGTTTACTTTACTCCTTTGCACATTCACGTAGAATCCAACATGAAATTTCATCAGGACTATTTGCTTTTCCTTTGTCTTATTTACTTAGCTCCTCCTGTATTACTTTTTCTGATGTTTGTACAGTATATCTGGTAGTACGTGTTGGCATGCATGTTCCACATAATCGCTCTCAAAATTATTTTCCTCTGTAAAAACTTATTGGAATTTCTTGTTTAGTGCTTCACAAATATCCTTCTCTTGTTTATAGGTGATTCTCTCGTCCGTAATGGATTGTATTTTATCTTTTACTTTGGTTTTGCTTCTGATGTAACTGTAAAATAGCTTCGGTTGATCACTACTTTTATTTATGATATCCTCCTCAAACTGTTTTTGGGCTTCCCTCCTTATTCTTTTATAATCGTTTCTTGCCTATTTGTAATTATTATATGCCCTTTCACTATTGTGTCTTCTGTATCTATTCCACAACAAATCTCTTTTTTCTTTTGATTTTTTACATTCTGTATTGAACCATTTCTTTATATTCTTTTCTGCTTCTTTGTGCTTTGGGATGTACTTCTGGACTCCTATTTCATAAAGTTCACAGAATTTTTTATATATAGCATTTAAATCTTGTCCTCTAAGCTCCTTTCCCCAATCAGTTTCTAAGACGTACTTCTTTAGGTCATGATAGTTTCCCTTTTAATAATTTGGGCTCTTTTTGTAACTTTCATTGCTGTTAACTATGTCATATGCTATCCTGAAGTTGCAATTTAGTACTGCATGGTTGCTTTTGCCGAATGGAGGGTGGTATATTAAATTGTCAATATCGTTTTCTTGCCTAGTAAATATGAGATCTAGCATTGAGAGTACATCGAGTCCTCTTTTTCTGGTGCTTTCCCTTACATGTTGCATTAGGAAAAATTCTTGCACGAGATCCAGGAGCTTTTGGTCCCAACAGCTTTCTTGGCTTATTATATCTAAAGTATTCCAATTTATATTTGTATTACAATCTCCAGTTAGTATAATTCTTTCCGATTTCACTTCAATTTTATGTAGTAATGATCTTAAACTCTGAATTGTATTCTCTGCCAGGTCCTCATACCCGTCTCTTTCCCATGTGTTTTACTTGGGTGGGATGTACAGATTGGCTACAATTACTTTCCCTTCAGTTGTATTGATCTCTACTGCAATCAGTTCTACTTGTGAGGGTATGTCTAGTTCCATTTCTCTGACTTTTAGATTTTTCTTAATATTATAATTCCTCCTCCTTTTTTAAAGTTCCTATCTCTTCTCCATATATTATATTCCTCTAAGTTTAGGATGTCATCTGATAGCCTTGGTGTTAATTTTGATTCAGTTAGGCATATTATATGTGGTTCTTTTTTTTTTTTTACATAATCATTCATCTCTAATAATTTAGATACCAGTCCATCCACATTTGAGTACATCAACTTAATCATCTTGTTTATATACTTTTCATGACTTGGTTCTACTACCATCCTCCTTTTTATTCCCTCCTGTTTATGTACCACTTTCGTACCTGCAATTCTATTACTTTGTAAAAAAAAAAAAAATGTATGCTTCTCCTCCTCTGATCTTCCCTCATTTTTTGTTTTTGCTTCCTCCCTCTTCTCTTTCAGTAATTCCAGTTCCTCTTGTGTTAGGTATCTTTTTATCCATACATTTTTGAACTCCTCTTTTTCCATAAGATTCTTTGCATTTTATAGTATCTCCTCCACGGTGTTTACACTCTGAAAGGTTACCTTTAAGGGTCTTGACTTGCTTCTCTCGTACTTCCCTTACCTTTTGTGTTCCTCTATGTCTTTACTACAGATTTCCTCTGATACTTCTTTCAATATGCTTATTACATTTGCCATCTCCTTTTTGTCTCTTGAGATCTTGTTTTTTACTTCTTCCTCTTCTATACCAGTGATTACTATAGATTTGTTGATATCTATTGAATCTCTGACTAACTTAGGATTGTTTGGGATTATTCTTTTCACTTCCTTTTTAATGCTTTTTTCTTCCACCCTTGTTTCTAAGTCTTTCCTTACTTTCACCATTTCAGCATAAGTGGTTTCCACATCATTTTTGTGGCTTTGCACAGCTTCATTCACCTGTGTTATCTTCTCCTCAGTATCACTGCTCTGGTCTATTAGACTATTTACTTGCCTAATTGTATCATTTTTGAACTCATCCATAATACTCTCGTGGTTGACTACTGTACTTGCCATTTCACTAATTTTTCTCCTAAGTGAACCCAGTTCTACTGTCAGCTCATCTATGGTTATGTCTTTCTTGTTGACTTCCTTTCCTAATTTTTCCATTTCTTCCTTTTGAAAGTGCATCTGTTTCTTAATTTCATCAATCTCATTTTGAAAAGCCGTCTCTAGCCTGTGTACTCGTTCAACCAGTTTATTGTGAGTCTCCATTTTAACCAGTTCTTGGTAGAAATCATCGTCCTGCTTTCTACCTTTATCCCTTTTCTTCTCCAAATTTGCTTTACTAAAGTATGTGGTCATGTTGCAGTACTAAAAGCACATATGGTACTTACATTCCCTGGGGCAGTTGTAGACAAAACAAACGATCAGCTGACTGTGTGCATTCTTACTCTAATTTGTTTTCTTTTCTGTCTGAACAAGTCTTGCTTTAAAACTTTTTTTTTTTTTTATTAGAGCACCATTTAGTCTAACCTGGTACAGAGCTTGACTCATATAAAGACACTAATTTAGGTAATGCCACTGGCCAAGTTGGCAGTTTATGGAGCGATGGCGGCGAGCGTCTGGTCTCCTCGGTGCCTTTTGTGTGTGTGTGTGTGTGTTTCTGCAAAATGATGCTCACGCCTCCCTCCCCTTACAGAATAAATTTCCTGGATGAGGACCTAAGTAATGCAATATTTTTTTGCTTTACAAGAAAAACGACCCAAAACATCCTTGGTAACGATCAACATATTAGCTTGTAATCGGCCGTTTACTGACTCTTCCTTAAAGTCCATACCAAAGGAATAACAAGAAATGTTTAAGAAAACCAACCTGGTGAACAGGCAGGATCCCGATGCCGAAATTGGCTGCTGATCATGTACAAACAATGATTCAGATAAATAAGAAAAATATCTACCTATCCAAAGCCAGACCCATTAATATCGTTTGGGGTGGCCACAAACAAATCGCCCCCATGTGTCGCCCTGTCCCTTACCATTTCGCTGCCCTCCTCCCAGCTCACACCCCGTCTCATATTCCTCTCCAATCCATCCTTCCATCTCATCCTCGGTCTTCCTTTCCGTTTCCCTCCCTCCATCTCCTTCACATACACTCTCCTCGTTAGTCTCTCGCTCTATCCTCTCCAGATGGCCAGACCACCTCAACGAAATTATCCTAACGCTTTCTATCACATGCACATCCACACCACAACGCTCCATCACGTCCTCATTTGTCAGCCTGTCTCTCGAGGTAACTTCCCATGCTTCTCCCAAGTAACTCATTTCAGCTGCCCTCACTCATGACTTGTGTCCTTCCAACAAGGTCCAAGCTTCACTTCCACAATTATGTTCGAGTTAGTATGGCAATACTATCAGGCAGCTGCTTTTTTTTTTTTTTTTTTTTTTTTTATAACTTTCATGGTCACTACCACATTTCTCATCACACCTTTCAAAAAACTAACAACCTTTCTACTCTGCTGTACCCTTTCAAGTACATCATACTCTAAAGTTACATCTTTACTGATTACGCTACCCAAGTAGTTAAATACACTCACATTTTCCATTTCCTCACCATCGAGCCTCACTACACATTCATTGACTTCATTTCTCTCGAAGACCACTTCTATATTCTTCCCTACATTCACATTTAGTGTAAATTCCGTCTCCTACTCTCTCTCCAAAACTCATTCACCAAGCCATGCAGTTCCCTTTCTTTTTCACATAACAATACATTATCATCTGCAAACAACATAACAGGAAGTTACCAGACGCTGCCCTCTCTAATTAGGGTCGTTTCAATATACACTCCCCTACCTTGTATCTCTTGCAACTCCATTCATATACAGATTGAACAACATTGGAGACATGACACATCCCTTCACCCACGCATTTGCTGTAGAGATGTGGACAAGCTACCGTTTACTCTGGCACAGACACATCTCCAAACTCACAGGTATGTGGTAGGATGCAGAGCAGAAATTATTGATATGGACACTAATCTTGGCAGACAAACTCAGCTCTTGAGTTTCAAGCTTTGGGATAACAGTCCACGACGGAGATTACAACCTCCGAATTCATTGATATTATCTCCACATGTATTGGACATTAAAATTAGAGTTGTCGTGAGGGAAAAGCATAATCTATGAAATTCAGGGATTGAGATGATGAAGGGAGTATTTGCATTAGAATGCAACTCGGACAGTGATACGTAACCTAGCTACTGTAAAAATTCTTTATGTACTGCAAGATCATTATGGTGCCGACAGTGAAACGCTAAAATTTCGTGTACGATATTCAGAGAAGGCATTATCTAAGACTTACTGGACAAAAACATAACACTGATGTAGTTACATATTCTAGTGTCAAAATATTGTCAATAGAGAAACATTAAATACCTAGCCATAAACGCTGGAAGAATACAATGAACGAACGATAATGCAGAAATTCATATTCTGTGAGAATGTCATGCAGTATTACTACAGAAGTTATCTGGAACTCTTAGCCTAACAGAAGTGTAATTTCATTTTTATTTTAGCAATAACTGCTGTTTTAGTAATCACAGTATCATTCCCACGGAAATATATTCTATCCAGTGGTACGTCATAAAATCGGATATTCATTATGCATCAAAGGAAAACTTTTTTTCCGACGAGGTCATCGAGATCAAAGTCACTTAACAAACCTCGTCAAAACAATAAACCATAATAATGTTAAAGAGGTGTCCCCATTTCACAATGGTGTTGTAGCCTACCTCGAAATTACACGTCATGAAGACATGCCCCCTCTAACATTAAGCAGCCTTAAGTGAATGACACATTTTTCTTTTTTCTTTCGTTTTCATTTTTTTTTTCCTTCCAGATGTTTATAATGTGTGGGTCAGTACAAGATTAGCTGTTGGTCTTTCTGGGACGTGTACCGACATAGCAACTCCGAGACGGTAATGTGACATTAAATTTTTATATGTAATGTCACAGGTTAGGCTATGAGGTGAAATTGAAATTTATAAATAATCACTTCAACGAACTGCTTTGACCTGTGTGGTGAATAGTTGGAAATCGCTGGCAGATACAACATCGTACTTGATTTTGGTGCATCCACTCATCATGTTTTAATATGAATGACTGTTGCTTCAATTTGAAAGTGTTCAATATTGGATTGTCTACTGAGGGCAAAGGATTTGCCGCTTGCATTATGATGCAATTCTTTAATATACGAAGAAATACTATGAAGAGTATTTTCGCACACGGCGTAGCTACATTAGTTCATCAGGAAGTGAAACTAACTTCGAGTCAGGGTTCACTTAGGCGTAGGATTTGAAAGCTCAGCTCGAATCACCTGAAGCCGTAAAGGTTACCGTGTTACCACACGAAACGTGGAGGGGTTGGCTAGTGAGGTATCAGACACCAACCAGTTTCAATCGCACTTCACTCTTAGAAAGCAACAGTCCATCACCAGACACTGACCAGTGAATCCATCGCTCTCTCACCCAACGAGCGAGGCTGACATGTTGGGTCAGTAGTTTCACTTCACCTTCTCGTCTCGTCTTTTTTGGCAATATGGCTGCTAAGTTTCTAGGCCAGGTGTGGTGGTTTCACATAAGAAAAGGGTTCGGCTTCCTAACTTGTTGGTACGTGGAGTGGCACGTTTTTGTCTATAGTTCGTCCATCGTGGCCCCGAACCCTTCACACCCTGTGCCTTCAGTTGGGACAGGAGAGGTGGTGGAGTTTACCGTGGAGGAGGGAGCCTAGGGTCCTGTAGCTGCCATTGTCACTGGCCCTGAAGGCCAAGTGGTGCGGGGCTCACCCCACGCCTTTCCTTGTCATCGCAGGCGTCATCATCGCCCTCGGTCTGACTCTTCTACTTCCTCTGCTTCTAGCATTATCACCATGTGAGTCGAGGTTGCCAAGCCATTCTCAGGAGGGGGATGATTTCATAGTCCTCTCTCAGCACCTGCCCACCATCTTCCAAGCAAACGGGCTTCCTGCCATTTCCATCCCCAGGTCTTTTTCCTCCTCGCATGTGGTGCAAAGAGGCCTGGGAGGAGGGCCGATCATCGTTGTCTGGGACCTCCTGTGACCCCCACCACCTTGGTCCTGAGGGTGCTGCAGCCCTCTTCTCCTCCTACAAGCCTCCAGTTGGAGGGTCACTCCGTCCCTCTCTGTTCTGCCCGTTGGGGATCTGGCTCCCTGTTCGCCGCCTGCGGCTGTTGTTCCTGCCGCCCCTGTATCTCCTGTGGTGCCCTGTGAAGTGGAGTCCACTCCATCTGCGGGTGTGGTCCAGGCGAGTTGGGAGCCTTCCGAGCCTTCTGGTCCAAGTCTTTGCCTCACCTGGACGGATTTTGCCACCCTGGATGAGGCAGAGATTTACACCTTCCTTCGCCGTTTATGTGGGTATGATGACGATGCACCCTTGGTTCCTACCGGGGATGAATTTGCCAAGGGCCTTCCTCTCCTTCACTGAGCTGTGCTGGGGTCCCTTCGAGGCTATCAAGGACCCCAACGAGGTGAAGAACCTCGCCTATGTCCTCCAGGTGGTGCAGTCTCTCTCTGAATCTGCCTCTGCATCTACCGCCAGTTCCATCTAATGCCTCTGCTGCATGTCTTCCTGCCACCTTTGTGAATTCGTAGGTTGTCTCTTTCGTGTTTTTGGACTTGACTATGATGTCGACTATATATTCTTATTTTGCATAAGGCCCCTTATTGTGGGTGACGGCCAGTAAGCCTTACGTTAGAAAAAAAAAAAAAAAAAAAAGCAAGTTACCACTTTTTTATGAGTGACTGTACATCCACTAAAAAATCAGCATTCTTTCAGCGTGATAAAGTTTGACACACTGGACGAGAGATCTTAAAATAAACTGAGTTATTGTGCCAGGTTGGTATCCCTGATTTTGCTGAGCCTTAGGTCCGTATTCATAGTGGCATCGGAAGCTTCGTAGCACGGCATACAAAGCCTTTCTTTTGCCTATAATTATCACTGCCACTTACGTTACTCAGAGAGTTTTATTATCAACATAGTTTTCATAAAAATTATAAACGAGGATATTGATGTGTAAAGCACAGTATAAATCGTTATCTAAGATATGTTACGATATGATCCTAAGTCGCTTTGGGTATGAGCACTGCTCATGCGATGCTCAAATTGTTCAAGCTGAAGAGGTTTCATAGCTAACACATTCCTCACATTTTAGGCAAATCGAGAACCATCTGAGGTAAAAGCCTATCCTAAAATACATGAATATGCATACCGATCACCCCCTCCACGATGTTGTTATTACTCTCAACAAACTGGTGATATATATCATTCTCAATTTCATTAGCCATGGACTACTGCATTCACATGTCACTGATGCAGTTGATATTACGGCAATACTACGATACACTCTGTATATACTTTACATATGTTGTTCATGGGATGTTGTATATACTGGACAGTTAGGCCTATAAACTTTGCCATTAAATTCATTCTTAAAATGCTAATGGTTGTTTTCACTGTATTACGGCGTGTAAGATAATCTTACGGTGGTAACTGGTAACCTCGTATACAACGGGTGCCGAGCTGACAAATAGCACTTTGATGTCCATATTGCCTAGTGGTTAAAGTTTTGAGGCCCTCCTTCGGGAATTGTCTTTTGCCATGAATTATTCGTTGTACTAATGAAGCTACGGGAGCTACACTATATCTGGAGGGAGAGAGAGAGAGAGAGAGAGAGATAGAGAGATTGAAGGTAGGGGGAGAGGATCAGGTCAGGTGTACTAGCCCCTAACGTGTACTCTCGGCTTCTGTGCCAGTGCAAAAGGTATCGAAGCAAGGGGCACCGATAATTATTTTAGTGGGTGTAACTTTAGTAGGCAATATTTCTATATTGTTCTATCGATTTTGTAACAATACAAAAAATCGGAACAAGCAACATAAAAAGCCCCCAGGTAAGGTATATGGATATACTGACTATCAAGAAAACAGTTCTCAAGCAATACAACGGCAGAACAATAAGGACAGCAGTGGGTAATCAGTTGAGGCAGATAAGTCTGACGGTACAGATTAAGGTCTTGTCATGTTTGGTTACTAACCCGTCTCTCTCAAGTTTCTGTGACTTACTCCTAGTCTCAGCTAAATAAATTCACCCATCATTAACTGAATTAAAATACAATGGTAAGAAAGTTAATGGTAGGACTGTCAGCTGAGCTGCAAGGAGTTTGGAATCTTCGTCAGGTAAAGGAAAGGAAGGGAGGAAAAAAACTCTCTACACTGATGCTGTAGAGTCACAGATAGGAGATCATCTGCATGATCGGTACCCGTCTAGCGATATGCAGTAAAAATCTACCCCACTGAAGTTCTTCCTTCAGTCTGCTCTCCAGGGCTGATGTGTATAATAAAAATGTTCATATACATTTTAATTATTTTCCCCAGGAAGAACAAACCTGGGGGATAACTCCACATACTCACTGCCTTATGCTTCATACACAAACATGCAAAGAAATTTACCATGACTCTACACCATGAATGAACTAACAACGCTGCCAAGTTGCTACGTTCCGATTGTCTTTTAAGACTGCATTCTTTACGGATAAGTTACCTCTCTGGCATCCCTTCTTACCAGTTCATTTTGGACCGGGAGCAATAGCGTCGTCATCGTAGGTTCACCCCCCAGAGGCTGTTGAAGCGGAGGAGGAGGACAGCATGGTAGCCAAACTACTGCAAATCCCCCCGTCCCCTCATGGGGCCCGAGAACCTAGGAGTGGCTTCAGTCGACCGGGCAAGTATCACATTTCCCATTACAACACATACAACAACACTGTTATTTCCACACGGAGAACTGACTCTCCGGTGATCATTTCTTGAAGACTTCTTCTAGCCGGTGACATTGACAGCAATCCAGGACCCATCAACAAATACTGTACATATTTTCAACATGCTTAAAACTCATCACTTTGAGTTGACAGACAAAGGGTTCAGTTGTGTGAAATTCCTGCAAGAAGTGGACCCATTTCACCTGCACAACATTTTCATCCAAAGAACATTACACAAACACCTGGACCTGCGCCTTAGGCTCGTTATCCCCACCGTCTAAACCCCCCACCAGCCCCTCTCGTACTTTCTCCACACCTCCTCAGCCTAACCCACCGATCCTTCCCACACCATCCAATCCCCCAATCCCTCCCATTCCATCCCAATCTAAGCCACATCAAGCCTTATCTCTATCACAACCTTCTTCTACCCTTTCCCCTCCACAAACACCCCCACCGCCCCCCCGGTGCTGCTGCACCCAACACCCATCTACAAATATTAACATTCTTCATATAAACATAGATGGCATAAACACCAAAAAACAATAACTCACACAATTCATCAAACAACAAAACATACACATTGCCATCTTACAAGAAGCAATACGATGCAAAACACAGCAAACATCTACATTTCATAATTTCACCACTATCAGTCAAGACCGGGCCAACAGCGGTGGCAGTGGACTCATTGTCCTGGTACACCAATCCATCAATTCTTCAGATACTAGTGCACACACAAAATCACTTCTCCCCCCACATGACACCACAACAGAAATACAATAAATTAATAGACGCATAAACAACAAATCGCACATAACAATCGCCAATTCATATATTCCCCCCCAGTAATCCCCCACAGTACCACATAAGTACTCTCCACAAATACACCACATCATTAACATACCCAACATCATCCTGTGTGGCAATTTCAGCGCCAAGGTGTCGGCCTGGCATGTCAACAGCCCTGACACAGAGAGCTGGTACTACAGTCCCAAACGGATAATTTTTTCATCCTGAACAATCTCCATTAACATACTCACATCCCACACCAAGCCCTCTTCCTCTCATCATCTCCAGACATCACCTTTTGCTCCCCAAACCTCGCCCCCACAACAACCTGGAGAATGGTCAAATCCCTTGGCTCTGACCACCTCCCGAACATCATCACTACCAAACCAGAATCACCCCAGCTGGCCACAGACACACATATACTAATTATAAGAAAGCCAATTGGGAAGCCTTCACAACTGTAACAGAACAACACCTTGAAACATTAAACAGTACTCCCATCACAAACATCAGCACAGCTGTGCACATTTTCGATACAATTATTCAAAACGCAGACAAAAGACACATCCCTAGAGGCAAAAGAAAGAGACACAATCCCATCTTCCCACCAGAAATTCAAGGCCTCATCAGGCAATGTAACACACTACAACACTCCCCAACACTCCATACACAAGACACTATACAACAAATACAAGCACTCAACACTTAAATAAACAATAATATATCAGAGCAGCAAACAAAAATTGGAATAATTATCTCCAAGCACTTGATCACACAACAAATACGAGTAAACTCTACAAAACACTAAACAGCATCACACTCTCCAACAACAACACTGCATAATCACACGCTGCCATCACAACAACAGACACCATACTCTCAAACAACACGCAAACACTCTTATCAATCACTTTTCACACGTCAGTCATCTAAAACCCCATCGCGACGACCGACATGTCATCTGATGCAAGAGAAAGCTCCCCACAGACCCAGACTACGCACCCTTCAGTTACAACCAGACGAAGCACATCATTAGCAACCTTAAGCACTCATTTTCCTGTGGACCCGACAACATAAGCAACATACACCCTTAAACCTTTTTTTTTTTTTAAGAGGCAATAAGTGGAACAGGGAAAAACAAGGAAAAAAAAAAGTCTATATGCCTAAAGGCATCCTTCATTCATATAATATTTATAACTACTGGATTTAAATAAAAATGGATTAAATGTTTGTTGGAAGCAACTCCCAGGAAGTGAATTCCAGAGAGTAGTTGTTCTGGGGATAAATGAATTTTGATAAGCAGAGGGTCTGCATTGCGGGGGAGTGTGAGTTTATGGGCACTCCCAGTTGCCCGAGTATTTCGGAAGAAAATGTGAAGGGAAGGCACAATTGAAGGAAGTTCATCAGAGCACTTATGGTAAAAATATCTGTAAAATAAGGCTAAAGAAGCAACATCTCTACATACTGATAATGGAGGAAGGTCCTGCATAATGGCAGGATTGTTGATTACTGGCTATATTTTGAATTTTATCCATCTGCCTCAATGTAACCGCTCCACATCCACTCCACAGTGGCGAACAGTATATGATCTGAGAACGCACATGACTTTCGTATGCTGTGGCCAACTGCTCGTCAGTGAAGATTTCACGAACTCTGTACAGAAGTCCCAGTTTTTTAAAGCATTTTAACAAATGATTTAACATGAGCTGTCCAGCTTAGGTTGATGTTCAGTGTGACACCTAGGTTATCAATTGTGGTGGATATGGGATTATTGACATAATTGAAAATTATGTGGGAGTCTGAGGGATTCTTTCTGCTGAAGAAATTAATGTATTTAGTTTTCTGAGCATTATATGAGACCAGATTTGTTTGTCCCCATCGACTAATTTTAGAAAGGTCCTGGTTAAGAGTAAGTGCTGTGTTTATTTAGGAATTTATAAATCATACTGTGTAAAGGAGGTACTAAATGTGAAAGAACTATGAAGTGTCGAGTCATCAGCATAAGAGTGTATTGGGTTATGAGTGACAGATAGGAGGTCATTTATATGAATGAGAAAGAGGGTTGGGGCCAAAACTGATCCCTGAGGTACGCCAGCATTTATGGAATGAAACTGGTGAATAAATTCCATCTACCATGACCCGTATTTTTCTATTATGACGGTAAGAAGAAATTAGATGAACCAGTAATGCAAGGCCATAGTGTGACAGACAATATGGTGTGGTGCCACAGCCTGTCAAATGCTTTTGATATATCAAGTGCTATTGTGTGTGTTTCACCATGTTGGTCTATTGTTTTGTTATTTTGATGGGTAAGAAGGCAAATAATGTCTACAGTTGAACGTTCTTGTCTAAATCCATACTGCTGGTCATTGATTAATTTATTGATTTCTAGGTGCTTAACTATGTTTGTTTTTGTCTCAAAAACTTTACCGCAAACAGAAGTTATAGTGATTGGTCTATAGTCTGATGGATCAGAAGTGGCCCCGTTTTTAGGAACAGGATGGATATTTGCTTCTTTCCAAGAGGCTGGAAAACATCAGGTACAGAGGCATAATCCGAAAAATTTTGCCAATACAGGAGCCAACGTTGGGGAGCAATTTTTAAGTACTATTGAACGAATTTCATACGGACCAAGTAGCTTTGTCTTCCGAAATAATCAGTACTACAGCTTGTACGTATCTTTTGTGAATCTTGAGGAGAATCAAAATCAAGTACAGAAATATTGAGATTTTCTGTATTAAGGGTTGAGTTTGTTAAAAAATATATATATATATATATATATATCTACTAGAATGCAAGCTTTTCCACGTCGGTCACTCACTAGATTTCCATTGGGAGACTGTAACGGTGGAATGGAAGAGGTGGTAGTGAAGTTAGATTTGAATGAATTAAGGGTAGATCAGAATATTTTGTTATCATTTGGGTTGTTTAGTGCTTTGTTAGCTTGTCAATGAAGAAAGTTTGATTTAGAAAGATTGATAACAGTTTTGGCATGGTTTCTGCTATTTCTATAATAGCTAAAGGCTTCTTAATTTTGGTCCTTGTATAAGTGTTATAGGCAATTGTTTTATGTTCTGTTACTCCAGCACAATTGTGTTCAAACCATTTAGGTGAATTACATCTTCTGTAACTAAATGAGGAATGAATGTTTCTATGCTGACTATAATAAAATCCTGTATGTGACCTAATATCTAGTTTGGATCCTGAGAGAAAAAGGTCCAAAGAACATCCATGAAGAAATTTTTGAGACTCACCCAGTCTGCCCTGTCGTATGCCATTGAGTCAGCACGACAGGTTCAGAGCAGGAGGGCGTGGTAGATGTTGAACTGGTGGCTTGTATCAGAGAATGATCTGAGGATCCGAGAGGGGACTTTACTTCGACATTATTATTATCTGAATTGGTTGTTAGAAACAAGTTCAATAGGTGGGGGGATGTTGTTCCGGGTAGTCTGGTACTCAGTAGGTTGACTGACTAACTGGGTGAGATTAATGAGTCTGCAAATAACTCACATTCAAGACCAGAGTCATCAGTTCTGGATGAATAAGTGAGCCATTCAACATTATGGACATTAAAATCTCCCAGAATAGTAATTTCTGATGCAGTGTTAACCCTCTCGCACTATTTCGATGCCACCTCCATCCAACCACTTCCAAGTACTGTGTTTCTCACCAGCCCAAACCTACGCTCCTCGCTCAGCGATTTGCGCAGTATCAGAAACTGATATCAATAATTTCATTCCTCCGCCCTTATTATAACTGTATTGTTTTGAAACTGGTTTATGTCAAACTAATGAATGATCCTCCTGATGAACGAGAAATATATATATATATATATATATATATATATATATATATATATATATATATATAAAGGAATTACCTGATTCACTTATTTATTCAATGCTCATTTACTCACAGACATATAAACATTTCGGCAATGATTGTAGAATATTGTAGGGTATTCGTCTGCGATCCATTTCGTAAAAAAAAAAAAAAAAAAAAAAAAAAAAAAAAAAAAATTATAGCTATACAGGAAAAAAAAAAATTTTTATGGCATACGGAGTGACAATAGTCGTTCATCACGCCTGGCCGCCCTGAGTGAATTGATTCCTATGGTTTCATTCTTGCCCACCTGGACCTTACGCTGCCCACATTCCTCACTCAGTGATTTGTAAGGCATCGGAAAATGATTACAATCATTTCATTCCCCTGCCCTAATTTTTAACTGTATTGTTATGAAACTAATACATGTTACAAATGAATATATGATCTTTATGAATGAAAACAAAATTAATAAATGATATAAAACACTTTACAGCTACTCCCACTACAAAATACCCGACATCTAGAAGCATGGTACTATCATCATTAGGCCTACACCCAAACCCAACAAAGACTCCACGTTACCTTTCTCACACCGCCCCATCACACTCCTCTGCACCTCCTCCAAAGTCACTGAACGACTGGTATGGCAATTATTAACATCCCACATCCCCATAGTCCCATCACAATATGTTAGTGTTTGCCACACTCCACAAACACTCTTCTTACAGACGTTATGCAAAGAGTTTTTGATGGCATCAATTCAGCCAAACCACCACACTGAAAACTCCTAGTCACGCTAGACATTAGCTTAGAGTCTGATGCCATCCTCCGCCACAGCATCACAAACTCCATTTTAGGAGACTTCAATGTTCACCACCACTTTTGGCTCCCCTCTCCTTTCACTGATTCACTTGGTGAACAAGCCTACATCTATTCTAATGTGAATGACCTGGGGCAGCTTGTACAGCACCCTACTCGTATCCCTGACCGCCTTGGAGAGAGCTCCTACATACTTGACCTCTTCCTTACAACTAATTCTTCTGCTGATACTGTCAATCTTTCCTCTCTGTTGGGCTCCTCCGATCACAACCTTATTACCTTAACCTGTCCTATCACTCCAATGTGGCCTGTGGGCCCTCAAAAGAAATGTCGATTGTGGCACGTTGGTGCTGCTGATTGGGAGGCCCTCAGGCAGTACTTCTTTGATTTTCCCCAGAATGATAATTGCTTCCATGGCCGGAAGCCATCTGAACATGCCTTGCGCATTACTTAGCTTATTCTCTCTGGCATGGAAACATACATTCCCTTCTCATATCGTTTGACTAATGCAACAAAGCCTTGGATTAATATCACTTGTTTTAATGCTCTCCACAAGAAGGACAGGGCCTATACAAGGTACCAGAGCCAACTCACCCTTAAGTCACATTTTTTTTACTTTTCTGCCCAGAATCATGCTAAGTCTGTTTTTCGCTCTGCTGAAAATAGTCTCATCCTTTCTAAATGCTCTCAACTCTCCAATTTGAATTCTTCCCGCTCCTTCTGGCACCTCGCCAAAAACCTTTCTAACAACTTTACCTCATCATCCTTCCCTCTTCTTTCAACTTCGATGGCTCTGTAGCTATTTCTCCTACTGATGAAGCAAATCTCTTTGCTCAGACTTTCTCCTCCAATTCCACCTTAGATGATTCCGATGCTGTTCTTCTTTCACTTCCCCTCTCTGACTTCCTCATGGCTGACATTAAAATTTCTTCACCTGATGTATTTTCTGCCATCACTGGCGTCAATACTAACAAGGCGCCTGATGGGGTCCCTCCCGTTCTCCTCAAAGCTGTGCCTCTGTGCTACACCCTGCTTAGGTAAATTCTGTCACCTTTGTCTCTCAAATTGCACCCTTCTTTCTTGCTGGAAGTTTGCTACCATTCAGCCAGTCCCAAAGAAGGGTGACCATTCCCAACCCTCTAACTATCACCCAATTGCTTTAACAACCGGTGTCTCAAAAGTTTTCGAGTCAGTTCTTAACAGAATAATCTTAATGCATCTTTCCTATCACAACCTTCTTTCTAATCGTCATTATGGGTTCAGTTGTGGACGCTCCACTGGCGACCTATCATACTCCTGGCCATCCTCCTTTCGGTACTTTAGCGAAAGATTTGCCATTGCACTTGACATCTCAAAGGCTTTCTATCGAGTCTGGTATAAGTCTTTAATATCTAAACTATCTTCTTACGGTTTCTATCCTATCTGTGCCTTCATCTATAGCTTCCATTCTGGTCGTTCTATAGCTGCTGTTGTAGACGGCCATCATTCTTCTCCTAGATCTATCAACATTGGTGTTCCTCAAGGCTCTGACCTATCACAAGCTTTCTTCCTTTTATTTATCTATGACCTTCTGAGCTGTTCATCTAACCCTATCCATTCATACGGTGATGATTCCACCCTTGACCTTTCCATTTGGTTCCCACAACGTCCATCTCAGCAATTGCTTTCACAAACAAGGGACGAGGCTATGGCATACACAATGTCTCATTTAGCTCGTATCTCTGACTGAGGTTAAAAAATAAAAATTGTTTTTAATGCACCGACAACTCAATTCTTACACCTATCAACCTGACGAAATCTTCCACAGGAATACCCACTAATGTTTAATAATATCCAGGCCAGTCCTGCAGTATCCTTGAACATGCTTGGTGTTTCATTCACTCGGAACTTATCTTGGAAAGCTCACATTACACCTCTTGTAAAATCTGCTTCCAAGAGATTAGGTGTGCTAAGCCGACTCCGTACCTTCTTTGCCCCTGCATAATTCTTTACTTTATACATGGATTTTATTTGTCCCTGTGTGGAGTACAGCTCTTATGTGTGGGGAGGCTCCCAACATACAGCTCTTCTCAATAGGGTGGAGTCAAAGGCTTTTCATCTCATTAACTCTCCTCTTACTGGCTCCTTTCAACCTCTGTCTCTTCGATGCACTGTTGCATCTTTATCTCTTTTCTATTGCTACTTCAATGGGTCGCTGCTCTTATGAACTGTCTGCTTGCATCCCTCCACCTCTACGACAGATGTGTAGCACCCGTCTAGCAATAAACTCTCATCCCTTTTCTGTCCAGCTCTCTAATGCAAGAGATATCCATTACTTCCAGTCCTTCATTTATGCAACAGATCAACAGGTTCCCACTGTCTGTATTTCCTACTTCGTATAGTCTCCAGTCTTTCAATCGCAGTGTGTCTAGGCATCTCAAAATGAATGGATCCTGAATTTGGCTCTCCTTTGTATTGTTTTTGTTTTATTCTTGGAAGGAATTGTTTGCGGGCTCCTGGCCTTTGGTTCCTTCATCTCTCCATTAAAAAAATATATTCAACAGAAACATGGACAATAACACAAAACGATGGGTGGCAAACTATTTAGCAGTCAGATGTGCATACGTAATATTTGCTGGCCAGTCATTGAACATCAGAAACATCACAAACGGCATCCCTCAAGGATCTGTTTTGTCCCCTACACTCTTTAATATATACCTGCGCGACATAACCACACCACAAACGCAACAAATTCATATAGCTTATTGTGCAGAGGACATAACACTAACGTGTACACACCAAAACGCAAACACAACTGCACACATAGCTCCAACGTTACATTAACACACATCACGAATAGTTCACAATAAACAGACTCAAAATACTGTAGTCCCAGCCATATCTACAGTGACTCTTCTCGAAAACTGGACAGCAGAACGTAGTCACATTCCACAGCTCACCATAGACAACATCCCTCTACCACACACACACACACACACACACACACACACACACACACACACACACACACACACACACACACACACACACACACACACACATAACCCTCTGTAACATACATCAATTTAAATTTAAACAACACATCACAAACATTGAAAATTAATTAACAACAAGACTCAATGCCCTAAGGTCACTTGCCCATACCGCATTTGGACACAACAAGGAAACCACCACCACTGATGCAAACAACATATACGTTCAGTGATGAACTATGCAAGCCCTGCTTGGGCTTCTCACCTTGCTGAAATACACCACAACACCCAACACACCATCCAGAAGAAGGCCCTAAAATTAATCACAGGCAGCACAGCTACTATACCTACAGACCAACTACACCATGAAAGCAAAGTCCTCAATGTCAAGGATCATCTAGACATGAGAGGCACACAAATTCTTGTCGCAGCCTCCACAAACCCACAGCATCCACTACACTACATGGCAGCACATCCACCCACCAAAGAACATTAAAACATCACCCAGTACACGATATTTTACACAATTACTGTCATCTCTATCCCCTCGCCCACATCAAACCAACTTCCAGAAGCATATCCATGCTCAAATCATTCGCCGTTCCATTCAGTCACTCAAAGACAACACACAGCTGTATGCACGATCTCCTGATATCCACCCTTCTGAATCCTACCTCCCTCGTGAGGACAGGATCCACCTGGCCAGGTTGAAATTTGGGCATCATCCAGCCCTCTTGAGTTGTCAGAAGAGGCGGACGACTCTGTTGCTGATGCCTGTCCAGGATGCAACAAAGCACTCCATACTATTAAGCACGTTATAAAAGACTACATTGCAGACAATCGCCTGCACCAACACAAAATACACTCCTTGATAGCTCTTTGGGAAAGCCCGGTCTCGGCAGTGGCGTTCCTTAGGGACTCAGGGCTGTTCGGCCAGACCGCCTTTGGAACAACAACTACTACTACTACTTGTTTATTTTTGCTTATGGCGTGTTTATAATTATACATAAGGTTTTTATTATATGATATGTTGATATGAAAATAATATTAATAAGGTACAAGAGATAAGTAATGTCCAGTATGGAAAATAGAAAAAATTACTGTGGAAGAAGTGGTAAACAGCCTCTCAAGGTGACGAGAATACGAACCTTAGTGTCACTGATATGACGGACGTGAAAGCTCGGCAGTGCCTTACCAATAATAATGAAGTTGTTAATTTCTTCAGTCCCAGGACGTATTTTCTAAATGATCATTTCCATGTGACTCTAAGAGGCTGATGGGGAGATGCCTGATTCTGATGGGGTTAATGAAGGTTTCCTCTAAGTCTTCCAGTCTAAAAATTCTCTGAAGATAATAGGAATTCTCGTAAATTTCAAAAGACGTTTTTTGGTTTTTAATAAAGTAGTAAACAATGTCTGAGTTTGCAATGAGTGAAAGTGCAGAAA
Organism: Coenobita brevimanus; assembly: GCF_032717465.1. Lineage (NCBI taxonomy): Eukaryota > Metazoa > Arthropoda > Malacostraca > Decapoda > Coenobitidae > Coenobita > Coenobita brevimanus. Next base: position 3,976,207 of record NC_137009.1, read on the forward strand.
AAGATATTATTGCAAGCTAGAAATAACGTTAAGAACAGGAACTTACTATGATAATATGTAGGCTACACACGATCACTGCTTGCTGTGATATCCAAGGCTACCCTGCTGTCCTCACAGCGCACCATCACACACACTACTGTGGCAACCAGAGTTGCCGTAAATCATCACGGGATTTGACGTCATTTTTCCACACGTTCTCGTTTAGTGGCCAAGATGATAGAAAACGTGATGTTGGTACAGCTCAAATGATTCATATTGGATATGATTTGTGGAAGAATAGGTATAAATAACGAATTAAATTATGTCCTGACTGATATGCACGGAAGTTAAATGGTTAATGTGCCAAAATATATCTTCAGTACGGCCTGAAAAGTATTGAAACAGGGGGGCAAATAAATTTATCCACGCCCAACAAATAATGTAAAGAAACTAAGTAACTATTACATTCATTAGCATATCTCTGCACGATAAACGTATATATACAGGTAACCAACCAAACAGATTACATCACTTTATCACATCTAATCCATGCCAATCTATGCCAAACTGCTTTGCAGTTTATCTACACACAATTTACTGTGAGAATTGTTTCTGCTGTTCCTGAGCACTTTTAAGTAAGTATGACTGTTTTTTGGCACTGTCTTGTGAACAATTTGCTAAGTAATAAAGTAATAATGATACCGCCGGCCAGGTGCGGTAAAGTCCACGATGTATTTTTTCTTGTTATATGTAAATGTATTATGCAGTAACGATACATTTCAATGACTTAACTATGATAAATGTAAATATCAATGCATGTTAATGCCTCATGGCCATGTTAAAATCTCTTTCACAGCACAAACATAGCATAAATGGACAGTGTGGAAATTTTCCACACTGGTATGGAAGGACGTCTGTCTCTTCCACGTCTAGGTCAGTCGCTCCTTTGTTTTTCCATAATAGTAGATGATTTCCACGAAACTGCAACCCTGGTGTCAACCAGCACTAGCATTGCCGTAAATCCATGTCGGTTCTGACGTCATTTTTCACGAGTTCTCGTTTAGTGGCCAGTATGATAGAAAACGTGATTTTTGTGCAACTACTGTAAAATTATACATATTAAATATGATTATTGCAGGTGTAGGTGTGATTAATGAATTTAAACATATCCTGATTGATGTGCTCTAAAGTTATGTGGTTATTATACCAAAATAAATCTTTATTACATGCTGAAAAGTACTGAAACAAGAGAGATTCACATCCACCAGATAATAAAAAGCTAACCATATAACTATTGCATTCATTAGTCTATCCCTGCACGATACAAGAATATACACCCAGGCTACGAATATCACCAACATATTTGCATCAGTTCATCCAGTCAGTAATAATATAGCTGTTTTGGCATTCCTATTCTTAATCATATAACCGTGAGGTCATTGCTGGCCATCATACTATGCCAAACTCGTTCGCAGCTCAACTATACATGATATACTCAGAAATGCTTTTGCTGTCCCTCAAAACTTTTAAGTATGACTGCAAGCATTTAGCATTTGCCTTGTAAATAATTTGCTAAATAAAACAACAGTAATTATGCTGCCGGCCGGGTGCAGGTGGACAAAGATTGATATATTCTTCCTTGTTTTCAAAGAGTGTACTATGCACAAACGATATATTATCAATCACAGGCTCCAACAGTAGTTCAGTATAGGAAGGGCTTTGCCCAGTGAGTAGTTCTTCCTAGAGGCAGCTCTCCAGTGTACAGCAACACAACAGCACAGGCATTATAAATAAACACTGGCTTCTTAAGTTCACTGTCTTTATTCTCCAAATACCCAACAAACATTGAACTATTGGGGCAATAATGGCCCAATCCTGGTTTTCCTGTACATCAAGCATTGGTCCCATACTTCTAGATTCTACTGTCAGTAATTGCCCAATGTAAATCCATTACTCGTTTGCACCCCGGCCCATTAACGCCCATGCATCAATCTGATTATGGACCAATTATTGTCTTCCATTATAGTTCCAATATCCGATATAAATAAGATTTAAATTCATGCTTTAATTTTTCATGGAGCTCACCCAGATTTAATTAATTTCCCGAGACCGTAGGATGTTAAGCCAAGCTCTCCTTATTTCCTGCACTGGTGTCAAACCATGTCTGAAGTGAGAGATTATTAATTACTTATGTAGCCGGATTTCGAACCTACATCCATAGAACTCACACGCCAACACGATGCCCACTGCGCCACCAGGAATCGTTAGTTATGTGTGATATGTTTGATAATGTTATAGACCTAATTATATATATATATATATATATATATATATATATATATATATATATATATATATATATATATATATATATATATATATATATTAATAACAGAGCAGAGGAAGGAAAAAATGAATTAAAAAAAAATCCATGCACCAGATTACTGGTGTTCTCTGTTCATAAAATATCTGTAACAGTTAGACTTGAACAGCAGTAGGTTGAAGTGTGGAGGGAAACAACTCTGGGGAAGCGAGTTCCAGAGAGATGCAGTTCGGGAAATGAAAGAATTCTGATAGGCAGAAGTTCTGCAGTATGGCTGAGTGACATTCCAGTCATGAGTGCTGCCAGCTGCCCGTGTAGGTTGAGGGAAGGCATGGAAAGGTGGCACCATGGACGCAACTTCGTTCGAGCATTTGCTGTAGAAATATCTGTAAAATAGTGCAAGGGAGGCAACATTCCTTCTTATTTATAGGGGAGGTAGTTTATTAGTAATAGCAGGGTTATTAATAATTCTAACAGCTTTCTTCGCAATTTTGTCTACTTGTTTTAATGTAACCTCTCCACATCCACTCCACAAGGGTGAGCAGTATTCAAGCTGAGAGTGCACATGACTCATAAATTATAACTAACTGCTCATCAGTGAAAAAGTTACGGACTCTGTACAATAATCTAAGTTTCTTTGAGGCGGTTCTAGCAAGAGATCTAACATGAGAGGTCCAGCTGAGGGCATTGTTCAGTGAGACGCTGAGAATTTCAATACTTTTGGAAATGGGAATATTTGTAGCACTGAAGGTAATATACGAGTCTGGCAATACCTATCTATTAGTAAATTGTATATATATAGTTTTACTAGCATTAAATGAGACAAGGTTATTTTGTCCCCATTCACTGATCGTGGATAAGTCTTGATTTAAAGAGATGGCTGTACTGAGGTGAGAGTTAGAGATATTGGACTTTGTAAATGGATGTCTGAGTATGAATCAACTATGAAATGTTGAGTCATCTGCATATGAATGGATGGGATTGTGGGTGGCAGAAAAGAGATCATTAATATGAATGAGGAACAGGGTTGGTGCCAGAACTCATCCCTGCGGCACGCTGGCGTTAACTGAGTGGAAAGTGGAATATACATCATCTACGCTTCCTCTTATATTTCTATTGCTGAGATATGAGGAAATCAAAGGAACAAAAGAGTTTAGTCCATAGCAAGGGAGTTTGTACAACAGGGAACGGTGCCACACTCTGTCGAAAGCTTTAGAAATATCCAGGGCTACTGCATGAGTTTCACCATGTAGGTCAACTGATTGATGGATTGTATGAGTCAGGAAATTGAGTATGTCAATGGTGGATCTTTCTTGGCAAAAGCCATACTGTCTATCACTAATCAAGTTGTTGAATTCAAGATGTTTAACTATGTGCTTATTAATTACCGTTTCAAAAACCTTATCAAGAGAAGATGTGACAGCTATTGGTCTGTAATCAGAGGGGTCAGAGGAGGTTCCATTCTTTGGAATTGGGTGGATATTGGCTTCTTTCCATGAATTAGGGAATGAAGAAGTACGTATGCATAGTCTGAATAATTTTGCAGGAACAGAGGCAAGTTTTAGGGAACACTTTTTCAAAACAATTGGCGGAATTCCATCTGGGCCTGGAGCTTTGTTGGTAGGTAAAATATCTAGGATGGATTTCACGTACCTTGTCTGAATTTTAAGTGGAACAATGTCGGGAAACTCAAGTTCGAAGGCTGGGATATTCTGGCTGGCTTCCTCTAAGGTATATATATATATATATATATATATATATATATATATATATATATATATATATATATATATATATCATCTCATCTCACCAGCCGTTTGAGTGTCCACTGCAGTACCGGCCTATCCCAACCGAAGTCGGGACGATACAGCCAATGTATCTCTACCAAGTGGCTTAGGCTGTCTGGTAGAGATTGTATGTAGGGTGAGAAGTACTTGTAAGTGTAATTGTTGTGTTGGAGTGGCTTTGGATGCGTGTGTAGTCTGTGAACCAAGTGTAATCGGTCCGTGCAAGCCGACTGGGTGCAAGCTTACTTTATAGTAAGCAACACTGGTCCAACCACAGCACCCCTGGTGTCCGCCAATGCAGTACGTGACCGGGTGAACACTCCCAAAGGTTATTACCCTGGCAGGGCCCAAACCCTGGCTCACCCGTGTACGAAACGCACACTCTACCATTGTACCACAGAGGCTCCATATATATATATATATATCTATCTATATATATATATATATATATATATATATATATATATATATATATATATATATATATATATTATATATATATATATATATATGTGGAGCCTCTGTGGTACAGTGGTCGAGTATGCATTTCGCACGCTGGTGAGCGCGGGTTCGCCTCCAGCCAGAGTTGTAAAAACTTTGGGAAACTTTCACCTAATCACTTGCTACTTTGGCGGACACAAGGGGTGCTGTGGTTGAACCAGTGTCGCATACTAGTATGCATGCACCCAATCGGCTTAAGGCGTGTCGATTACACTTGGTTCACAGACTACACACACATCCAAAGCCACTACAACACTACAATTACACTCACAAGCACTTCTCACCCTACATACAGTCTCTACCAAAAAGCCTAAGCCACTGGGTAGAGATACATTGGCTATATCGTCCCTGCTTCGGTAGGGATAGGCCGGTCCTGCAGTGGACCTCAACGGCTGATGATATATATATATATATATATATATATATATATATATATATGTTTTTACGCTCCTCTCTGGTTCTGAGGAGTGTAAATTAAATTCCTCATTAACATAGCCTGCCTTTTAGTTTTTTTAGTTTTTTTTCACTTAGCTCAATGGCAGTATAAGACAATAATGGCGTTCGAACTACATCCTGTCTCTCTTCGATCGTGACTGTCAGCATATTCTAATGCATTAGATTCTGTTGTAACGCATTATTCAAGAGAGAAAGATGCCAATTTAAGCAGAAACAGCATAGCAGAAACTATTATCCTTATAACTGATGCAAACAGTTCCATAAAATATTAATAAAATACATACTTTATTTGCTTTTGGAATATTCTGCCATTCCAAATGTTGACATTTTGTTCCTATATGTGAGAAAATAGTCTGAATGGTATTTAACTTTATGCATGATACTGGGTACTGATGGTAACTTTACAAGATTAATAATACAATATTTATATCAAATAAGCATATAGTTTTTAATATACAGTCGCTGAACAAAAATAAAAACAGGAAATATCTCCATTCAAGCCCATAAGAGTCAGATGTTATGGTGGTCAAGTGGATACAAGAATGATTGGCTAATGTGATGATGCAGGTTCGAATCCCAGGCAGTGTAATTTTTATATATTTTTTAAGAAGCCGTCTTTATGCTTATATTACACGAGTGTGTATACAAGTTAGCCACATCCATTGCTTTTGGTGTTTGGTTCTCACTGCTGCCTGATATTGATTATCATATATTGTGCCAATAAGGATCCAATTCCTTAAAATCCATTATCTTGAAGCATGTATTGCGCCAATATGGAACCAGATCATGCATGCCAATACTCTGATAATGTAAATCGTACATTGAGCCGATACAAATCCATTTTCTGCATTCCATAATCCGTTATAAACATAATGAATCCGATATTTTCCAGTATCGGTCCGTTAAGGATATGTTTGTGGGGTAATTACACTTAATGCCTCCCAACTACACCTTACAATTTTCACAAGTACCAGAGATATTCAGTTTTCACTAACTGCAATGACACTCAATGTTTGCCAACAACACTTCACTGTTTTCAAAAGTACCAAAGATACACAAACTTAACTAACTTCACTGACACTGAATTACACTCAGATTGAACTGAAAACTGACTGAAGCTGCACTAGTCTCTTCTCCATCCTTATATAAGCATGTATTATACTCGAACCTTCGAGTACATTCTCGACAGGCAACAGTTGCCACCTTGGGGACATCTATAACATGCCATGTTTTACTTACACTGCATGACACTCTAAACTCTTTACCATGCAAACTGATATAAAATTACATAATTTACCAATCTCATAAATAAAACATTATAGAGAAAAAAGAGAACAAAAATTAATGTACAACTTACAAAATAACAACGCTCACAAACAGCAGACTAACTGGCAACTCTGACTCGTAACGGAACTACGAGAAACATCAGGAATTATCCAGCACAAACTAACTAGCAAATCCCGCTTCTCAACACTGCCCCCTCCCTAATCCTGTTGTCATCCTGACAAAAACTAGACAATGTATACAAACATAATCCTTAACCCTAGATAGGTAATGTGGGGTATCAGAAACCCCAGTCCCCCAATTTTTTTTTTTTTTAATATGAGCATAATGTCTACAGATCTGTCCATCTCATTACCTTCCTGCCTAGTGATGCTCTTCATGGGGATGATGGGGTCAAAGCTGTAACTGGCTCTGATTTTGCTCTATAGAGCCACAGGGGTATGTCATACCCCATGTTACCTATAATGTAACCAAAATTAAGCCCTCTTGTGATTTTTTTATTGTAATTTGCTCTCTCTCTCCTTTTTGTATACAGAAGGTCCCAACATCGGGCTACTGCAGGCCACCCAAGGAATCATGATATTACTTTTCAGTTTTGCAAAAGTTAATTTTAAATTTGTATACCTAAAATTTACTCATTTTTGTATAAACTTTAAAAAATATATTTTTTCAATTAAACTTTATTTTTTCTGGCCGTACTTAATGATAATGGGTTGAATTATTTGTGTACTGAAGCATTTTGAAATATCTCAAACGGAAGTATTTTTGTTTTTGTTTTTTTTTTCCGTGGGGTATGTCATACCCCACGTTACCTAATATAGTAACAAAAAAATGGTTACCTATCCACGGTTAATTCAAAACAAACAGTTATACACAAAATAATCCTTCAACTTATCAGGTCTTCTCCTATGCCACTTCCGACAACGTCCTTGCTCCTCCACACAGTCCACTCCTGGAAGGTCTTGGGCGTCTTCCTGATTCCCTTCTTCCCTAGTGAAACTGTCACCATCCTCTTGTACGTCAGCTTGTTGGTCCTTCTAAACATCCTCAGCTGCAGGAGACCATGATTCCTTAGAGACATCCTAGCTGTATTGTCCTGGCCCATGGTACTGCCACAAACAATTCACGTGTACTACCTTTGGCTGAGACTTCCTGCCTCCCCAAATCTGGTACGTTACCTCTGATAGGCTGTCCTATCTAGCTTTCTATAGCCTAACGCCCTAATCACGTAATGGGTGGCCGCAGACAAAACACCTCCAAGTCACTCTGACATCCACCATTTGACTGACCTCCCCCCAACTCACTCCCCCGTCCATCATATACCTCTCAACTTCATCTCTCCACCTCATCCTTGATCTTCCCCTCCCTCTCCTTCCCTCCACTTCACCCACATACACCTTCTTAGTCAGACTTTCATTCTCCATTCTCTCCACATGTCCAAACCACCTCAGTGTATTTCTTCCAGTTTTCTCAACCACATCCACATCCACCCCACAACGGTCCTTCACTTCTTCATTCGTCAACCTGTCCCTTCATGTCACTCCACATGCTCCTCTCAAGTAACTTCTTTCCACTACTCTCACTCTTGACTTGTTCCCCTCTAGCAAGGTCCATGCCTCTCTTTCATACGTCATGGTAGGGATCACAATACTATCATGCAGTGACTTCTTAACTTCCATACTCACCTCCATATTTCTCATCACTGCTTTCAGTGAACCAACAACCTTCCCTCCACGCTGTACCCTTTCAAGCACTTGATCCCCAAATGTTCCATCCTTCCTCATCATACTACCCAAGTACTTGAATGCACTCACATTCACCATATCCTCACCATCCAACTTCACTGTACATTCTGTGACTTGATTCCTCTCAAACACCATAACTTTATTCTTGTTTACATTTCCTTTCAGATTCCTCTTCCTACACACTGTCCCAAATTCATTCATCAAACCTTACAACTCCCATTCATCTTCACTCAAGAATAGTGTATCATCAGCAAACAGCAACACCGGAATCTTCCACAACTCACCCTCATTCATTAGAGCCACCCGCACATCTACTGCCCTACTTTGCATCTCCTTTACAACCTCATCCATGTATATATATTAAACAGCCATGGAGGCATCACACATCCCTGTTTCAGTCCCAAATTTAGATCAAAGAACTCACCCAGCTCACTATCCACTCGCACCGCACCCCTAGCTCCTTCGTACAGACTCTTTATAGCACTCAACAGTTTCCCCTCCACTCCATATATTCTTAATACCTTTCACATACCTTGCCTATCTGTTCTGTCATAAGCTTTCTCCAAGTCCATAAAGGCAGCATACACTTTCATTTCCTTCTCTAGGTACTTTTCCACTAAGCATCTTAGAACAAATATCTGATCTACACACCCGTTTCCCTTCCTAAATCCTCCTTGTTCTCCAACTAGCTCTTCTGTTATATGCCTAACCCTGCCAATGAGTATAGTACCATGTATTTTTCCAATCACACTAAGAAGGCAAATACCCCTATGGTTGCCACATACTTCTCTCTCCCCTTTTCCATTGTATAAGGTAACAGTTATACCTGATTGCCAGTCCTCTGGAACCCTTACCTCTTCCCAAGCCAGTCTACACAACTTCCATATCCACTCCACTACAATCTCGCCCCCATACTTCAGCATTTCACCACACACTCCATCACTTCTTGGGGTCTTTCCCATCTTGATCTTCTTCATTTCTTCAGTTACTGTACTACCACCCTACTGATTTCTTCCTCCTGCCTCTCATCTCTTCTTCTCCCAGTCATTCCCCAGCCACTTATACTTGCACTCCCCTCACTCTCTACATTCAACAAATCCTCAAAGTACTCCTCCTTCCATCTCATTTTCTCTCTCTCCTCCACCAACAATCTATTATCCTTATCTTTCACTCCCCTACTATTTCCCACACTGTCTTACATTCTTTACCTCCTTCCAAAACAATTTTTTATGCTCCCTCCATTTCACACTCAGATTCCTACCAAACTCATCATCCACACCTTTCTTACATTTCTTCACCACTCAGTTCACCTCCCCTCTCCTGCTCACATATACCTCTCTCTTCTCTCTCTCTCATCTTCTCCGCTACTTCTATTTGCTAGTCATTCACTATATGCCTTCTTTTGTTCCACAGCTCATTTAACCTCATCATTCCATCATGCTGTCCCTTGCACACCCCTGCATCTCCTCCTCACCCCACAAAACCACCTCACACGCTGCACCTATCTCTTCCATGAATGTCTTACATACATCTTCCACCCTTTCCATTTGTTCTAACTCATATCTTCCCAATCTTTCATCCACTATGCTCTTATACTCTGCCATTTTCTCACAACAGTATCTTGCAACTTCTCCACTCTTCTCACAGGAGCTGTGTCCTCCTGTCTTCCCCTTCGTCTCTTCACCCATTTTCTTTGCAGCGTTACCTTGGCCATCATTAAGTGATGGTCCAAGATTCCATTCTCCTACTCTCTCCACACTCTTGCATCCAACACTTGTCTTCTTATTCGCTCATCCACACACACGTAATCTACCGTTGCCTTTCGTTCAACAAGTTCACCGTCCATCCTCCTCATGACTCTCCATGTATACCTGTGGATCATCTTATGCCCAAAGAAGGTGTTGGCTATTGCCAACCACTTACCAGCACAGATGTCCACCAAAGCACTACCATTCCCATCTACTTCAGCTGGCACACCCCACTGACCAACCAGTCTAATCACTCGTACATTCCCAACGTTGCCATTCATGTTTCTAATCAAAAACACTCTCTCACTTCTCTCAAACTTGTCCATCCATGCTGCTACATTTACCCAAAACTCATCTTTCACTCTTGCCACTCAGTCCTCTGTCAGCCCATATGCACATACAATCGCCCAAGCTTGTATACCTACTTTCAGCCTCACCCATACAATCCTTGCACCCACTGTTCCATACTCTCTTATATTCTCCTTCCACTTTTATCATCAGTCATAACCCCTCTCTTGCCCTATCATTCCCATTAACTCATGCACGTACAGTATTCCTAAACTGCATTCCCATTTTCTCACCCATTCACCTCCCCATTTAGTTTCAGTCAATCCACATACATCTGCTCTTACATCCTCAAGCACCTGGACAATCTTTCTCTCTTTCACTTCCTTATTCACTCCTCTCACATTCTATGTCCCCACCTTTACCATGTTCTTTGTCCGTTCCTTAGTCATCAACGTATGATCCGGTTTGGTCTGAGGCACTTTATTCGCTTGTTTAGTTAGTTCTTTTTATAGGGTGGGGCACTAACCCACCATCAGTACAGTGTAAAGCCCGCCCCACAGGCTCTGCAGCTTCGGTGACTGTCTCTTCTTCCGCTGACGATTGTGTAACCAATCTTTGTCACCATCCTTGAAGCTCACTTCACTTGCCTTGGCACCATACTTGCACTTCATCACTTCATCTGAAAACTTAAGGGCTCCTCGCACTTGATGATGTACCTCAGCCAGCCTTTCCTGAAGATATTTCGCATAGTGTGAGGTGTCTGTAGGCAGCTCTTCACCAGGTGGTCTTCCCATTAATAAGTCAATGGGTAACCATAACTCGTGGCCCAACATCAGTTTTGCAGGGGCGTGGTCGAAGGACTCATGGGATAAAGACCGATATGCAAACAACATTGCAGGGAACTTCTGGTCCCATTCCAATTGTCTCTCTATGCAGTACTTGGCCAGTTCTTGTCCCAGGGTTCAGTTGAATTTCTCAACCATCCCATCTGACTGTGGCCTTAGTGGTGTCGTCCAGGTCTTAATCTCCACTAACTTGCAGCACCAACAGAACACAGCAGACTAGAAGTTTCCACCCTGGTCAGAATGTAGCTCTTGTAGCAATCCAAAATGACAGAAAAACTGGTCAACCAACACCTGAGCAACAGTCACAGCCTCTTGATAAAGGATGGCCTAGGCTTCTGGCCACTTTGTGAAGCAGTCCATGGTGACACAAATAATCATATTGGTGTCACGGGGCAGGGGGGTGAATTTAAGAATAAAATGCTTGATATTGCTCGAAAGTACAGACAAGGAATTGACTTGTGAAAATCAAGTAGTAAGCTTTACTTTATTTCGACTTACTTCGCCGATTCTCTAAGGACGAGAATTTTATAAGCTTTCTCAACAGTACACAGCAGACACTAATCACTCACGAATGCTAATTGTTAGTACTGTTAGCCTCTTGAGAAAGTGACTCCACCCCTGACAATCAATAACTAATAATAATAATGATGGACAAGTTCTTGCCAGTGCTTAACTCCTGGCTGGCACAATGGATTTTAGTTTGATACAAAAGAACTGGCCTAAATACCAGTTATGAATAATGTAAGGAGTTTGTGCAAACTAGGAGCGGCAAACTAAAGTAAGCTTAATGTGAAAAAATAATACACGATTCTGATTAAATTAAGCTCAGAGAAAAGACCTGTAAATTTATTGATTTCAATAAAATAAATATACGTTACATGAGTCTCAAAATGAACTCAAAAGAGGAATTCACAGTCACAGAGGGACTCATGAATTCATATAACAAAGGAAATACACTCACTCACTCATTCAAAAGCTAATCAGGCTTAAACCTATAAAAACGAACGGAAATTCTCGTCAGTGTAGGGAATGGAGCTGAAGCTATGAAAGACTGGGCGTCTGAGTGTTGAACACCAAGCACTGTTATTCGGTGCTAAGCTCACTTTGCCAATCACCGTCTAGGTGGAGATTCAGGAAATCGCCGTACAAGGGACACGCTCCTCTCTATGCTAGGCACAAATGATCCTACTCTCGAGGCGGTCCAAACCTGACTAAGTTCAAGCTGGGAAGGGGGGTAAGAGATGGCAGTGTTCGCCAGAAGTAGGCATGGCCTAACTTCTACTGTCAGCGGAAAGAGAGCGAACGATATACACACGCAATAAAATCACTCAGTAAAGGCACTAACGTCGTGCATAAGAATGGTCACTTATGAAACAGTGACAGATGTTCTGAAAAACCATCCCGATCGAAGTGCATACGAGGACGGTTGAACTTATTGATACCCAGTGGGATTCCACAAGAGTTCATGGTTTTCTCACCAAAGTACAATGTCACGAATTTGAATAAATACACAATCACGTCAATTTGTGACATTATGTATAAATACACAATCGCGCGAATTCGTGACATTATGCCCAAGCAAAATCAAATTTTTCTTCAGAAAAATTTTACGATATACATACATATAAATCCTAACTCAATCACACAAGATTCACACTGTGGTGTGTGTGCTGTCGCCAATGAGCGTAAAAACCTCTTATTTAAGTTAATAGAAACACGCTTGAGGAAAAAAAAACTCCCTGACGATGGTGAAAAATCCTGTACTCAGGTCAAGCTGAGCGAAAAGTTCGCTACATTTACATTAACAACTAATTGTTATGTAGCGTGATGTATGTAATACACGGTGGAGGTGTGGCAGTTGTAGTGTAACTGTACCTATGTGTAAAATGATATGATACAAATTAATAGTAAATGGAGACGATGAGGCAGAAGAGAAGAGAAGGCAGCATGCGGCTGAAATGATCAGCTGATCTGCACGACAAAACTGCTACACCCGCCAGCTGCACCTGTGAAATCAATCAAGGAAGCATCAAAAGTGTCAGTGTGACAAACAATTTTTATTAAATTACAATTTTTCTCTCTGCTTAGTAGTCAGTACATATGCTACAAAAAGTACACTATTATTTTCTTAATGGGTACATTATTAACCTGTAAACCGCGACAATGCCCAGTTGGTCACTCAGCAGGCGACATCGACTATGCCCGATTGGGTCGCTACCTGTCTTGTCAAAGTGAGATAAATATTTGGCCGGTGACACCTGGCAACACAAAGCGCTTAGTCCAAGTATATTATGGGTCTTAATCTGTTTATGACGCACATGACTGGTTATCACATGTTAGGACCATCAATAGACAGGTGGTGAACTGTCCAAGAGCGCTGGTCCCCTCATCCCTCATTAACCTCTTTCTTTTTTCCTGCCTCCTCTGTATGGCTATGCCTTGTAAAATATGTTTGCATGTGTATATGTGCAAGTTGGCTGCTCATGTATTTCGTATTGCAAAGCATATTGCTGCATGGACCTCTCCCAGGCACCGTGTGAGGCCCATTGCAACCAGTTCATCGCCTGGACGGTAGTGAATAATTCCTCCTAGGAATGACCTATATCTTTTAAACATCCCACCAACATGTACATAAACGTATCATGTTTTGCATTTTTTTTTTTTTTTCTGAGAAGTTGGTGTTTCTCCATCACTATGACAATCGTTTTGTTAGCACATCTGGTGATAAGACTACATAATCTCCACCCTCATATAAACTTACAATCGTGGCAACGGCCTCTCCCAACCTCCCCAACCCTATCATAAACAAATACAGAAGCAAACATTTCCACACGAGACAGACAAAGGAGAGTGATGACAGATGTGAAGACCATCACGCCTTGATAGAAAACCACCTGTTTATGGGTGGTCCTGACATGCAATAACCAGTCATGTGAATCATAGACAATTTAAGACCCACAATATACTTCTAGCAAGGTATTTGTTATATTACATAAGTGGTGGACATCGTTTTTATTTTTGCTTTGTAATAATAACGGCTTGAGCCACTTCTGTAACTGCATGGTTACTAGACTTATTTAACGAGTCTAGGAAGCTGACAGTGTCTGCATCATGTATGGACTGTCTATTCCACACACACCAGTCGAGTCAGGATAAAGCTTAGGTTAAGATGACAGGTTTGCCTCAATTTAGGTGCAGGTTAACCATAACTATAGTCTACGTAATATGTTTTTTTTTTTTTTTTTGTACAGTTTACCTCACTGAAGGTGTAGGTTACTCAAAAAAAAAAAATGCACAGCTATTATTGCTCATTATAACCCGCCAGTGAGGTAAAGTGGAAAACAAAGAGAAATGAACGTCACTCTTGTTATGTTGACTTGAGGTTGAGGGAAACCTGCCAAGTGTAAATGTAGGTGAATTTCAGCCACTATTTCCTGTACAGTAGTACGATACTTGGGCGAGGCAACATTTGTTTACGATAAACGTATAACTGTGTACGATGTATCTGCCCATCTGAGAGATATTTACTGTTGGTAATGAGTGGAATAAAATATAATATTTTATAACGGACAAAATAAAATATTGTTGGTATAACAGGTTGTCTGAATGCTGGCCGTTTGTCGACACTGAAAGTATCATACGGTATAGTAGTAACAAGTATCATATGCCCCAGCTTCAAAACCTAAAACTTATTTCAGTATACTGCTAGTAATCATAATATTAACTCACCTACTGCTGCTGCTGCAATATCCACCACGCATACAAATATTGTTACCGAACATTGTTTTTTGTTACTGTAATCCATCTATCACAATTGTAACCTTATTAACATCTGGTGATTAAGTTACGTAATCTGCAGCCAGATAAAAACTTCCTTTCGTCGCATTTCCCTCTCCCAACATCCCTGCCTCCCTCATAAACATTACTGTGCGCCATCTGTTGGGTGAAAATGGCAGTTCTTTCAGATGCTTCATTTTTCGATCCTCAGGTGTTTCGGATTCACACAGTGGCTGGTTAGGGGAACGAACTTTTGTTCGTGATAGTACAAGGTTTATTACAGAATCTCTCAGCAGACAAAGCTACTGGTCCAGATGAAATTCCTTTAATAGTACTTAAAAATTGCTCCTCAGTATTGGATCCTGTCTTGGCAAAATTTTTCTGCTTATGCATCCGTACCTCAAGTTTTCCAGCCTCTTGGAAAGAAGCAAATATCCATCCTGTTCCTAAAAAGGGGGCAACTTCTGATCCATCAGACTATAGACCAATTGCAATAACTTCCATTCTTCGGTAAAGATTTTGAGACAATAATTAACAAACACATAATCAAGCATCTAGAAATCAATAAATTGATCAAAGATTGGCAGTATGGATTTAGACAAGAACGTTCAACTGTTGACATTCTTTGCCTTCTTACGCATCAGATTAACAAAACAATAGACCAACACGGTGAAACACACACAATAGCACTTGAGATATCAAAAGCATTTGACAGAGTATGGCACCGGGCCTTATTGTCTAAGATGTCACACTATGGCCTTGCATCACTGGTTCCTCTAATTTCTTCTTACCTTCATAATAGAAAAATACGGGTCATTGTAGATGGTATGTATTCTCAGTTTCATTCCATAAATGCTGAAGTACCTCAGGGATCAGTTTTGGCCCCAACCCTCTTTCTCATTCATATAAATGACCTCCTATCTGTCACTCACAACCCAATACACTCTTATGCTGATGACTCGACCCTTCAAAGTTCTTTCACATTTAGTACTTCCTTTACACAATTTGATATTATTAATTCCCACATAAACACAGCAGTTTCTCTGAACCAGGACCTTTCTAAAATTAATCAACGGAGACAAACAAATCTGGTCTCATTTAATGCTCAGAAAACTAAATACATTAATTTCTCCAACAGAAAGAATCCCAAAGACTCACATCATTTTTAATGATGTCAGTATTCCCATATCCACTACAGTTGATATCCTAGGTGTTACTCTAAACTCCAACCTCAGCTGGACAGCTTATGTTAAATCCCTTGCTAAAAATGCTTCCAAAAAATTTGGATTTATGTACAGAGTTCGTGAGTTCTCCACTGACGAGCAGATTGCCACAATATATAAAAGTCATGTGCGTTCTCAGATCGAATACTGTTCGCCACTGTGGAGTGGACATGGAACGGTTGCATTGAGGTAGTTGGAGAAAATTCAAAACAAAGCCATTAGATTAATCAATAATCCTGTCATCACGCAAGACCTTCCTCCATTATCAGTACGTAGAGATGTTGCTTCTTTAGCATTATTTTATAGATATTTTTACCTGGTGGAGGGAAAGTTAAGAGTAGGTAGGAGATGGGTGAGAGCTAGGAGAGTTAGGTGTGGCAGGGAGGCTTTGAAAATGAGTGAGTTGGATAATAGAGAGAAAATGATAGAGTATCAGGAGAAATTGAAAGATGAGTGGAATGCAGTGAAAGATCAGAAAAATGGCAGTGTGGAGGAGGAATGGCAGTTGTTTAAGAGTGCTGTGGTGTGGCATGTGGAAGAGGTGTGTGGTGTGAGACGAGTGGATGGTGGTGTAAGAAAAGGATGTGAATGGTGGTGTGAGAAAGTAAGTATGGCTGTGGCTGAGAAGAGACGTTCATATAAAGTGTGCCTGCAGAGGAAGGATGAGGTGTCATATGATAGGTATAAGGAAAAGAGGAATAGGGCGAGAAGGGCTGTGCGTAATGCTAAAGTGGCAGCAGATGAGAGTTGGGGTAGGCGGTTGATTGAGAATTTTCAACAGAATAAGAAAATTTTTTGGAAGGAGGTGAGAAGGGTGCAAAAGCGAGAGTCTGGGAAGGAAGAACGAGTAAAAGCAGAGGATGGAAGGATGTTAATTGAGATGGATGCACTAAGGAAGAGATGGGCAGAGTATTTGAAAGATTGTTAAATGTAGAGGAGGAAAGAGAGGCTGAGATTGTGGCAGATGGAAGGGTGCAAGGAATAAATGTGTTGGGAGAGTTGAATGATTCTTTGATCACGAAGGAGGAAGTGCAGGAGGCAGTAAAGGTGATGGAAACAGGGAAAGCTGCAGGTATGGATGGGTGTGCTGTGGAATGCCTGAAAGGTGGTGTGGCTATTGTTGAGTGGTTAGTAAGATTATTGAATGTGTGCTTTGTGAAAGATATAGTGCCAGTTGACCGGGCAAGTGATTGTGTGGTCTCGTTGTATAAAGGCAAGGGTGATGAGTATGAATGTACTACCTTTAGGGGTATAAGTCTGTTGAGTGTTGTAGGTAAGGTGTATGGTAGTGTTAATTAAGAGAGTTAGAGAGGGTACAGAGAGAGTGATTGGTGAGGAGCAGTGTGGCTTTAGGAGAGGGAGGGGATGTGTGGACCTGGTGTTTGCTGTGAGTCAAGTGTGTGACAAGTATCTAGCAAAAGGCAAGGATGTGTTTTGGGCGTTCATGGATTTAGAGAAGGCGTATGATAGAACTGATAGGGGGGCTTTGTGGACTGATTTAAGATTGTATGGACTTGTTGGTAGGTTACTAAAAGGGGTGAAAAGTTTTTATGTAAGTAGTAGAGCGTGTGTAAGAGTGGGAAATACTGTGAGTGATTGATTTCCCATGAGAGTAGGGCTGCGACAGGGATGTGTGATGTCGCCTTGGTTGCTAAATATTTATATGGATGGTGTTGTAACGGAGGTGAATGCAAGAGTTTTAGGTGGAGGTCTGAGTCTGGTGAATGTTGATGGTAGAGAGTGGAATCTGAAGCAGCTACTGTTTGCAGATGATACTGCACTGGTGGGTGGCAGACTCAGAGGAGAGATTGAGACAGTTAGTAGAGGAGTTTGGAAGGGTGAGTGAAAGGAGGAAATTGAAAGTAAATGAGAATGAGAGTAAAGTGATGAAGTGTACGAGGTCGGTAGATGGTAGGAGGATGAATAAAGTTTTGAATGGTGAGTTACTTGAGGAGGTAGAGTGTTTTAAGTATTTAGGGTCACATGTTGCTGTGGATGGAAAAATAGATGCAGAAATGAAGTTTAGAATGAATGAAATAGGAAAGGTGCTGGGAGGAATGAAAAAAGTTTTTAGATGTCGTTTGTTTAGAATGGATGTAAAGGCTGTATGAGGGTGTTGTGGTACCGACTGCATTATACGGGGCTGAAACATGGAATATGGGTGTAGTAGAGAGGAACAGTTTGAATGTAATGGAGATGAGGTGTCTGAGGCGTATATGTGGGGTGACGCATATGGATCGAGTGAGAAATTATGAAGTGCGAAGGAGAACTGGAGTTGTTCGGGAGATGGCTGATCGAGTTGAGCAGAGGGTGTTGCGATGGTTTGGGCATATGGAGAGAATAGATAATGAGTGATTGGTGAAAAAGATAACTAGATCTGATGTGAGAGGTGTAAGGCTAAGAGGAAGACCACGAATAGGATGGATGGACAGTGTGAAGAGAGAGTTGGATGCAAGAGGGATGTCTGTTGAGCAAGGAAGAGGGGCTGTGCATGACTGAAATAAATGGAGAGAAATTGTTAATAAATAAATGATGACGCAGCCCTGAGGGGATATTCTCCTGCATTTGGTCTGATCAGCTGATCAGGTCAAGGGCAGATAAGGAGATGGGTCTATTATGACGTGGCAGGAGTAAACCAGCTCTGCTGTCGGGCCCTGCTGCAGATGTCACTGATTGCACTGTGCAGTTGACCTTCGTGTGATGTGGTGCGGTGAGGATCTGTCCGTTCTCTTCTTTGGGGCTAAGTTGCGAATGAATGTGTTTGAGTGGATGAGTAAATTGGGAGGGTGTTGTCCTGTCTCGGCTACCTCCCTTTCCTTTGGGGGAAGCAGCCTAGGTATATAGATAGATGGATTTTACCATAAATGCTCTGACGAACTGGCTTCAATTGTGCCTCCCCTTCACATTTTCTCCCGAAATACTTGGCCAGCTGGGAGCGCCCATGAATTCACACTTCCTTCCCCGCAGTGCTATATATATATATATATATATATGGAGCCTCAGTGGTACAGTGGTAGAGTGTGCGTTTCGTACACGGGTGAACCAGGGTTTGCGCCCCGCCAGGGTAATGAACTTTGGGAGTGTTCACCCGGCCACGTACTGCATTGGCGGACACAAGGGGTGCTGTGGTTGAACCAGTGTCGCTTACTATAAAGTATGCTTGCACCCAGTCGGCATGCGCGGGCTGATTACACTTGGTTCACAGACTACAGACACATCCAAAGCCACTCCAACACAACAATTACACTTACAAGCACTTCTCACCCTACAAATAATCTCTACCTGACAGCCTAAGCCACTTGGTAGAGATACATTGACTGTATCGTCCCGACTTCGGCCGGGATAGGCCGATCCTGCAATGGATACTCAATCCGCTTTTTATATATATATATATATATATATATATATATATATATATGTGTGTGTGTGTGTGTGTGTGTATATATATATATATATATATATATATATATATATATATATATATATACATATATATATATATTTATATATATATATATATGTGTGTATATGTATATATATATATGTGTGTGTGTATATGTATATATATATGTGTGTGTGTATATGTATATATATATATATGTGTGTGTGTATATGTATATATATATATATATGTGTGTGTGTATATGTATATATATATATGTGTGTGTGTATATGTATATATATATATATATATATATATATATATATATATATATATATATATATATACATATATATATAAATATATATATATATATATATATATATATATATATATATATATATATATATATATATATATATATATATATATATATATATATATATATATATATATATATATATATATATATATATATATATATATATATATATATATATATATATATATATATATGTTTAATAATGTTTAATAATATTCAGCTTAATTCTGCATCATCCTTGAACATGCTTGGGGTTTCATTTACTCGGGACTTATCTTGGAGAGATCATATTACATCTCTTGTAAAATCTGCTTCCGAGAGATTGGGTGTGCTATGCCGACTCCGCTCTTTCTTTACCCCTGCACAATTGTTGACTCTATACAGGGGTTTTATCCGCCCCTGTGTGGAGTACAACTCTCATGTGTGGGG
This sequence comes from Coenobita brevimanus, assembly GCF_032717465.1. Taxonomy (NCBI): domain Eukaryota; kingdom Metazoa; phylum Arthropoda; class Malacostraca; order Decapoda; family Coenobitidae; genus Coenobita; species Coenobita brevimanus. The sequence goes on from NC_137009.1 coordinate 3,996,296, forward strand.
AGGCTCCCCACATACAGCTTTTCTCAATAGGGTGGAGTCAAAGGCTTTTCGTCTCATTAACTCTCCTCCTCTTACTGACTCCCTTCAACCTCTGTCTCTCCGCCGCACTGTTGCATCTTTATCTCTTTTTCTATCGCTACTTTAATGGTCACTGCTCCTCTGAACTGTCTGCTTGCATTCCTCCACCTCTACGACGGGCGCGTAGCACCCGTCTGGCAGCAAACTCTCATCCCTTTTCTGTCCAACTCTCTAATGCAAGAGTTAACCGTTACTCCCAGTCTTTCATTTATGCAACAGGTCAGCTCTGGAACTGTCTCCCTCTATCTGTATTTCCTGCTGCCTATGATCTCCAGTCTTTCAAACGCAGTGTGTCCAGGCATCTCAAAATGATCGGATCTTGAATTTGGCTCTCTATTGTATTTTGTTTTTCTCTTGGAGGGAATTGTTACTGCGGGCTCATGGCCTTTGGTTCCTTCTTCCTCGCATAAAAAAAAATATATATATATGTTTGTGGTATGCAAGATCAAGCTTAGAGGAGTGAGGTGGATCAGGAGAGAGAGGAGTAGTCAGGGAGAAAGACTGAAAGTTGAGATGCTGAGGATTAAAGAAATGGCAGATGAATACAGGAGCAAAAAGAGGAGGAGTTACAATTACTGAATTGGAATGAAATGGATCTGGACAGACTGTGGAATGCATATAGGGATTACTTAGTTAGGAATGCTAAAGCGGTGTGTGGTGTGGCAGGAGTAACAACAAAGAAGAAAGGTACGGCATGGTGGGATGAGAACGTAAAGAGAGCGATGGAGAAAAAGAGGAACAAGTGGCTAAAGTGGTAACAGGACAGAGGTTCAGTTGAAATAAGAACTGAATATGTTGAGGGCATGAAGCATGTAAAGAGACTAGTGAAGAGGAAAAAGAAGGAGGTAAATGGGGATCTAGGAAGAAATTTGAATGCGTATTACTCTGAAAATAGAAGTTATTCTGGAAAGAGGTGTGGAAATGTAGAAGTGAAAGCAGAAAGAAATGGGACGGTGTGAAGGATGCAGTTGGTAGATTATTAACCCATGGAGATCAAATAAGGACCACATGGAAAGAATTTTTTGAAAGCCTGATGAATTGGGATAGAGAGAGCAGAGCAGCTGTAAACATGATTGGTTTTGGGGGTGTGCAGAGAAGGAATGCAGTGCCAGGAGACGTGACACTCGCACAGGTGAAGAGTGCTGTGAAATGGCTGAAAAATGGGAAAGCAGCTGGGGTTGATGAGGTGTATGCAGAGATGCTTAAATGTTGTGAAGAGAATGGAATGAAGTACTTGTTGGAGATATGTAAGAAGGCATGGATTTGAGAAACTGTGCCTGCAGAGTGGAAAAAGGCTGTGATTGTACCTCTGTACAAAAATAAAGGTGAACGAAGTGAGTGCAAGAATGATCGTGGCATAAGCATACTGAGTGTCGTAGGGAAGGTATATTGAAGAATTATTATAGAGAAAGTAAGAGAGATATCAGAAGTCCTAGTGAGTAATGAACAGGGTGGCTTTAGGAGTGGCAGTGGATGTGTGGACCAAATATTTGCAGTGAGACAGATAGTAGAGAAGGCTTGTGAGAAGGACCATAAGGTGTTTATGGCATTCATGGATCTGGAAAATGCATATGACAAAGTGGACAGAGAAGGATTGCGGAAAGTTTTGCACATGTATGGTGTAGAGGGTAAGCTGCTATGTGCCGTCAAGAGTTTTTATGATGGTACTGAAGCATGTGTAAGGGTTAATGGTCATCTAATTGAATGGTTCACGATCAGTGTGGGCGTGAGACAAGGTTGTGTGATGTCCCCATGGTTGTTCAATGTATATATGGATAGGGTGATGAGAGAATTAAAAACACATGTCATGGAGAGAGGGATGGCGTTGGTAATGAACGGTGATGGATGGAATATCTCAAATTTTTTGTATGCTGATGATGCAATACTGCTTGCAAGTACCAGACAAGAACTTGGTAGGCTAGTGCAGAGTTTTGCTGATGTCTGTATGCGTCGTTCCTTGAGAGTAAATGTAGAAAAGAGTAAAGTGATGGTTATTGAGAGAGAATGTGACTCCCAGTGCAAAGTAACAGTGAATGGAGAAAGACTGGAATTGATGAGAGAGTTCAAATACCTGGGTACAGTGATAGCAAAGAGAGGAAAATGTGCAAAAGAAGTTGAAAGTAGAGTGACAAAAGGAAGAAAAGTAGCTGGTGTAATGATGGCCTTGATAAAAAACAGAAGCTTGAATGTTGCTGCTGCACGAGGATTACATGAAGGAGTGTTAGTGCCAACTTTAACATATGGATATGAGACTATGGTGTGGCATGAAAATGAAAAGTCAAGAGTAAGAGCAGTTGAGATGGGACTGCTGAGGAATGTATGTGGAGTACAGAAGGTGGATAGGATGCGAAATAATGTGATTCGTGAAAGATGTGGAGTGAGGAAGTCGGTGGACACCCGAACTGAAGAGAGTGTACTGATATGGTATGGTCATGTGGAGAGATTGGATAACAACAGAGTGGTGAAAAAGGTGTATCTGAGCGAATTCGAAGGAGGGAGGAGGCGAGGTAGGCCAAGGAGAAAGTGGAGAGATATGGTGGATGAATGTGTGACGAAGAGAGGTTTGGAAGTCGGTGAGGCTAGGGAACTGACAGGAGATCGAGCTGGCTGGATGAATTTTGTGAGAAGTGCATGATCAGCAATTTTTGGCACCCCTTTTTAACGTGGCAGCGTCTGTATTGACTCTGTCGGATACGATTATGTGAAGCTACAGAACTTGATGAATGTTTTTGGTTTATCCGATAGAGCCAGGATTCAGGGGACTTGAATGATGAGTGAATGGAAGCGTGGCCCATTGGATTGGGCAATTTTGGGCTGTCTAGACGTTGCTACTCCTCACCCTGGCCTTGGGTGGGAAAGGAGGTCCGAATGATGAATATGATGATGACGATATATATATATATATATATATATATATATATATATATATATAGATAGATATAGATATATATATATATAGATAGATAGATAGATATAGATAGATAGATTGATAGACAGATAGATCGATAGATGAAGTGTGCAGTGTGTGTGTGTGTGTGTGTGTGTGTGTGTGTGTGTGGGGGGGGTGGCTGTCTGTCTGTCTGTCTGTCTGTCTGTGTGTTCAGGCTCTGTAAAATGAAGCTCGCTCCCCCACCCTCGATGAATTTCCTGGATACCTCCCTGAGTAATGCGATAGTTTCTTCCTTTACAAGAAGAGTGACCCAAAATATAGTGATAAGTATCAACCTATTAGTTTATTATCGGTTATTTACTGACTCTTCACTAAAGTCCTTACGAACGGAATAACAACAAATGCGGAAGAAAGCCAGCCTCGTGAGCAGGCAGGATTCCAATGTGAATATTTAATTGCTAATAATGTACAAACAATTCTTCAGGTAAATAAGAAAATTTCTACTTACCTGTCTATAGCCAGACACCATAATCTCGTATGGGGTGGCCACAAACAAATCGCCTTCATGTGGCCCAGTCACCTACCATTACGCTGCCCTCCTGCCAGCTCACTCTCCCTCTCTCATATAAATCTCCACTCCATTCCTCCATGTCATCATCGGTCTTCCCCTCCCTGTCCCCCCTCCCCTCCACCTCTCTCACATAGACTCTTCACGTTAGTCTCTCTCTCCATCCTCTTCACATCACCAAACCAACTCAATGTATTTATCCTGACTCCTTCTATCACATCCACATCCACATCACAATGCTCCATCACTTCCTTTTTTCTCAGCCTGCCTCTCCATGTAACTCCACAATCTCCCCTCAAGTAACTCTTTTCCACTGTTCTCACTCTTGACTTTTGTCCTTCCAACAACGTTCAAGTTTGACTTCCATCTGTTAGAGCTAGTATCACAATACTATCATGCAGCGGCTCGTTTTACTTTCATGGTCACTACCCCATTTCTTATCACTGCCTTCAAAAAACCAGCAACCTTTCTTCCCTATTGTGCTCTTTCAAGCACTTTATCCTTTAAATTTACATCCTTACCGATCACACTGCCAAATCTTAAATACACTCACATTTTTCATTTTCTCACCCATCCAGCCTCACTGTGCATTCTTTGAGTTCATTTCTTTCGAAGACCATAACTTTACTCTTCCCTACTGTACATTCACGTTTAAAAACCGTTTCCTACACTCTCTTCCAAACTCATTCACCAAACCATTTAGTTCCCCTTCGTCTTCACTTAACAACACAGTATCATCTGCAAACAACAGAACAGGAAGTTTCCAAATGCTGCCCTCTCTAATTACGGCCACTACAGTATCCACTCCCCTACCTTGTATCTGTTTTACAACTCCATCCATATACATACTGAACAACCATTGAGACATAATATATCCCTGGTTCAATCCAACATCCAGATAGAAAAATTCACTCAGTTCTCCTTCAACACGCATTAGAGCCTTAGCATCCTCATACATATTCTTCACAGCATTCAACAGCCTCCCATTTACTCCACACATTCTTAATATTTTCCACATTCGTTGTCTTTACACTATCATAGTATGCTTTCTCCAAATCCATAAAGGCCATATACGACTTCTATCCCTTCTATTTGAACGAGTTTACTAAAGTCCTTAGTATTAATATGTGATCTAAATAACTTCTTCCCTTCCAAAAACATCCCTGTACTTCTCCAACTAATCCCTCTATTATTTCCCTAACTCTGTCATTAAGTATCCTACCATGTGTATTTCCTATTACATTAAGAAGACAAATGCATCTATGATTACGACACACTTGCTTTTTCCATTTTCGTTTGTACAAAGGAATAATTATACCTGACTTCCAATCCTCCGGGATTCTACTTTCCTCCCTGATCATTCTGCACAACTTCCATATTCATATAACTACTCTCTCTCCCCGGGCTTCAGCATTTCACCACACATTCCATAAACTCCCGGGCATTTCCCCATTCTGACTTTCTTCAGTGCTTCCACTGCCTCCACCCTACTGACCTCTTCCTCCCTTCTCGTATCCTTCCTTCTCCCAGCCATTCCCCAGCTACTTTTACTCGCGTTACGTTCATTCTCTGTTTAAAAATTCCTTAAAGTGTTCTCTCCAGCTGCTCACTTTTTCTCTCTTGTCCACTAGCAATCTGCCATTTTTATCTTTCATTTCCTTAGTATCTTCTTTACAACCCTGTCTATCTCTCTTTACTTCCTTCCAGAACATTGTCTTACATTCCCTCCACTTTACCTTCAAATTTCTACCAGACCCCTCATCCATCCTCATTTTACTCTGTATTACTGATTTTTTCACCTCTCTTCCTCTTCTCTACACACAACTCTCTCTTCCATGTTACAACTTACTCCATGCCTGTGCTTTCCATCCACTCACTCTATCCTTCTTCTTTTATACCACAGTTTGTCTCGCCTCTTCATTCCACCATGGTGTTCCTTGCATCCCCTTTCATTTTCTCATCATCCCACACACAACCTCTCATGTTGCAGATTTCTTCTGTGAATACCTTGCACACACCTTCCACCTTCCTCATCTGCTCCAAATCATATTTACCGAATCACTCTTCCACTTCCCTCTTATATTTTGTTTTTTCTGATCCTCTTGTAACCTTCCTACCCTCTTTGTATGGACTGATTCCTCTTGCCTTTCATTCCTACTCTTTATCCATCGCATTTAAACCTAGATCACCACCACGTTGTGGTCAGAGGGTCCACTCCCCCAACCTCTATATGCCCTTGCATCAGCACATATTATCTTCCCATTTTCTCATGCACACAGAAATCATGAAACTTTGCCTTTTGTTCATTTAGTTCACCATCCTTGTTATCACCCGCCATATATATATGTGATCATTTTGTGTCTAAATATGGCATTGGATATCACCAACCACCTCCCAGAACAAATGTCCACCAAGGCAGTACCATTCTCATCCACTTCTGCAGGCACACCCAACTCACCAATCACTCCATCCACCCTCACATGGCCTACTTTTCCATTCATATCTCCAATCAAAAACACTCTCTCACTCCTCTCATTTTTTTCTATGCATGTTTCATCATCCACAACTCTTCTTTCACTCTGCTCGCAGTCTTCAGTTGGTGCAGATACACACACACTTGCCCACGCTTGTATTCCTACATTCAAACTTACCCACACAAACCTTGAAGCAACTGATCCATACTCATATGTTCTCCTTCCATCTCTTGCACACAATAATACATACACCTTCCTCTGCCCTCTAATTCCCACCTACTCACGCACAAATACGTAATCCGTATTCCTTTTCTCTAATACTCTAACCTCTCCAATTGGTTTTGGTTAATCCACATATGTCCACTTTTGCATCTTCCAGCACCTGGACAACCTCTCTCTCTTTCACCTCATCACTCACACTCGCCACATTCCACGTTGAATTCCGCACCATGTCCTTTATCAGGTCCTTGCTTGTCACATGTTGGTCAATCTTGGTCAGAAGGGTTTTGTGTCTCTTTAGTTAGTTGTTTTTGAGGGAGGGGATCTCAACCTCCACCAACCCACCTATTGACACGTAGAGAACTTCATAAAATAATAAACCATTGTGGCTAGGTTTTCTCGATTATGAAAAGGCTTTCCACTCGGTGGAGCACATAGTCATTATAAACTCATTGCTGGAACATGGAGTAAAGAAGACCATTGTATCACTTCTCAAAAATATATACAATGTGGGAACTTCTATAATTAAGCTATATACAGACTCGGAGAAAATTAAGACTGAGAAAGATGTGTACCAGAGGAATACAATTTCAGCAAAATTTTTACAGTATGCCTTGAAAGCATTTTCAGAGAGATAGAACGTGAGAACAAAGAAATAAACATAGATGGAAAAAAAAATAATCATTTACGATTTGCAGATGAAATTGTCCTAATCTTAGAAACAACAGACATCCTGCAAGAAATGTTAAATGACATAAAAAGAAAAAGTCTTAAAGATGAACAAATTTTAAATAACGTTTAATCCAAATACACGTAGGAGCCTCATAAATAAATGAAGAAGTTGATGAGCACAACTACTTGGGGCAAATTCAAAAACTAACGAAAGACAACAAAAATGAAATAGATCAACAGATTACACTCGACTGGACAGCTTTCGGTAAACATTGAGACATCGTGAAAAGCAGCTTGTCCGTATGTATCAAACAAATAGTAAATAATGAATGTATAATCCCAGCCATGGCATTTGGCTGTGAGACCTGTTCTCAAAGAGCAATGGAAAGATTAATGTTGCGAATATCTTTGAGAGACAGGAAGAGGTCATCCTGGGCAAGAGAACAGACTATTGTCAAAGACATAGAAGTTATAAAAGAACAGAAATGGAGGTGGACAGGTCATGCAGCAAGAATAAGATATAACTGATGGAGAAAGAGGCTGACTGACTGAACTACAAGAGATTGCAAACATGGCAGAATGAAAGAAAAGAATTTGGGAGCCGAATGCTAATCACCCGCCAGAATATGCTGTTGGCCAAGTCCAAGATTAAGGCCATATCCTGATACCCTGAGGGTTTCATGTTGATAGCTCAGGCCGTTCATGAGATGTAATGGTGCTAAAGGCGGGAGATAAAAACTAACTGACCTTTGGCAGCCATTTTGGTGACCTGGACCGCAAGTGTCCATTTTCGAACTCGTCCAAGATTTTGGCCATATCTTGATACCCTGATGGTTTCATGTTGATAGCTCAAGCCGTTCATGAGATATAATGGGAATACACACGCACACACACACACACACACACACACACACACACACACACACACACACACACACACACACACACACACACACACACGGGCAAAAAATTATCGCTCTGCTTTCTAAAGGTGGGCTATAAAAAGGTCAGAAGGGAGGTAGAGAGATTTAATAGGGATGAATGCAGGAGAAACTTGGCAAAGATTGTCAAGGAATACGTAGAGAAGGTTGGGGAGGCCTTTGGTCGACACTTAGGTTAGGTTAATTTAGGCTGCGGTTAGGTTAGGTTAGGGTAATGTAAGTTAAGTTTATGTTAGGTTAAGCTAGGTTAGTTAGGTTAGGTTAGGTTACTTTAGATGGATACTGAGTTATGTTAAGCACGAATCTAAATTAACCTAACCTTACTAACCTAACCTAACCCAACCAAACCCAAGCTTAATATAGATTATCCCAGCCTAACCTTACTGCAGCCCATCCCAGTTAACACTCATTTCACGAAATCAGTAGGGATTTCATGAAATCACTGGTTACACAGATTCATTGTAACACACACACACACACACACACACACACACACACACACACAACGAAACATCGAAGATTGAGAAGGGTTAGAAATTAAACGGCCTTTTTTTGATCCCCCATCCTGCCAATGGCTGGAGTAAGGAAGGAGGGAGGGATAGAATGTTGGTCGCTTCTGATGCCCTGAACATCTGCCCCGATTCTGGAGCTTGTGGGTGAGGGTATTTTGTGCATATAAATGCCTGTTGCCCTACCTGGTTGCTCAGTGCTCTCCTAAGTGAGAGACGTTTTTGGTCGCCTTACTTTGCACTAGTCTAAACCAGTGAAAAATGCGTCGATGCAGGAGCAAGTGCTTCGTGGCATCCTGCAGATAGACATGAAACTCCATGCGAATGAACTGCCACAATATCTGCATAAATTAACGCCAATGAGTGGAACAGACATGAAACTGAAACTGGCTCGTCTGTGACCCAGTTCCAACCATCCTGCCAAGTTTCGAAATACTATTTTCAGTTTTGGCTGAACAACAACAACAACAACAACAACACACACACACACACACACACTGTTACAGTATACAGTTGAATGATGACATATCGCCATTCAACTGTGCATGTGGAATATATTCAAGTATTGTTTTTTTTTCAATTTGAAAAAAAAGTTCCGTTGCAACTTTGTGGTTTCTGGAGTCAGTCTTACCCTTTTCTATAGTCTGGGATCGATTAAAACTGGTCTGTCACTTGTCAAGCTGCGTGGGACTAAACAAAATCCTGATGTGATGGGACTGAAATATATCTTCCCATAACGGAGTTACCTGGTTCGTCATAGAAATCAGGCAGCTTAGCTTTTATCACGCCATGGTGTAGTGGCGACTGACGCGTATTGACTCACAACTACTTCCAGCCTATTTTATTTAGCTCAATGGGTAATGGAACTATTGCACCATATTTACTACTTAACCAGTCACATTAATAGGAGGTGTTTTTCAACTTTGTATGGCAGTGATGAAAAAGAAACAGACTTACACACAAATATGAATATTTTGAGGACAAATACACTTTCAGCCTTATTTTCCACCTCATATTGTTAAATTATACAATACTAAACATTCACTATGTACTAACAATGAAGAAACGCCTACATAATCATTTCACGTGCAGGGTAATGCAGCATCTCGATGAGAACACTACATGTATACTACAAGATTGAGTGGAAATACATACGATACATACCCTGCTTGTAAAAGAGGCCCACATAACAAAACACATAATGGACCACCACAGAACACATGCCACACTAAGACGCAGACACAACATTACCGGTGTAAGGAACCTATGGAACGACACTATAGGAGCTATTGCTTTTGTTTTTTTATGCAGAAAATTAGGAACCAAATGCAGAAGCCTGCAAAATCCCCCCCACCCACAAAAAAAAGACCCATCCTCATGACCCATGAATTCGAGATGCCAAGACACATTGTATTTAAAAGACTGGAGGTCATAGGCAGGGAAAATACAGACAGACGAAGGCAGTTTCATAGTTAGCCTGCGCATACAGGGAAGGACTGGGAGTATCGGTTAATACTTGCATTAGAGAGTTGAACAGAAATGGGATGAGTGTTTGCTGCTAAACGGGCACATTGTACCTGTGCTAATGGACAAGTGATGCAGGCAGAAAGTTCAGAAGAGCAGTGGCCATTGAAATAGCGATAGTAAAGAGATAAAGATGCAACAGTGAGGAGGCTGAATTGAGTCAGTAGGAGGAAGAAAGTCAAAGAACTAAAAGCCTTTGAGTCCACCGTGTTGAGAAGAACTGCATGTGGAGAAACCACATGCACAAGCGACTGGTATTCCACACTGGGATGAATAAAAATCCCAAATAGAATCAACAGTTGTGCTGGGCAAAGAAGACACAGAGTCAGCTTAGCACAAATAAGCTTTTGTACGCAGATATTGCAAGTGAGTTAATATGATCTTTCCATGATAAATCCAAAGGGAACGAAACACGAAGTATTAGATATTTTGCTGGATTAAGTTGAATGTTGTTATATATTAAAGGATATTCCTGTTGTAGGTCTTGCTAGGTCGAAAGATGTTGCAACAGGGTTTTGGACGTATTAAAAACAAGATTACTTTTACCTCAGTCAGAGATGTGAGCCAGGTCAGAAATTAGGTGTGTCGTAGTCTTATTCTGTGTGTGCTGAAGTAAGTGCAGTGATGGACGATGTGGGGAAACGAATGGAAAGGTGATGTATGGAGTCATCAGCATACGCATGGATAAGGTATGATGTACAACGTAGAATGTCATTGATGCATAGAAGGAAGATAGATGGTGACAGGACAGAACCCTGGGAAACACCGCCATTGAAAGTTCTGGGAGAAGAATATTGGTCATATACAGGAGTTGCTATAAAAAAAATCAGAAAGGCAGCTAGAGATTAACGCACAAATAGAAGTATTGAAACTAAAAAAACAGCAGTTTGGAATTTTAAGATTTGTGCCATAAAATGGCAGATTTATGCCAGACTTGATTGGAAGGCGTTGAGATGCAATGTGCAATGGCAAACCTTTCGCTAAAGTCCCAAAAGGATGATGCTAAGGATTCTGAAAGGTAAGTGAAAAAATTGCCATCAGAGCATCCCAGGCTTACCAGCAGTGGACTTGTAGGCGGACCGGGGTTAAACAACAACAGAATAGGTACTTTGCAGATGTCAGTCAACGTTTTAAAATGTCTAGTGCACTGAAACACAAGCATAATGGGAGGTTTATTGAGTGCCAGTAAAGTACTTTAAATGCATATGGAGGACACCAGTAGCCTTATGTATGGATTATTATTATTATTTTTTTGGATATGGATTTTTTTTTTTTTATATATATAACTGAAAAGGCATCATGGTAAAAGAAGACAGGAAGTTAAAGGAACTCTTATAAAAGGAGAAGCACTGACGAATGAAGATCTGGCAATTAAGTTGGTGGGTGAATTAGGAAATATTGTACAGGCATAGGAATAAGCTTCCAATATGGGCATATTATCTAGATTGCTACAGAGTACTCGTTACGCATTGCCTTTTTAATAATTTTCACTACAATAACTATACCCCACACACACATATTAGAGATCCATTGTTAATTATAAAACAAATTTCCCAGCTACTTCCGCCTCACAGGGCCAATGGGTAATTACACATTTTTAGATGGGGCTGGATATGATATATCTAAAGTGTTTTAAAATTATCTGTGTTACAGCTACCATAAATGTCTATTTTTGTCATGATACAGTATATTATATATGCCCCGTGGGCCATGACTTCACTTCTAAGCTAGCGGTGTTGTCAGTTCTGCCAGTGTTGCCTGTTCTGGAACTCCCTGAATTCAAATGAAAATAGGCTTGCGATTGCATTTCATGGTGTCTGTGTTGGGACTGGATGTCTGTTAGACTTCCATGTACCCAACTGTATACTAACAACTGTACATCTAAGAACATCCATGCCATACAATGACGACTGCCTGTACAGTACAGCATAAAAATAACACTTCTAATCATGTTTGCGTTTGGCTCCCGGTGAAACAAGGCATCTGAAGAGAGCTCGCAGAAGCCGGTAGAGAAGCCAGAAGAGCAGCAGCGCCATGCCTGCCACGCTGGCCCACACATCGACATTGTACAACTTGTACCTGGGGCAGGAATGCATCTCATAAGTTATAACGTCCAAGATAAAGCCTACAGATAAAAAGAATAATATATAAAAATATTCATTACTACATGAAATTTTTTCGTGGTGCGGTACAGAATAAACAATACCAGTAAGTTAAACGACTGAAGTTCTATTACTGTATTTGTTGTTGCATAATGCTATAATAATGTTTAATACAGAAAGTTGTAGTTATATAAGAGGTTTGACCAAAGAAGAAAAAAAAAGGATCTAACCGTATTTTTTTTCTCACAAACCAGCAAGATCAAGGGGATGTGACTCAGTGAAGCTTGACCTTGATTGCTTGTACGAATACTAGATTAATTATGTGAAGCACTGCTGCCCAGCCTAGTCGATGCTGACAAACACTGAGTTTCAGAGCATATTCTTCTTGCTCGTATTTTCTCTATGCGGCAATGACTGAACTAAGGAAGCAAGGCCATTTCATCAAATTTTGTCAAAAACTTGGAGAGACGCAATCCATAACCATTAGGAAGATTCAGCAGGCTTCTAGCGATAAATCTATTGGTGTTAAACATGGCGGGTTTGGAGTAAGGTGAACGTCATGCTGACAGTTTTTTTAAAACCAAGGTGCTGGTCATTATGATTAGGCAGCAGAAGACCAAACAATCAATAAAGGGTACTAACTGGGAGTTCTCCATGACCTACGGAATGCAATGTGTTGCATGAAACAAGAGTTGTGGGAAGTGGAGGACTGGCGGCTCCACTACAACAATGCTGCAGCCGGTTCATCCCATCTCATCCAGGAAATTTTGGCTAAACACAGGATCATATACTGTAGGTCCAGCAGGCTCTTTGACCATAAGTTACCTTGGTGATACATATCATTCAGGCGTATTTACGCGCACAGCTGCACTTGCATCGATTGTTGAAAAAGCAGTTATTCTTGAAAAAGCACTTGCAACGGTTGTATTGGCAAAACTTCAAGCAGTTGCACTTGATAAATCCTTGCCCGTGTATGGAAGCCGCAACTGCAGTATCACGAAGGCTTATCTCCTAATTCTGAGGTATATCCTGAACGGTTTGGTTATTCTGTGCGTAAGGTGTGAACTGGCTTCTTCTGCAGAGAAAACAACCACTACTAACTATATAAAACACATTTTATTATATGAAACCATAACAAAGCAGTGACAAGAAACAGGGAAGTGAGCATGGAAGTGAAAAAGTTACTGCATGACAGTACTGTGATACCAATTCTAAAGTACGGAAGTGAAGCTTGGACCTTGTTGGAGGGACACAAGTCAAGAATGAGAGCAGTGGAAATGTGTTATTTGAGAGGAGCATGTGGAGTCACCTGGAGAGACACTGACAAATGAGGAAGTGAAAGAGCATTGTGGTGTGGGTGTGGATGTGGATGTGATAGGAAGCATTAGGAGAAATACATTGAGGTGGTTTGGTCATGTAGAGAGGATGGAGTGTGAGAAACTGACGAGGAAAGTGTATATGAGTGAGGTGTAGGGGAGGAGAGGAAGGGGGATGCCGAGGATGAGATTGAGGGATGGAGTGGAGAGGTATATGAGAGAGGGGTGTGTGAGCAGGGAGCAGGATAGTGAAATGGCAGGGGACAGGGCGACATGGAGGCGATTTCGTTTTCGTTTTTAAAGGCTCCAACATGCTTGCATGCGTCGGCCTTGGTCACCTAATGGCGGCTTTCCACGCTGCACGATCCATTGCAGCCTCCTGTTCAGTCCCTTAACCCTGAGGTCTCACTTAATGACCTCGTCCCATATCTTTCTCGGTCTGCCCCTCGTAACCACACCTCCAATATTAACACTTCTCACCTTCCTCACCCAGTTATCATCCCCCATCCTCTCCACATGTCCAAACCATCTCAATCTACCTCTCCTCATCACAACACCAATACACTCCAGTCCCATCCTACCTCCCAACTCTTCCATCATGAACCCAGCCCCCTCAGACCTTGGATGCAGGGACACACTACACATCCACCTAATCTTTGTCATTTCTGTACGTCTGAGCCAGCGAATATCCTCCTCCTTCACTGCCCAGGTCTCACTACCATACAGCATTACACTTTTAACACATGCTGCATACAAAGACCCCTTAGCACGTAGGGAGAGTCCTCTCAATGTCAGGAGAGGCAAGAGCTCGCTGAACTTCTTCCAATCACTTCTCACCCTAGCCACAGAGCTAGCTCCAGCCCCACCTCCAGCACACAACATGTCTCCCAAGTAACAAAACTCTTCCACACACTCAAGAGATTCATCAGCAAGTTCAATTCTTTCATCTCTGACAATCTCCTCCTGCTATCCCCGACACGCCGTACACATAAAATCAGCATTATCTCGCAGTCTACCTCTGATACCACTACATCTCTTATGCACCCATTTATCACAAACACCGCACAAGATGGAATTACTTCCCACGCCCTTGTGGCAAACTGCACATGGCCACTCTCCCTCGTCTTTGACAGAACCGCCACCAACCCTAGATATCATGACTTTTGTTTTATCTGCATTTACCCTTAAGCCCTTGTGCCCCATACCATCTCTCCACTTCCTAAACCTTTCCTCCGCCTCCCTTTCGTTCTCTGCAATCAACACCAAATCATCAGCATACAACAACTCCCACGGGAGTCCGTTTTTAAAGTCACGTGAAAGGGCTTTAAGTACCATGATAAACAATATGGGACTCAAAACTGACCCCTGATGCACACCAACATTCACGGAACACCCATCACTCAAATCTCCATTCACTCTTACCTGGGTGTGAGCACCCACATACATAGCCATAACCACCCTAACCAGCCACTCCTCTATATATATATATATATATATATATATATATATATATATATATATATATATATATATATATATATATATATATATATATATATATATATATTCAATTCGAGATGCCACAACAAATTGCACTTAAAAGACTGGGGGTCCTAGGCAACTAGAAATACAGGCAGAAATACAGTTTCAGGGCTGATCTGTGCATGCGTGAGTAACTGGGAATTCCAGTTAGCTCATACATTAGAGCAGCGTTTCTCAACCTTTTTACCCTTATGGAATCCTTGAAATAATTTTCATGTGTCAGGGAACCCTTACATAAAAATTATCATATATCATTATTAATATATTTTTTTCTCCTGTATAAACTTAAAGTTCATAAGTAGAACATATTTATTTCTAATAAATGATTTAAGCAAAAATAACTTACGTTTATCTTAAGTTTATTGACAGTGCAAAAAAATATTAATCAATATATAAAAATAAATAAATCAAACTGCTTGTTCAAGAGACCTCATACGGAGGTTTTCATTCACAAAAAAGGAAACATAAATAACTAATATCATATATAACACATATAAACAGAAAGTAAATAGATAACTACTAGTACTACTACTACGACGAGTTGATAAGTAAAACTTAAACAAGTAAAACTGAAGCAAATTAAGGCAAACAGACGAACTAACTTTGGAAAAGAGAGAGAGAGAGAGAGAGAGAGAGAGAGAGAGAGAGAGAGAGAGAGAGAGAGAGAGAGAGAGAGAGAGAGAGAGAGAGAAACATACTCACAAACTTCTCATAACCTAACAAAATCATAAACATACTTAAACTGTTAAAATTCTTATAAAATCCCTAAACTTTCCTAAATAACGTTGGTAAATGACGGACTGTACCAACACGCCAGGAAGTACGCTGAGGACTGATGGAGACGGTGCATGTGTCCTGTACTCGAGTGAGTCGTTTGGCGCCCGGATCCGTCACGTATCGCTCCTGTCTGCTGACCACTAAAGGCGGTTTCAAACTGGCGCCGTATAGACGTCGCTGAGTATATTCCCTATAATTATATTTCTAAATGATATAACAGGTTAAGACTTTAAGATAATACCCAAGAATTTTCCACGAATATGCCGTACGTGTATAGTAAAAATTACGAATATGAAATTAAACACAAAAAGACTCAATAATGCATTTACATATGATTAGCCTATTTATTACTATTTCTCTTGTAACCCCTAGCGACCTCTCGCACAACCCTAGGGTTCCGGGGAACCCCGGCTGAGAAACGCTGCATTAGAGAGTTGGACAGAAAAGAGATGGAAGTTTGCTGCTAGGCGGGTACTAGGTGCACACAGTAGGGGTGGAGGGAAGCAAGCAGAGAGTTCAGAGGAGCGGTGACCATTGAAGCAGCGATTGAAAAGAGATAAATATGGAACAGTGTGGCGAAGAGACAGAGGTTGAGACGAAAAGCCTTTGACTCCACCTTATTGAGAAGAGCTGTAGTTGGGAAACCTCCGCATATAAGAGGGTAATACTCCACAAAGGGACGAATAAAACCTCTGAATTTAGCCAACAACTCTGCACGAGTGAAAAAGACACGGAGTTGGTTTGGCGCACCTAATCTCTTGGAAGCAGAGTTTACAAGAGAGGTAATAAAATCTGTCAAGATGAATCCCGAAAGAATGAAGCCCCAAGTATGTTCACAGGTGAAGTTGGACTGAGCTGGATTTTGTTAAAAATTACAGGACACTCTTGCATAAGATTTTTAGGGGTTGAAAGATGTAAAAGCTTTGATGCATTAAAGACAGGATTACTTTTACCCCTCTCAGATATATCAACCAAGTCAGACATTGGTGTGCCATGGCCTCATCCCTTGTTTGTTGAGGTAATTGCTGAGATGGATACTGCTAAAAGTGAATGGAATAGTGTGGCTTCTTCAACGTTTGAGCGGATAGGGTTAGATGTACAGTATAGGTCATTCATGAATAGAATAAAGAGAGTTGGTGATAGGACAGAGCCCTGTGGAACACCACTACCGATAGCTCTAGAAGAAAAATTGTAGCCATCTAAAACAGCAGCTATAGAACGACCAAGAACGAAGCTAGAGATGAAGGCCAGCATCCCTGGTGGAACCCATACAGGAGATCAGAAAGAAGTTTCTAAGAGGGAAAATGTGTGTGTTTTTTTAAAGAGATTAAAAAACTTTAGAAATACAGGATGTTAAAAGAGTTAGGCGACAAAGAGAGGAATGAGAATGGGAACCATTCTTTGAGACAGGCTAAATGAGACCAAACTTCCAGCAAGAAGAAAAGGTATAAGTGAACATACATAGACAAAAGAGTTTACCTAGGCAGGGTGTTAGCACATAAGCAAGGTTCTCAAGTACCACAGAAGGAACCCGATCAGGCCCATATGCGTTATTAGAATTGGGGAGGGTGAAGATATTTGAATGTCATTTATGAGACAGTCGAAGATGGAAAGTGATGGAGGCACTGCACAGGAATTGTCTACGGTGACATTGGAGGAGAGAGTCTGATCAAGAATTTCTTTTTCAGTAGAAGAAACAACTACAGAGGCCATCAGAGCAAGAAGGAAAAGATTATGAAGTACACTGTTAGAGGTTTTAGGAAAGCAGCTACAAGGAGTGGGAAAAGTTTGAGTTACAGAGTACTTAGTACGAATAAAATTATATTTCACGGACTGGAGAACATACTGAACATAACTCCTGACAAAGTCATGAAGGAGAGAAAATTCACAAGGGGGAGGGATCTGGTACCTTTTGTTGGCCTTCTCCTTGTGGACAGCAGCAGACCAAGCATAATTAAACCAAAGTTTTTGTCTGCCTTAATCACAGGATAAGAGAAAGTTAATTATGCTTCCATGCCCGAGAGAATAACCTCTGTAATGTGCGAGGCACACTCCGCCATGGAAGCAGTCATCGTTCCAGGGAAACTCTGCCGGAGGACCTCCCAGTCAGTAGCTCCAAAGTGCCATAGCTGCCGGTTCTTGGTTGGGCCACAGGCCTTGGTGGAGCGATAGGACGGGTTAAGGTGATAAGGTTGTGATCGGAGGATCCAAATGGAGAGAAAATATTAACAGATTAAGCAGAATGATTAGTTGTAATGAAGAGGTCAAGTATGTTGAAACTCTCTCGATGCCGGTCAGGGATACGAGTAGATGGTTGTACCAGCTGCTCTATTACACTAACGACAGAACAAATGTAAAGTTTTTCACCTGTTGGATCAGTGGATGGAAAGGAAAATCAAAGATGGTGGTGAACATTGAAATCACTTAGTATGGAGATTTCAAAGAAGAAACTGATAGGATGCGTTTCATCTTTAAAGAAAATTTAAATAATTTTTCATAGCCAGCAGAATTGTGGGATAAGTAGACAGCATGGATATATTTGGTCTGAGATTGAAAGGATTGCTGAAGCCAGAGAGCAGAGACTCCAGATGATTTAAATTCAGGAATGTGACAGCATGATATATTGCATACAGTACTTACACACAACAGTCATCTTTGTCTATGAAGTAGGAGGATACAGAGAAAGGTTTGCTATCAGTTGCCTCAAACAGCTAAGTCTCAATGAGGAAAGGAAGATGAAGTTAAGAGGAAAAGAGGTGGTTTTTACTAAAAAGAAAATTAGAGAAAAGGTCACGAATGTTTTAGAAATGGCTGATGGCTGAGTTAGACGGCAGTCCCATGCATCTCACTTGGCCGTCACAGGGGGAAGGGCGGATGGTGGGGGTTTTTGTCTCCTCCCTCTTGGGTAGTTTAGTTCTGACAGAAAATTGTATAGGAGAGTATGCTTCTTTAATCTCTGTGTTACTGACAATATTACTACACTACTGCTGCTACTACTTCTACTCACCAAAATAACTTGCACAAAATAAAATAAAATGCCATTTTGATTACAATGGGTTTTACAATGTACAACTAGTCCAAAATCCTTTCAAATTAAAAAACATGGTAGTACTGGAAAAAAAAAAAAAAAAAAAAAAGATTAGCAATATATATGCTGTAAGGCATATTTAATTAACCTAATGAAAATATCACATACTGTATATGTAGCTCACTCGAAGCAATCATTATGTAACAGTTATTAGATGTCCGTTTTTCAGATACTCAGAGAGGCTATTAACTTACACAATTTCGACAACCAGTACTGAACAGAGAATACTTCACAATAAAATGTAAATGATACAATGAAGCAGCTTGCATAAAAAAAACAATAATAATAATAATAATAATAATAAATAAAATAATAAAGTAGATTTACTAAAATTTTTCCGATATATGTCTCGGAATACCTTAATTTTCTATTTTATTACTGTAATTGACCAAAAACTTTTATACAAACTCGTCCATATTGATATTTGTGGTTCTTGGTTGTTTAGTTCCCAGCACAGCGGCATCATTAAGTTGTGAGCTGGGTGGAGGGACGTCAGAGATATTTGGGAAGCGTAATCCTCCCCTCCCCCTCTCCGATACCTATGCTACTGCACTTAGGAGTTGCTTCTGACCATCCACCTTCACTGAACTTTTATTGTGTTTCGGTAACATAAGGAGCAGACCAGCATACACGTACTTTATGTACATTTTCCTCTAACTGTCTACACCAAACTCTATGCACATTTCACATGATGCTTCCTGATTCAAAATTTGCAATGATAATGGGTCAACACAGCCTCGAAATCCCCAGAAAGAAGGAGGCGGAGCCATAAATGCCCCCACAATCCGCCCCTCTTCTAGTGATAACGAAGTGAGATGTACTGGATCATTGAATCACTGTTCATTTCTTCAACATTTGTTGCTGAATCTCACCTCTCTTCCTCTAAACCTCTTCCTTCTCTTCCTTACTGAGACTTAAGATGTCTGATGCAACTGATGGTAAAGCCTTCTTCGTATCCTCTAACTTTATACTCATTTAAAGGCGAAGGTGGCTGTTGCATTAAGTAAAAACTATATATCTTGCTCTTGTGTTCCTAAACTTGAATCCTGCGAATTCTCTGCATTCTAGCTTTGGCTATCTTGTCATTCTTTGACTAAATATTTATATGATGTGAAATTATTCTTTATTCAGTAGATTATGAGATTTTTTAAAAAATAAAGTTCTAAGATGATATATATTTTTTAAATTTCTCCTTTCTCTGAACTCTCCATACAAGGTGCATGCAATGTTCACTGCTAGCTCTGGCTCTCCTCTGAATTCAGTTACCCAACTGGTGAACAAACCTGCATCTTTTCTATCATTAATGACCGAGAGCAGCTAGTACAGTACCCTACAAGTACCCTAACTACCTTAGGGAAAGCTCTAACATACTTGACAATTTTCTTACAACTAATTTGCCAGCTTATTCTTCTAATTTTTTCTCTCATGCTGGGCTCCTTTGGTCACAGTTTTATAATGTTAACCTGTAACTGCTCCAGTAGGGCCTGTAGACCCTACCAGGAAGCAGTGGCTATTGCACTTTTAAGCTGCTGTTTGGGGGACTCCCAAGTAATAGTTCTTTGATAGTTATTTTCCTACAATGATTATTGCTTTGAAATCCGATAGCCATCACCGCGTTTGTCACACACTACAGTGGTTATTCTGTCGAGCATGGAAGGATACATTCATTTCTTTTTTTTCCTGACTGATGAAAAAAGTTGTAACTTCCATTGCTCAAATATTCACAACAAGGAGGAAACCTACAAAAGGAACCAGTACAAACACACCCCTGAATCGCGTCTCTTTTTATGTTTCTGTCAGGAATCATGCTTATTTCTTCTTTGCTGTTCTTAGGAAAAATTCTCTGGACTCTATAGCCCAAATTCATCCCGCTGATTTGCACATTACCAAAACTCATTCAAATAAATATATTTCATACACCTTCGCTCCTCTTTTCCATTCTAATGGTTCTGTTGCTGTTTCTTCTACTGAAAATGCAGAACTCTCCTCCTAGACTCTGTCCTCCACTTCTACATTGGATGATTCTGATGCTATTCCTCCAGCTTCTCTCCCCTCTGCCTTCCTAAAGACTGACATTGTAATTACTTCAGTTGATATACTTTCTACACTCACTGGCTTCAATAATATCAAGGCGTACGGGCCTGTTCTGTTGATCCTGTTGTGCTGAAGAATTATGCTTTTGTACTTACTCCCTAACCAGGTAAGCCTTTGATCCTCTCTGTTGACTTGTACCTTTCCTTCTTGCTGGAAAATTCTCATTCAACCTGTCTTGAAGAACGGTGACCATTCTCAGCCCTCTAACGATCGCTCAATTGCTTTAACATCCTCGATTTCTAAAGATTTCGTCTCTGTTGTCAAGAAAAAGAAGTAAATAAAGCACCTTTCCTCTCGCAACCTTCCCGTCGCCAGTATGTGTTCCACCAGTGACACTGCACTGGTGATCTTCTCACCTTCCTTTTTGAAAGCTTATCATCCTACTTTCGTGAACTGCCTAGTAATTGCACATGACATCTCAAACGTTTGCAGTCGAGTCTGTCATGAATCCTTTATGGTCAATCTGGTTTTTTACGGTTTCTAGCCTTCTGTCTGAGCTTTCATCTACATCATCCTTTTTGGTTGTTCTGTACCTCTTGCAGACAAACACTGATCTTCTTCTACAGTTGTCATTAGTGGTGTTTCTCAGTGTTCTGTCCTCTCACCAGTTCTCTTCCTTCTACCAAAAGTGACCTATCCTTTCACTGGATAACTTTATCCATCACTCTCATGTCCACTTGTCATAGCGTCCATCACAACAGTTTCTTCAACAAACATGGGATGCCACACCTAATGACTGACTTGACTCATATGTCTGACTGGGGGTATAAATAACTTCATTTGTGTTAATGCATAATAAACTCAATTCCTACATCATTTGACTCGCCTAAAATTTTACACAGGAGTATCGTTGAATATTCATCAACTTTCAACTCAGTCCTACATCATCTTTTAACATTTTGGAGGCTTCGTTCTCTTGGGAATTTTCACAGAGATTTCATTTTACCTTTTCTGCAAAATTTGGATCCAAGTGGCTGGGTGTGGTAAGGTGACTGCATGCTTTCTTTACCTCAGCACAGCTCTTGCTTTTTACAAGGGTTATATTAGCCCCTGTGTGGATTCCAACTCTCATGTGTGGAGAGAGGACTCTCCACATAGGCTACAGCTCTTCTCAACAGGGTGGAGTCAAGGGTTTTCGTCTCATTAACTCCTCCTCTTAATGACTCCCTTCATCCTCTATTCTTCGCCAAACTGTACTGCTGCATCTTTATCTCGTCTATCGCGGTCTCAATGATCACTGCAACTCTAAAGTGTCTGCTTGTTTCTCTTCTTATTTATAGCGGATGCATAGCACAGGTCTGGCTGCAAACTCACCCCTATTTTCTGTCCAACTCTCTCGTGCAGTTTTTAGGAGATACTTCTAGCCCATCATGTATGCAACATGTCAACATTGGGAATGTCTTCCTTTGTCTGTATTTCCTTCTGCCTATGACCTACAATTTTTAGGGCGATGTGTCCAGAGTTCTAGCAATGAATGGATCTTGAATGTTTTTTTTTTTCTTTTCTCTTGAAGGAACATTTTTGTTGGCTTCCAGCCTTTGGCTTTTTCCTCCTTGCTTAAGAAACGTACCTCATTTATATTTAGTTCTTTCTATTGAACTTGTTCTTTTCTTGTCTTCAGTAGCAGTTACATGTTCCGTGACTTTGAGCTGGAAAGATTAAGCATATATTCGGTAATAAATAATTCCTGGTTTATAGGGGGTTTTCTCCGTCGCTCTGGTTAGGAGGATGAAAATTAGACAAATATATAAATAAATTGGAACAATGTTGTGAAGAGGTAAACATAAAGTCTGAACCTGGTGCAGCCACATGGCCGATAAAAAATCTTATAAATATTTTTCAATATACATAGGCAATATTAGGACAAGGGAAGAGTAACAATGCTGCCAATGGCTGAAATGATCAGGACTGTTGTGGCCTATCCTGAGGTTCAGCCATGCTTTGGCCCCCAAACAAGTAACGAAAAATTTTATGTTTCCAGTTTTAGCTATTCATACTACGCCAAGTAAATAAATGAATTATTACTGTGCTTCAGAATAAACAAAATGAAGTATAGACAATAATGTAATAAACTACTATTGACACTTATTACAAACTAGTAAAAATCAAATGTATATCCTGGTTATTATGTATATATCTACAATATATTATGGAGTACAGAGTCTCGGTGTACACAGACCAATAACTTTTCTACCAAGTCTCCTGTTCACAGGTCATTTAGGTAGTAAGAAACTCACAGCCAGTCTAGTTCAGCACGGTTGTGCGGTCAAGAAGTACAATATTTCTCTTTTATATGCAGGGTAATTTCATGCCTGTACTGTCTAATATTCATATGGAATTGTCTTATAACTATAAATACCACTAATGCTTTCTTAACCTGCTTTTGCGGGGGGGGGGCTAAAACCTCCGTTTTTTATGAGAAACATCGAAAATTCAGAGAGAAAATGTTCACCCGAGCTTAGAAATGCCCAATACAGGTGACCCTACCCTCACTTGGTACCATGTTCTCTTGAGCCAGGCTCCAGAGAAAACGTTTTTTATGGGAGGGGCAACTATTCCAAACCACTCAAAATAGGAAGATATTTATTTATTTGGTACGAATTTATATGTAGTACAAGAGTATATTGGTTTTCACACAATATTATAGGCAATATAAGCGTTGTTTCACTCACCAGATACATCAACATAGCGCACCCTCTTTGGCGACGTTACCTGCTCATCACTTCTGAACGTTTCTTCCTATAATGCCACGTAAACTTTGTCCTCCATATTGTCATCGATTGGGGAATCACTCTCACCTCGAACTTCGTACCGTGGCGCAACATGTCTTTACTGGCCAGGTCACTGGTAACACGTGAGTTGCTGAGACAATGGCGTGCAGGGGTGGGGAGGCCACTCAAGGTAAGGCATAGAGCTCACCTGGACTCAGGAAGAGGAAGGTACGCATCTGCGTACCAAAAATCACGCGCAAAATTTTAGAATGTGCAAATGATTGGCCTCGCAATTGCAAAACCTCTGGATACATAATCGCGTGCCACCGTGACAAAACATGGAGATGTACCCATATGTCAACGGGATGCCTCAGATTAAGCGCCTCCTATAGATAGCAGTAGTTTCAAAATCCTGGTTCTACCTGTGTGAACAAATAATAAATTTTGTGTTTCCAAGGCTAGATATTAATTATAAAGCCACCTACATCAGTGGTACGTAGTAAAACATCCTAAAACAGCTACACTACCAGCATCATGCATCATGGCATATTACAAGAACTATTGTACTACATCACAGTTCATACCATGGCATATCTAAAGTAGGGCAGCGGAGGTGTGCAGCTCCCTTATGCCTCATGACATATTCCACCCAGAACACAGCCACCTCACTGGGATGATGAGGTTGGTCCTTCATCACCGCAGATTGGTGCGCTACCCGTGCTTTGAACCTGAGGATAAAGTATATAAGTATTAAACAGTGGCAACGCTATGCTGTTGCAATCCTCCATCTGACCAAGCACATACCCCCGACCTCCCTGCACACCTAACCAAGTGCACCTTTTCTTTTAAAGGTGGGTATAAGGAGAACGCCTTGAGGACACATAACCTCAACCTTTTAGATTCCTTGTGCAGGTCATATTAAAATCTCGGGAATTTTTTTTTTTTTTTTTACTTTTTCCTTATTTTCAAAAAATTACTTAAGATACAACATTCTACCTATCAAAAGGCAGTATATATATATATATATATATATATATATATATATATATATATATATATATATATATATATATATATATATATATATATATATATATATATATATATATTTTAATCGAGGTGTAGATGCACTTGGCAGGTTGGTGATGACTGGCTGAATGCAACATGTCCAAATAACATCATTGTATTTAAAATAATTACCTGTAATTACTGAATACTGGTAATTATTTCAATTACATTGATGTTATTCGGACATGTTCCATTCAGCCATTCATCACCAACCTGTCAAGTGCATCTTCACCTCGACTTAAAAAAAAAAAGAAACTGAGTATAGTTCACAGTAAGAAAGAAATATACATAAGAACTATGTGAAATTTCATAACTGTACAGTGAATACTGTCCGAGATCTGGCCCGGAAACGAAATCTCTATGCCCGGCCATCCTCCCTGCCACCCAACTCTATGGCCGGACATCTGTTGTTCCCAGTGATAACAACACCCTCCTCTGACTATGTCAGGTGGAGGTAAAAACTATAAAACAGCACTTGAGGGAAGTACATGATGATATTTACTGAGGTTATCACAAAGCAATTTTACTCAGGTACAGGACGCTTGCATCAAGTATCGTATTAAGAGTAGCAGAGGTATGTCCAATACTGTGGTACATAAATGAAGTTTAATGATTGACACAGGCTTTGGCCATCAGCTGTAGAGATCATGAAATCTGTATTTAAAAAAGAGCTTGCCACTGAACCCTCGTGTGTAACTGGTGCTGAAATTTGAAGAAAAATGCAGCACCTGCATGAGTTTTATGTGTTGTAAAGGGTGCTAAAGCCAGATCCACAACAGGATGGAAATTTTTCCTCTTCCTAATGGCTTAAAGATACAGAAACCATTTGTACTTCAATCACCTTTGTTTCTGCCATCGAGGAGAGGAGAATGAAACAGAACTGTTTCGCCTTTGAATTATATACTGAAAAACATAAAAGCGCATAACTTTCACTGCAGCTTGATATGAGAGAAACAGAATACTGACAATTATGAAAATTAAACTTAGGCCATACTATGCTGTCACAACCCTCCAATAGACCAAGCACCTACAGCCCCACCTCCCTGCACACTTAACCAAGCGCATAACGGCCCTCACTTACCCCCCACCCCAATCTTTTCTTTTAAAAGTGGGCATACAGAGAACGCCTAGAAAACACAACCTGGACCCATCAGATTCCTTGCACAGATCACATTGAAATCTATGGAAAAATTTGTTTGTTTTTACTTTTTTAATATTCCCACCCAAAAACAAAAACAAAATAAGATACAGCATTCTACCTATCTAAATGCACCAGTTCACTATAAGACACATAACTATGTGAAACTTCATGACAATAATTAGTACATTTCATGACCCTATAATGAATACTTTCTGAGTTCTGGCCCGGAGATCTCTATGCCCAGTCAGCCGCCCAGCTGCCCGGTTCCACGGACTGACACCTATTGATCGCAGTGATAACAATACCCTCCTCTGACTTTTTCGGATGGAGGGTAAAAATTCACTACAGAAGAGTATTAAGAAACTTACTCATTGTTTCCCATTACAAACTGTATTTTCTCCTTCAGTGTGTCTGGCGTGAGGTCGTCCCAGAGCAACACACTACCCCAGCCGTCACTCTCTACTTCCCTCATGTTGGTCTCCTGGTCTCCAAACACAGGCATTCCCAGGACCGGCACCCCATGGTACATGGATTCCATAGTGCTGTGCAGTCCCCCGTGAGTGATGAACAATTGCAGCCGAGAGTCACCTAGGAAAATGGTCATTAAAGCTTGCTTGTATATTTGTATATAAAAAATTACATCGTAACTAACAGAATGCCAAGGCAAGACAGATCAACAGTGGTTATAACACTAACCTTAATTAGAACAAAGGGCTATGAGTTCGTACCAAGAATATCCTGCTGGGGGAGCCATTTGCCAAGCCGAACATTGGGGGAAGGTCCTCCATTGTGTCCTTGTCCCACTTCCACAGGACTCTCTGTTTCAGTGACCCGAACACGTCTACCAGGGTCTTCCGATATCTAGCCAAACACAGTAGAAATACAGCTATTTCTCAGCCTAACAAACAGTGTAAAGGATAATATTGTACTAAATGTATGCCAGCTCTATCTGGTACTCGCCTGAATCAAGTTTCCATGAATATTCAACTGAATATGTATTACGTTATTACCATTCCTTCTGTCTGTGCCCAATGTACTTTATTCTGCTTAAATGAGAGCAGTCAGACTTTAGTACTCAAAACCTCTTTAATGTTCTTTGTCAGACGATTGCAGGAGAAGTATTTGGCTAGGGATAAGAAACTTTTTTCATTTTTATGGATTAGGAAATAATTTTCATAGAGTCCAAATGGAAGTGTTATGCAACAAATGAGACAGCTGAGGGCTTAGATATGTATTATTGTGATGGTGACAGATGTATGCGAATGTTAAAACTATCAATAAAGTCAGTGGAACTTACAGCAAGATGTCTGCATTTAACACTTGCAGCCTCATGAACGCTTCTGTGTCTGGATTTTCGTCCATATTAAGGGCAAAATTTGCAGTGATTGCAGTTTTGTAGCTTTGAATTTCTATCAGTTACGTAGTCTGTTTGCAGTAACACTCTGTAGGTGCTGCAGAATCGGAACCAGGTGTGTGCCATGAATGTAGGATTCAAATCCCTTCAAGTTTGTGGTCTAATCTGTTGTTGACTTTGGGTTCTTATGTGAATACACAGGATACGGCTGGTCATGACTAAAAGTGTAAAGGCTGGGATACATCAGGGATCAGCCCTAAACCCATGGCTGTTCATAATGGTCACTGACTTATTATCACGAGATATGAAGGAGAGGTGCCCATGGGAACTTTTATAAGCAGATAATCTAGTGCTGATGGAAATTAGTGTAAAAGAATGTAATGAGGAATTCCAAAAGTGAAGAGAAAATACGAAACCTAAGGTCCCATAGTGTAAAAAAGGAAATCAATGAGTGATATTTGGGGTGGTTTCGGACTTGGGTAAATTGTCTCTTTTTGTGTGCAGTTTGGGTATGGGTAGGAGTATCTGTAGTACATTACATACTGGATGAAAACACTGGGTAAACAAGAGATGTAGAGAAGTGAGAGATAACTTGAGACTCTTGGTAGTTTTTCTGTGTAGCAGATGTTGCGGCGTTGCCAGACCACTCGAGGCTTCACCAATAAGATCCGTTGTAACAGATAAGTCACTGGAAATTGCTGACAAATTTTGCTACCTTACTGATGCCAACATTGCTAGGGACGATGTCGAAAAATCTACTATTGCAAGGGTGAGGAGGGTATGGAAAGATTCAAATGACAGCGACTCATGCTGACTCTCGAGTGATTTCAATATCCAGAAAAAGGGAAAACGTTTCGTACCTGCGACAGGCATCATGTTGTAAGACAATGAAACATAGTGTGATGGAGGAAGCTGCAGGGAGATTGAAACGAAAAGACGTACGAATGACTCAATAAATATGAAGAGTAAAGGTAACTGATGAGGGTATCATCAGAAGAATGAAGATGACGGCTGGGAGTGGAAAGCATCATAAAGGAAGTAGAAAGGAATGATCTATGCGAGTTTGGTGTGGGTGTGTACATGGACTGAGATACTAAGCCACTGAAGGTGAGGTAGTCTGGGGAAGGCACTGAAGAAGTTTGTGTGTGCTGACCACAGAGCTAGAGGTATTACTAGAAAGCAGGAGTGAAACAGCAGAATGTGGCAGTGCTATACAGTGAATATCAAACCCACAAAACATGTAATGAAGACGTTAAAATTACAACAAAATAATAATAATAATAATAATAATAATAATAATAACAATGATAAGGTCTGCAGAAGTTCAACCCTTCCTCCACGTGGCACTGACTGGGCAATGCTGGTATGGCAAGCCAGCGATACATAAGGTCAAAGGGGATCTTATAGTCAGACACAATGATGCCAATACAGCCAACCAGATCATCATACTTCGTCGGTCGTTCCGCGGGTCAACAAGACCCGTGATCTCCAGTGAGGGACCAGGCTGGGATCGAAAACTGTGCTACAGGAAAACTCTTCCCACCATGTACTGGAGGAAACCACACCGAAGAGAATCCTTACAGAGGTCTTCATGTACACCCGCGGACATATGAACCTCCTACACATCATGTAGCTGGTTGGTGATACCTGGTAACCTGCCGTCGTAAAGGGTAGAATTCTATGATTGAAGTTCGTCACGTGTAATGAAGATCCTCGTCGGCTGCTGTATTTTTTGGTGGTTATTATAGAAAAAAATAATAGTCGTCGACAAATATGTATGCCCATTTGTTTAATAATTATTCCTAGTAATACTCTTTACAATATTTTGGCTTTAAAGGGGTGATAGAGTTTCATTAGAAAGAAAATAAATTATGCCAGATTTGGCAGAATCATACTCCCAGGCTTACCATTCGATATCGTAAAGCCAGCAGGAATGTAATATTTGTTCATTGGAATTCAATAGGTTTTGATGAATGTTTCCTTCACATATATGTAGATTAGTACATTTTTTTGTTAAAGAAACGGCTGCCATAAAATATTGATGGTACCTCACTGGAATTAAACAGTGACAACAGTTTACCATCCTGCTTTAGCACCTCTTCACCCCACCTTGTCGGAGGCCAGTCGAGTCAGGGTGATCAACTGTTCCATCCCACATCACTTAGACATGCGGTACACGTAAATCTTAACACTAAATTTATTAGTTAGCGACCTCATTATGTCTCCCACAATACAAAGAATTCTACTGTGAGGTGTAAGGCTAGCAGATGAAACCTTGCCTGGGCAGTCTTTAAAAATGTGATACATCTCCATGCAATATTACTATTACAGTCTGTTTCATATGAAAGAGGGAAAGTTTGATGGAAAGTAATACCAATGATTCCCCGAGCGATAAAATGTAATCACTAATTCTTTACTTTCACTGCAGTGTGTCATGTAAAGACAAAAATAAAGTGATCGGTTCATCAACCCACAACCCGTCACCTTAAAACTTGTCGCATTAAAATAAATTTGATATATAACTACCATGCATGGGGCTCATATATGTAGCTATTGGTGAAAATTACCATATCAATTGATATTACTCCCTTTCATATTATGTCTGAAAGTACCACAATCATCATCAATAATGCCAACTTCCTAAGTGTCAGATATCCGTATTAATTCCTCACATTTCCTCTCTTGTCAATTTCCTGTTATAAACTATTTCCCACCTCCCTCTGCTTGCTTCTGTGACTGTCCCGTTCTCTGTGTATGAGGCGTCACACGTTTTTGGTGTATGTACATGACCATAAATATTTTTAAACTGATGTCCATGATTGTTCTATCTGCATGGAAGAGTAACCCAAAAAACATCAAGGAACAAATGTTTTCATTATCATTTGTTTTTCACAGAATAGAAAAACACCGTATTAAGTACGATTTCACAGCATCTTATCGTAATATTAGTCACTCACACCACTAGCACTTTATCATCTACTCTCCCACATACTATGGTGACCCGTCGTGCTTACCCTTCTTATCACCTCCCACCACTCCTTGAAACCCTGACTAACAGTCTTTCACCACTAATTCATGCTATAATCCCGCGATAGATGTTCTATGTAACCATAAATAATACTGTATAAAGCCTATAACAGTTTCTTCCTTGTCTCAAGAAGCAAGGATGATGGCTCTTTATATTTTAATTTGTGTGTTATGAAGGATGCCTCAGTGTCCGCACCATACTAAATATCAGGGAAGGTATACATCACAATTGCCAGCTTTCAGCATGTGTCGTTAAAGATTCTTCTCGTAGTATACATAACATGATTGAGAGATTATAATACCTGCGTTAACAAGAACGGAAAGCATGATGGTAAAATTTGTGAGTTTATGGTGACTGTGAACTGAGGTAATGAGGAAGCAGACACATTGATGGTTCGGCAGTTGGCGTTATTGATGATTCTGATGCTTAAAAAATATGAATTGGAGTAATATCAATCGATATGATAATTTTATTCACCAACAGCTAAAGATATCATGAACTAAATGCATGGGAGTCATAAATCGAATTATTTTTAGTGTGACAAATTTTAAGGTAATGGGTTGCGGGGTCATTAAAAAATCACTTTAGTTTCATCTAAACATATCTTTCATCCGACACATGTCAGTGGACGTAACGACTTAGTGTTTATATTTTATCGTTTGGAAAATCGCTGGTGTTGCTTTCTATCAAATATTCCCTGTTTCATATCAAACAAACTGTAATAGTAATATTGCAATGAGATGTACCACCGTTATAGAGGGGTCAGTGTTTCATCTGCTAGCCTTACACCTCACAGTAACATTCTCTCCATTATGGAGGACATAACGAGGTCGCTAACCAATAAAATTAGTGGTAATATAACAGTGTATCGTATGTTTAGGTGATATGGGATGGAACCAGGGCCGAATTTACCCACTTGTGGGCCCCAGGCCAAACTAATTAGTAGTCCCTCAGGTTTATAGAAATGTTTGCATGTTTCAATAATCAATAGAGAGAGAGAGAGAGAGAGAGAGAGAGATTATCATAATAATTTCAGCACAGTGTAACACATTATTACTTTTAATCAAATTAGTCCCACCAGTTGGCTATGGTCCACCGGTTGAAGACCACTGCAGGCCAATACTTACTGTACAGGGGCCCCAAACTCCTGGCCCTATACTTACTGTACAGGGGCCCCATATTCCGGGCCCTATACTTACTGTACAGGGGCCCCAAACTCCTGGCCTTATACTTATTGTACAGGGGCTCCATACTCGGGGCCCTGTACTTATTGTACAGGGGCCCCAAACTCCTGGTTCTATACTTATTGTACAGGGGCCCAATATTCCGGGCCATATACTTACTGTACAGGGGCCCTTATGGTTGTGAATATATTATATAATGAAAATACTCGGTGAACACTTGAAAAAAAAAAAAAAAAAAGTTATACGCTGGCACACTGCACGACAAATTAGTTTCAGTGGACCCTCAGATACCGGTGGGCCCTAGGCCAATGGCCTATTGGTAAACCCGGCCCTAGATGAAACAACTGGTCACCCTAACTCAACTGGCCTTCGACTTAGTGTGGCTAAGAGATGGCAATGCAGGATGGTAGATTATTGTCACTGTATAATTCCAATGAGTTACCTGCGATATATTATGTCAGCCATTGCTTTAAAAATAAAACTGTTAATTTACGTAATCTACATATATGTGAAGAACACATTCATCGAAGCCTCGTAAATTCTAATGAACAAGTATTATATTCATGACGGCTTCACGATACCTGGGAGTAAGGTGCTGCCAAACCTGGTATGTTTTCTTTCTAATAAAATTCTATCACTCTTTTAGGATAAAAAGCTTGTAAGGAACACTAGTAAGAATACTTATTTAATATAAATGTGCATATAGATAGATAGATAGATAGATAGACAGATAGATAGATAGATATATTTGTCGACGATTATTCCTTTTTCCATTCTAACCACACCAAAAATTACAGCAGCCAATCAGGATCACCGTTACAAGTGACGAAGCTCATTCGCAGAATTGTACGCTTGACTACGGCAGGTTACCAAGTATCGCCAACCAGCCATTTGACATGTTGCAGGTTCATATGACAGCAAATGTATACATACTAAAACCCCCCAGAAAGGAGCAAGACTGTATTGGTCAAGGGAAGGCTACAAAGATGTCATGGAAGCATTCTTACTTTCTTCACTACACCCAACAGCGTTATCAACAACCGAAGCTGTGTACAACATCTGGTGAGAACAATAGCTCACATGCAGAAACTGGCAAATGTCAGGCATGACATCGTCAAGAACAATCGAGTGACAGAAAATTAACTTATTATCATCCAGAAAGAGATCAAGGAGAACGTACCTAATGCCAACACTGAGAAAATAAACATCAACAGACCAGTGAGGCACTAGCAGCTGAAGGGAAGAAATACAAATCAACAGTGCTGACCCTTCCTAGACAATGCACTAAACAGAGACAGTCCAAGAGGAAAACAGAAATAAAGCAGCATAGATGACGGCAAGCATCCGGCAGAGATGTGAAATCTTGAAGGAAATGCCCATTAAAGAACGACCACCAATCACAAGGATAAAGAATGGTGGCCAGTTCAAAGAATCCATCAGACTCGCAAACGAAGCCATCCAGACAAACAAGGATGCAATCGCAAGAGGAATGACCTTACAGAAATCCACCAGGTAATACACACAGCTACTTCAGCCATTGCAGACACAGTAGTGGAAAGCCCAAGAAAACAACAAAAAGGGAACAGAAAACAACCATCTTGGAAGGAGAAAATTGAGAGGGAGATAAGGAAACTATGGGGAGAACTGTCTCCTGGGCAAAACTGATTTAACATCAAGAGGAAAAGGAAACAGGTGGAACTAAAGTTCAAAGTCAAACAGTCAAGGAGGTGCTGAAACAGCAGATTCAAAGAAAGGCACAAAGACTCAGGAGATTTAACACAAAAGACAAATTCTTTAGTCAAAACAGTGTCTTCAAAGCAGATGCTAAGAAAATCTATCGTGAACTTGGCAAGACGACAAATGTTAATGAGCCACCTGCCATCAAGGATGTTGAAGACATCTGGGGTAAGATCCGGGAGTGCGATAAAAGACACACAGAGGGAGCTACTTGGGTCCAGCAACAACAGGACCAAGACAAAGACACAGAGAATCAAGAATGGTCAGACATTTTACCACAGAGACCACTGCTGCCATCAACAAGACCAGCAACTGGAAATCGCCGGGGGTAGATGGAATTGCTAGCTTCTGGATCAAGAATCTGAACAGTATCCACAAAGACCTCACATGAGCCTACAGTGACATTGTAAAGATTTCAGAGAAATGCCCCGAGTGGCTCACACAGGGAATCATGTGCCTGCTCCCAAAGACAGATGAGACACAGATCCATCACCTGCCTTCCAGCAGTGTTCAAAATACAGTACTTACTTCCATCATCACCGAGAGGACCTACAGCTTCCTTGACAAAAACAGCTTGCTACCACCACAAGAGAGGGAATGTAGGAAAAGAACGAATGGATGCAAGGACCAGCTGCTTATCAACAAAGCCATATTAGAAGGAGCCAGGTCAGTGAAAAAGAACTTAACAGCATGGACTGAGAGGAATGCATTTGGTAGTGTGCCACATATTTGGACAGAAAAGAGCCTTGTGGCTAATTGAGTCTGCCAGATAACTGCTTAATTCATCGCAGAAAGCATGGACAACTGGAAAACAAAAAATCCCCATCATGAAAATGGGACATTAACATCGAGACCAATCAAAATCAGGAGTGGGATATTCCAAGGGGAATCGCTATCACCACTCCTCTTTTGCCTCGTGCTGGTTCCACTCAGCAAGCTACTGAACAGCAGCAGTTATGTAAACGAATCACAGAATGGCAGGCTGAACCACCAGTTCTATATGGACGACCTCAAAACGATGACAGCCAGCAGAAGGGTCTGATCACCATCGTCAAGACTTTCAGTGAAAACATGAAGATGGAGGTTGGATTGGACAAATGTTCCAAACCTCTCTTTAAGAGAGGAAAACTGATGAAAACAACCGATTTAAACCTTGACATTGACACCAGGATCAAGGAGCTGGAACATGACTCATACAAGTACTTATGAGTTACTGGAGAAGATGGCGTACAACAATCAGACGTGAAGAAGATCCGTGAAGAGTAGTACAAGAGGATGTGCATGGTACTGAAGAATGAACTCAATGCAGCCAAGAGATCTGAAGCTACAAACACCCTAGCGATACCTGTAGTGACGTACTGCTTCAAATTGATAAACTGGAGACTAAATAACATCAAGAGACTAGACACCAAGAAAAAAAAGATGCTCACCATGGAGAAGGTGCACCACCCATAATCAAATGTTGACAGGCTTTATCTACGAAGAGCTTCTGGAGGACGATGCCTGATGCAGCTCGAAATTTTCTTCAAAATTACCACCATAGGGTTTGATGCATACCTTAAACACCAGAGGACCTTCTCCTGCAAATAACAAAACAT